>NC_064645.1:392382522-392687731 GCF_023864345.2 Schistocerca serialis cubense
GCAGTATCTATCTTACCGCTAGTAGTACATGCCACTACATTCTTACATTTGTCCTCTAGGTGATCCTGCTTAGCCATATTCATCAATTAAATTCAATATCTCTTCTGTTACCCAAGGATTTCTGCTAGTTCTCGCTTTTTTACCTACTTGGTCCTGTGCTGCCTTCACTATTTTATCTCTCGAAGCTACCCATTCTTCTCCTACTCTATTTCTTTCCCCGTTTCTTGTCAATCGTTCCCTAATACTGTCACTGAAACTCTCTACAACCTCTGGTTCTTTCAGTTTATCCAGGTCTTATCCCCTTAAATTCCATCCTTTTTACAGTTTCTTCAGTTTTAGTCTACAGATAATAACCAATAAATTGTGCCCAGAGTCCACATCTGCCACTGTAAATGTAACTTAAGTAATATCTGTATGTACAACTGTGTTTATCTACCTTGTTTGTATAATATTGCTTAAAATCTTCTTTGTGAAACTCATTCTGAGCTTAAGATCTTTAAAATCATTAGAATCAACCGTAACAAATTCAATAATTATCAAATTGTCGATGTAACAGCTACATATATTAATAAACAGTAGAACATCAAAATCCCCACGCTTTCCCCACATAGTGTCAATCTCCACAAAATCCCCAATCGAGCTGAAATTCCCCACAATTTGGGGAATTCTCCACAAAATGGCAACGTTGATAGCAATGCCCTATGAGTGCCTGCTCATCAGCGACGAACAGCAGCAGCTTTGTAGTCGCGTTCATTTTTTGTTGCGAGTAGGTGGAAATTACATGGGAAACTGCTAATAAATGATCGGTATGCAAGCAGCTCACAATAAATGAACATTTGTATAGCACATTTCAGCGGCAAATGGGGAAGTCGATTAGCTCGAATAAATTTTGCAGTAAAGAATGACGACTGAAATACAACCAACATTAATTGCTTTCTCTGCTGGCTGAGGTCTTGCTGTTGCTATTGCATTCGTCTACTTGGATCAGCAACGGTTCCATCGCTATGTCAAGAGAGTGGGCTCTGTGCGCATAACTGCTTGCAAGATTCAATACATGACTCACTAAATTCTTTCAGACACTTTGGGGAGGGCAGCGTGGAGGGTAAAAATCGTAGAGGGAGACCAAGAGATGAATACACTAAGCAGATTCAGAAGGATGTAGGTTGCAGTAGGTACTGGGAGATGAAAAAGCTTGCACAGGATAGAGTAGCATGGAGAGCTGCATCAAACCAGTCTCAGGACTGAAGACCACAACAACAACAACTTTGGGGAAATACTTTCCAGAGCGAAGCGACAAATTTATTGAAAATTCTTGTTCTCCTTTCCTACCTCGTTCTTGATAAATGCCCAGATAAGTTTAATGGCATTCAGTTCGCAGTGCGCTACAAGAAACCACAGAACTTTTAACTTCCTTGTCCACTGATCGCAATACGAGTGGAGTATACTATCCGAAAGGTGTGCCCGCTCCCTGTAGTGCAGTCGCGCATGTCCAGTAGGCCAGCTTTAGTGAAGTCCACATAGGATGTGGTGTTAAGTGGAAGCTCTACATTAATGCTTTTTATCCATTCAATAATGGAATCCTTTCTTCGTTTCGTAAACAAATTTCGTGATACTGGATTTATCATCGTGTGATATATAGCCTGGTCTAAAACAAACGCAGATCTGTTTGTTAATTTTCCGAGAACTCTCCTAAGCCACTCTTTGTAGAATCTGGCCTTCATTTCAGATTGATGCTCTGCACCTCCTGTTTGCCCATTATGTAGCCACCATTCTGCACGAATCTGTCTTCCTTCCAAAAGCGGCACATTGTAATCCTTTTCCCAGAACTGGACGGTGTTTGAATTGCTCTTTTCCAGTCATTCCACTCTTCGACACTTCCTCTGTGGTAAAATGGTTCAAATAGCTCTGAGCACTATGGGACTTAACTTATGAGGTCATCAGTCCCCTATAACTTAGAACTACTTAAACCTAACCAACCTAAGGACATCACACACATCCATGCCAGAGGCAGGATTCGAACCTGCGACCGTAGCGGTCGCGCGAGTCCAGACTGTAGTGCCTAGAACCGCTCGGCCACTCCGGCCGGCCCTCTGTGGTAATCTTATATTTTTCAATGCAGAAGGCATTTTTGTTTCCACCAACAAAACCTTCTGGAATGATTTGCACCACACCAACTCTCATCAGTGTAATAAATAGTCCATCCAGAGTTGCGCGACTGTTTTATTTCCCGCAAAAACTCGCCTCTTTTTCCTGCTGCTTGGTCATTCTCCATTAGCACAGGCTTTTTGTTGAACTTTTTGTATCTGGAGATCAATTTTTGAAGAGCACGGCAAAGGATTGTTTCACTCATATCTGGAAAGTCTTCCAATTCAGCCTTTAACTTTTAGAACACGTCTGCCACTTTTGAGAACTGTCTTTTCACATAAAAGTAGTGGATTTTTCTCTGATGACTTCCTGTGTAAACTCGATTAGTACAAACTTCTGTCACCTGCCAGAACTCTTTTTTAGAAGGCATGAAGTTTTTTTATATTCTCTAGAAATTCACTTTATTCTACTTTCACTGATACCCAGACATTCAGAAGTTTCTGTTCTTTCTCGGCCTCAAAGTAAGCACTCGTAGTGTCCACTATAGAATTTTCACAATTCCTTAGGCGATACATGGTTTCCCGCAAGTACAAGGCAACTAATTATATTACAAAATAAAACACCTACAGCCGTTCTTACGATTTTATTTTATTTTGTTGCAACCAGTTTCAACGCTTCAGTGCGTCATCTTCAGGCCTGTATACATAAAACAGTAACGACAGCATTATCAGCTTATCAATCATTTACACAAAAACAGATTAAAACAGAATGAGAAACAATGACAGGACTCTTACAACGAATATTTTATAGAACCGAGAGATACACCCATTGTCGCATAACTAAAACGTACCATTAGGAATTTCCACTCAATAATTGTACAACTATACAATCCATTAAAAACTTCTTTAAGTAACTATTCATGATTTTTATCGGATGATCGGACATGTGTTATCTGTACAACCCTGAAATAACCTACTGTAAGACATAATAGCTGTAGAAGGTGATAAGTGGAAGGAAACAATACCTCACAAACAAGTAAAAAGAAGGAACATGACCCATGTGTCATGTCAAAATATAAAATGCTTTGTTCTAAACAGATGAGGGGCATACACTATGTCATATCTATAAAATGAACGTCCAAGAGATGTTATAAACCGAATGTAGGACCCACCTCAGATCATAACATATGCAGAACGTAAGAAAGACGCCCACAAGGAAACTGTTCATGATGCAAACATTTATATGCGAATGCATCATGTGTCGGGTACTGCCATGAATCAATCACACACAGGGATACTAAGTAGCCCGCAAGGATGCAGTGTATCATAAAGGTTACTCAACAATATATATATAAGATGACGCACTGAAGCGTTGAAACTGGTCCCAACAAAGTAAAATAAAATCGTCAGAACGGCTGTAGGTGTGTTATTTTGTCACAATAGTAAACGGCCGTCGTCCCAGAGACCTGCCAAAAGGATGGATACACAAAAAAAATTTTTATTACAAACATTGGCTCACACGAGTACACAACAACGAATGGGAGCACGATTGTTTATTGTCTGAAGGGAAGCCGCTATATAAACACAGCAACAATGAGCAATGAAGTGGAAATACTGTTTAGGGATCCGGCGACATAGCACACGCCAGCACGCGGCGCACACAAATGCAAAAGCAAATATATTAATGATGTGATATTAGCTCCTATGTAAATTTATGTGCAAAAAAACGTAACAGCTATGAAAGGCAATAACACAGCTTGCATTTACCCTTTTCGTCTTGTTCAGGTGTATCAGCATCAGGCGAATTGAAGCAATCTACGCCCAGCAGTATTACGACAAAACGACTAATTCGAAAGCAACGGCAACCCCTCTGGAAGTTGTGTATGATTGTATCTCTTGCGGCCTGACTTCTATGACTCCTAAAATTTAACACTGGCCAAAAATTGGTCGAAAACACACCCTTTCTTTTAAATGTCGCTTACGCTATTCGTCACGTAGAAGAAGATGTAATTAGATGAATGACCAACACTAACTTCACTTAACGGAGGTTTATTCATCACTTGCACATACAAGAGCACGCAGCGAACTGCCTCTGGCCAGAACGCATACAGTACATAAACAACTACAGAACATTCCAGTACAATGATTCTTGTCATTTGTGGATACTTCTAGAATGTACTCGAACCGAATATAGAAATTAAAACTGAACAGTCCAGGTGACTTTTGAACTCACGATACCTCTTTCAACAGTGATGTATCATGTCCACTACACCACGCGGTTTCTCAACTTCTTCTGCGACATTGCTCCCACCTTAAGTGAACAGCGTCTCGGTGTTACGTCGTCCTAGTCCGGGAACGAGTCTTCGGTCCTGCATACTCCAGCTCCTGATGACTGATGAACTCCCTGACGGTTATCTTCGAACTTTTTTTGTCGCTACGCTCTTCGTCACCATCCCGCTTGTTGTCTGTCGCTGAAGCTTCAAATTTACCCTGCGTTGCTGGATCCTTATACGGCTTCATTCGAAGGACGTGGCCGTATCTCTGATCTTTCGTCGTCTTGTGTCGGGATCGAAATCTTCAAATACATAAGTAACATCAGACAGCTGACTTACAACCTTATAAGGTCCAAAGTAGCGCCTGAGGAGCTTCTCAGAGAGAGCAACCTTCCGAACAGGAGTTAAGATCCACACGAGGTCATCAGGCTGGTAGACAATAGGGCGGTGGCTCACGTCATACCTTCGGCGATCATTTTCTTGAGCCTGCCTTAAGGCGGAGTCGAGCTAACTGCCGAGGTTCCTCAGCTCCGGTTAACACCTGGCCGATGTAGTCGTCGTCCTCGTCATCAGGATGTAAAGGAAACACAGTGTCCATCATCGTAGTCGCCTCACGCCCATGTACCACAGCCGCCCGGGGTGGCCGAGCAGTTCTAGGCGCTACAGTCTGGAACCGCGCGACCGCTACGGTCGCAGGTTCGAATCCTGTCTCGGGCATGCGTGTGTGTGATGTCCTTACGTTAGTTAGGTTTAAGTAGTTCTAAGTTCTAGGGGATTGATGACCTTAGATGTTAACTCCCATAGTGCTCAGAGACATTTGAACCAACCATGCACCACAAAAATGGCGTAAATCCTGTGGTGCCTTGTTTGGCAGTGTTGTAGGCAAACGTCACGAAAGGTAGCACCTCATCTCAGTTGCTCTGCTCAACATTGACGAACATTGATAGCATGTCGGCCGAGGTCTTATTAAGGTGTTCAGTAAGCCCGTTAGTTTGCGGATGGTATGCAGTTGTCATGTGATGAGTAATGTTGCAGCGACGGTTTGTCTCTGTCACGAGATACGATTGAGAAACTTTCCCTCGATTCGTAATTAACGACCTTGGGGCACCCTGTTTTAATACAATGTCTTCCACGATGAATTTGGCTACCTCGAATGCTTCGGCTGTTTTCACGGCTTTTGTAATGGCATAGCGTGTCAGATAACCAGTGCAAACAATAATCCATCTATTGCCACGTTAGAAATCTTCCGAGGAGGTCAATTCCAACACGCTGGAAAACCGTTTAGGCTGATGGAATTGGTAAGAGTCGGCCAGGTGATATCTGAGGAACTTCCTCTCTCCTCTGGCACTCTCGACAATACGACACATAGTGACGGACACTCCTAAATAAACTTGGCCAGAAAAATCTCTTGCGAATTATATCGCATGTCTTAATAAATCCTAAATGTCCGGCTTCAGGTGTGTCATGGAATTTCTGCAGAATATCTAAGTGCATGTGTTTAGAGATCACTGATAGCCACCTCTTTTCAAATGGATCAAAGTTTTTCTTGCAAAATAATCCATTAACTATTAACTACCTTAAATTGTCCGTTCACTTCCTTTGACCGATTTAAGGCAAGCATAATTTGAGATGTCTTGGCGTCCTTCTTCAGCTCAGCAGAGAGGTCCTGGAGTGTAGCGCGATAGTCATTATCTTCATCAAAGTCTTGATGGGCTTGCACAGGGTTTCTTGAGAGACAGTTGGCATCTTGGTGTTTTCTTCAACTTTTGTAGATATGGTAATGTCGTACTCTTGAAAACGTAGTGCCCACCTGACGAGTCGTCCTGTTGGGTCCTTGAGACCTGTCAACCAACAAAGTGAATGATGGTCTCTAACAACTGTGAATGGCTTTCCGTAGAGATACTGTCGAAATTTGCAGATGGCCCAGATCACACCATGACATTATCTTTCTGTAGTTGAGTAGTTTCTCTCGGCTTTTGTAAGTGTTCTAGAAGCATTGGCTATAACCTTCTCTTATCCATCCGAAATTTGCACCAGAACAGCACCGATCCCATACCAGCTGGCATCTGTGTCTAGTTCAGTAGGTGCTCTCTCATCATACAGACCAAGTACAGGGTCAGTCATCATAGCTTTTCGCAGCACATCGAAAGAATCTCGTTGAGCACCACCCCAGATAAATTTAGCATTGGCTTTTAACAACTCTTGGAGTGGCCTATCTTTGATAAAAAAAATCTTTGATAAAACGACGATCACAAGAACATAATCCGAGGAAGCTTCTCACATCTCTAATACCTTTAGGAATAGGAAATTCCGTTACAGATCTCACCTACAGTTTGAGAAAGAAATCAAACAGCATAATCCTGGCACATTGGATCAGCGAAAACAGCTGTTGGTTATAAATTTACAGCAATCAGCAGAAATTTTATTTCCACCCGATTTCATCTCGGTAAATGTGAAATGCCAACTGCTCTTAGTGCATCAAAATATTCGGCCGCTTGCAAGTAAAATTAATGAACTACTAATGCACATTGAGGAATTAGAGTCATCGAACCCAGCTGATATAATCTGCCTCTCTGAACATCATGCGACCACTGGTATAGATACGTTAAACGTTACAGAATTTAAGTTAGCCTCTTACTTCTGTAGACAAAATATGAAGAAAGGAGGAGTTGCCACATTTGTTAAAAAAATTTAATTTAATAATATTGACATAAAAAAATTTTGCTTAGAACAGCACTTTGAAGCATGTGCAACAGAGATAGAACTTCATAATAGGTCCTTCGTAATAGTAGTCATACACAGAGCACTTTCAGGAAATTTCAGCTTGTTCATAAACGGTCTTGAAGATTTATTATGTCATCTAAAATTAAAAATTCAAAGAACTAGTGGTTGTTGGTGATTTTAATATAGATGTCCTGAAAAACACTGTCAGCGAACAGCTACTGAAATCAGTTACATTGTCATTCAGCTTAATTTCTACTGTAAATTTCCCAACTACGGTATACAAATGTTCTAAGACTGCCATTGATAATATCTTTATAGACAATTCTAGGCAACTAAGCCACATTCAAAACCAGTAGTAAATGGGTTATCTGACCATGACATGCAACTCCTAACACTAAATTTTGAAAACTGTGAGGGTAAAACATCTATCAGAACTGAGTTCAGAAGGCAATAAAACAGTCAAAAGCTGAGAAATTTAGGAGATTTCTCAAAAACATTAATTGGATGGATGTTTACAGCATGCAAGACACAAATGGAAAATACAAAACATTTATTAATAAAGTCAGCACCTTACTTGAAAATTGTTTTCCTCAGA
Source organism: Schistocerca serialis cubense (assembly GCF_023864345.2). NCBI lineage: Eukaryota > Metazoa > Arthropoda > Insecta > Orthoptera > Acrididae > Schistocerca > Schistocerca serialis. The sequence continues at coordinate 392,390,199 of NC_064645.1, forward strand.
AGGTAACTCAAATTAAGCAGAAGTCTGATAAGAATCTATGGATCACACAAGGGATACAGATATCATATGAGACAAAAAGGAAACACTATCTGATATGTAGGGACACCTTTGACATTAGCATTATAGTTCATTACAAAAATTGCTGCAAAATATTGAAGAAGGTTATCCAGAAATCTAAACACCTGCATTATAAGAAGAAGATAAATACATCCAGCAGTAAAATAAAAACAATATTGAATATAGTTAAGTCAGAGAGAGGAAGGACCAGAAAGGAGGAGGTACAAATAGCTCTATAAATAAATGAAACCCTGGTAGCCAATGCATGTTGTGTTGCAAACCATTTAAACAAGTATTTTGTCTCTGTTACTGATAGCATGGGGTTGTAAGGTTCAGTAAATAATGCAATGGAATATCTGAGACCAGTGCACAGAAGCAATCTCAGTAAAATGCAATTGACACACATTTCATCCAAAGAAATAGAATCCCTCACAAAGTCCTTAAAAATCAATGCATTCTAGTGGTTATGATAACGTATTGCAAAGTTAAAAAAGAGTGTTCATTTTAGATTAGTCATATCTTAAGTTATTTGTGTAATCAATCACTTATAATAGGAACATTCTGAGACTGGCTTAAATATGCTGAAGTTATACCTCTCCACAAGAAAGTGAACAAAGAAATGCCATCAAATTACCGACCGATCTCACTTTTGCCAGCTTTTTCAAAAATCTTTGAAAAGGTTATGTTCAAGCGTCTACTTGAGCACCTTAGTGAAAATAGCATACTGTCAAAGTCACAGTTTGAGTTTCTTGAGGGTTCTGATATTGGGAAAGTTTGAGTTTCTTAAGGGTTCTGATACTGAGAAGGCTATTTACACTTACATTGAAAATATCCTTAATTCATTAGACAACAAATTGAAGGCAACTGGCATATTCTGTGATCTGTCAAAGGCTTTTGACTGTGTAAATCATGGCAGTCTTTTAAGTAAATTAAAATATTATGGCATCAATGGTAGTGCTGCAAAGCGATTTCAGTCATATTTTATTTATAGAAAGCAAAGGGTGTCATTACGTAACACTTCAGCACTAGGCAATCAGACATCATCTGACTGGGAAGAAATTACGTGCGGTGTTCCCCAAGATTCCAGACTATGTCGACTACTTTTTCTTGTTTATATTAATGACCTGTCATCTGTTACATTACCAGTTGCCAAGTTTGTCTTATTTGCAGATGATACAAACATTGCAATAAATAGTAAATCAAATACAAATTTACAAAGGGCAGCAAATCAAATTTTTACTGACAATAATAACTGGTTCATAGCCAATTCACTGTCATTAAACTTTGAAAAGACCTACTTTATGCAGTTCAGAACTATAAAGAGATTTCACTCTGGTGTGTGTATAAAATATGATGACATGGAAATAGGAGAAGCTGAGAGTGTAAAATTCTTGAGATTACAACTTGATAATAAATTCAGTTGGGAGAGATACACTAAATAACTGCTAAAACACCTAAACAAGTCTGTGTTTGCAATGCAAATGATGTCAGACATAAGAGATATAAATATAAAAAACTGCCATATTTTGCATTTTTTCACTCCATTATGTCATATGGTATCATATTTTGGGTTAACTCCACAAACTGAGAAAAAATTTTTAGAGTACGGAAGTGTATAATAAGAGTAATGTGTAGTGTAAATCCAAGAACATCATGCTGAAACCTATTCGAAGAATTGGGCATAGTAACCACAGCTTCTCAGAGCATTTATACCTCAGTGAGGTTTGTTGTAAATAATACATTTAATTTTCCAACTAACTGCTTAGTACACAGTATCAATACTAGGAATAAGAACAATACACATAAAGATTTAGAATCACTTACTCTTGCCAAGAAAGGAGTCCAGTATTCAGCAACACATATTTTCAATAAGTTACTAGTAAACATTAAGAGTTTAGTTTCAGACAAGGCACAATTTTCACATAATTTAAAAGAATTTTTTGTGGCCAACTCCCTCTATTCAATCCATAAATTTCTCAACAAGTGCAGTAGACCATTTTAATGAAAATTTATTATACTTTAATTTTTGACAGTACTTGGTTGTAACAGCTAAGTAACTACCTACTGTGTGAATGATGGATGTATGGAAAGCAGATGTAAGTCTTATGTCTGTAGATAGTGGAAGTTTGATTTTAAATCTCGTACATAATTTGACTGTTCTTAACTGAGGATCATTGAAATGAATAATTTACTTTAATTTTTGACAATACTTGGTTTTAATAGCCAAGTAACTAGCTACTGTATAAATGATGGATTCAATGAAAGCAGGTATTAAACCTGTAAATATTAGAAGTTTAATTTTAATTCATGTACATAATTTTATTGTTTATTGACTAAGGATCATTAAAATTAATGAAACTCAAGTCTTTCTAATTACATTTTTGTAATGTGTATATCTGACATGTTCCACACCGAGGAGGATCCCCTCTTTTGTGGGTGTATGGAATGAATAATTAATCTAATCTAGTCTAATCTACCTTTTCTGGGTCTGGCCGCACACGTTTGTTTGACACAAGGTGTCCAAATATTTTGATCCCCTTTAGTCCAAAGAGACACTTTCTTAGATTAAGTTTCAGTCCGCCTTGTTGGAGACACTTAAGAACGGCCCTGTGTCTTTCTATGCGTTCATCAAATGTCTCTGAGAACACAATAATGTCATCTAAATAACAAAGGCACATCATCCACATAAGGGCCCTAGAAGATTATTCATCATCCTTTCAAAAATTGCTGGTGCCTTACACAATCCAAACAGGCCCTCAGGGGTGATGAATACAGTTTTCTCACGATCAGCCTCATCTCCTTCGATTTTCCAATATCCCAAGTACATATCCATGGTTGAGAAAAACTTAGCCCCCTTCAGACAATCTAGTGTATTGTCAATTCGTGGATGATGGTAAACATCCTTTTTAATTATCTTATTAAGATCCTGTAATCAACACAAAAGCGACAACTGCCATCCTCCTTCCTGACGAGGACCACTGGTGGACAACCATGGGCTCTGCGAAGGCTGAACGATGTCATTCTTCATCATTTTTCTACCTCGTCGCGAATTATTCGACATTCCGTTGCTGAGACACGGTACGGTCTCTGGCTTATTGGTTGATGGTCTCCTATGCTAATCCGGTGCTTCACCGTCGAATTGTCTAATTTGCTCTTCATCTGTGGATTGAAGCAATCAGACAGCTCATGAAGAATGGCAAGTAGCTTCTTCTGTTGTTCCTTAGTGAGATCTGGTGACAGGCGAGCTGGAGGAAATTGTCTCGTAGTGGTAGAGCCAATTTCGCCCACAGACTCGGCCTGGGAGGTTTCTACACTCATTCTCATAAATTAAGGATAATGATGATACATGGTGAAACAACGCTCTGGCGGGTGGTTTGATGGTTTAAATCACCTCGGGGTATGACGATGCGGTGCATTTGACCCGCGGTCGTCGCACGGTGGCGCTGGCAGTGTGTTGGTGCATGTCAGAGTATGGTGCAGTGAGTAAGTGTGCAGACGTTCTCAGACGTGCTGATGGTGACTGTGTGTTGAAAATGGCTCAAAGAAAACATATTGATGACGTTATGAGGGGTAGAATACTAGGGCGACTGGAGGCTGATCGAACACAGCAGGTCGTAGCACGGGCCCTCTGTGTGCCAAAAAGTGTGATCTCAAGATTATGGCACCGACTCCAGCAGACAGGAAACGTGTCCAGGCGCTACAGTACGGGACGTCCACAGTGTTCAACACCACAAGAAGACCGATATTTCACCATCAGTGCCCGCAGAAGGCCACGGAGTACTGCAGGTAGCCTTGCTCTGGACCTTATCGCAGCCACTTGTATGGTGGCGTGGTCTCCTGAGCCCGTAAAGCCTGGTGTCAAGAACACAGTAACATGGTCACTGGAACAGTGGTCCCAGGTTATGTTCACAGACGAATCCGGGTATAGTCTGAACAGTGATTCTCGTCGGGTTTTGATCTGGCGTGAACCAGGAACCAGACGCCAACCCCTTAATGCCCTTGAAAGGGACCTGTATGGAGGTCGTGGTTTGATGGTGTGGGGTGGGATTGTGATTGGTGCACGTACACCCCTGTATGTCTTTGACAGAGGAACTGTAACAGGTAAGGTGTATCGGGATGTCATTTTGCACCAGTATGTCCACCTTTTCAGGGGTGCAGTTGGTCCCACCTTCCTCCTGATGGATGATAACGCACTGCCCCACCGGGCTGCCATCGTGGAGGAGCACCTTGAAACAGAAGATGTCAGGTGAATGGAGTGGCCTGCCTGTTTTCCAGACCTAAATCCCATCGAGCACGTCTGGAATGCTCTCGGTCGACGTATCGCTGCACGTCCTCAAACCCCTAGGACACTTCAGGAAATCCGACAGGCACTGGTGCAAGAATGGGAGGTTATAGCCCAGCAGTTGCTCGACCACCTGATCCAGAGTATGCCAACCCGTTCTGTGGCCTGTGTAGGTGTGCAGGTTGATCATATCTCATATTGATGTCGGTGTACATGCGTGGGAAACAGTGGCGTTTTGTAGCACATGTGTTTGGAGACGGTTTTCTCAACTTATCACCAATACCGTGGACTTACAGAGCTGTGTCTTGTGTGCTCCCTATGAGCCTATGATATTAGCGCCAGTTTTGTGTAGTGCCACGTTGTTTGGCACCACATTCTGCAATTATCCTTAATCTATGAGCATGAATTTATTACGGTCAGCTGTTCTTCAGTTAAAGACTGAGCGTTTGTTACGCACATGCGTCTTGGAGGGACCGGCGGTTCTCGGCGACAGTTAACTATCCACAATTCACCGAATCCGTTCTTAAACGAGACGACAGAGACTGGGATGACCAAGTTATACCTCAGTGGTATGCTTCTCTTACATTCCACTACAAGATCTATGGGTTTATGCATGGCTTGACACGTGACAGTTACCCTTCTAGCGCTGACTCCAGGAATGTCACTTCACCCAGCACACATAGTCTCCACACACGCGGATGCGCATCATCCTGTCTACACTATCTCATCTCGTCTAGCATAATCTTCGAGCGACCACAATCTATAAACACCTGAGAAGCTTTCAAGAAGTCCCATTCGAGAATGATGTCATGACTACACTCTTGCAAGACGATGAATTCTAAGGGCTGTGTATGGCCACTTATTCCCACACTAATGGTATATCTTCCTGTAGGTTTTTCATATTTTCCATTAGCCACCTTCAGCAGAGATGTTTTGTTGACGACGAATACGGTTTTCTGCAACTGTCGACGGTATTTCTCCGAAATGACTGAATATGATGCTCCAGAGTCCACAAGAGCCTGGGCTGGTCGGCCACCCATAAGGATATCGACGTAGTTTCCTATCATTTTTGTAGTGATCGACGGCTGGGGATTTTTCATTTCGGCGTCCTCACCTCCAAGGAAGGTCGCACCCTTTATTTTTCTAGGTTGTGGTTGCTAATTGCTCGGCTAGAGCTTCTAAACGGCGATGGAGACCTTGATCGGCGTGTTGGGGAGCGTCCTCTCCAGCGGCTGGCTTGCGGCAATGGTGACCTATATCGTCCTGCACCCACATCTTCTTGTTCATCTTCGTCGTCCCATTGTTGGCGTCGACTATGATCGGTCTGCTATCTTCTGGCGCGGGCGTCATCAAATATCCGCCGCCTTTCTCGACAATAGCGCACCACATGTCGCGGTCGTCCACAGTGGATGCATACTGGTTGGTTATTCTGGGTCCTCGAGACGTCAGTCTTCCTTGGTGCACAAACACGTTCCTCATGCGGCATTGGGTCTCGACTTTCTCACCATTTTAAAGGGAAATGAAAGACGAGAGATTGGGTTCAATGTCTGTTCCACTTCCTCCCTTATGACGTCTTGAAGCGTCTCGGGTTTTACACTCCTGGAAATTGAAATAAGAACACCGTGAATTCATTGTCCCAGGAAGGGGAAACTTTATTGACACATTCCTGGGGTCAGATACATCACATGATCACACTGACAGAACCACAGGCACATAGACACAGGCAACAGAGCATGCACAATGTCGGCACTAGTACAGTGTACATCCACCTTTCGCAGCAATGCAGGCTGCTATTCTCCCATGGAGACGATCATAGAGATGCTGGATGTAGTCCTGTGGAACGGCTTGCCATGCCATTTCCACCTGGCGCCTCAGTTGGACCAGCGTTCGTGCTGGACGTGCAGACCGCGTGAGACGACGCTTCATCCAGTCCCAAACATGCTCAATGGGGGACAGATCCGGAGATCTTGCTGGCCAGGGTAGTTGACTTACACCTTCTAGAGCACGTTGGGTGGCACGGGATACATGCGGACGTGCATTGTCCTGTTGGAACAGCAAGTTCCCTTGCCGGTCTAGGAATGGTAGAACGATGGGTTCGATGACGGTTTGGATGTACCGTGCACTATTTAGTGTCCCCTCGACAATCACCAGTGGTGTACGGCCAGTGTAGGAGATCGCTCCCCACACCATGATGCCGGGTGTTAGCCCTGTGTGCCTCGGTCGTATGCAGTCCTGATTGTGGCGCTCACCTGCACGGCGCCAAACACGCATACGACCATCATTGGCACCAAGGCAGAAGCGACTCTCATCGCTGAAGACGACACGTCTCCATTCGTCCCTCCATTCACGCCTGTCGCGACACCACTGGAGGCGGGCTGCACGATGTTGGGGCGTGAGCGGAAGACGGCCTAGCGGTGTGCGGGACCGTAGCCCAGCTTCATGGAGACGGTTGCGAATGGTCCTCGCCGATACCCCAGGAGCAACAGTGACCCTAATTTGCTGGGAAGTGGCGGTGCGGTCCCCTACGGTCTTGGCGTGCATCCGTGCGTCGCTGCGGTCCGGTCCCAGGTCGACGGGCACGTGCACCTTCCGCCGACCACTGGCGACAACATCGATGTACTGTGGAGACCTCACGCCCCACGTGTTGAGCAATTCGGCGGTACGTCCACCCGGCCTCCCGCATGCCCACCATACACCCTCGCTCAAAGTCCGTCAACTGCACATACGGTTCACGTCCACGCTGTCGCGGCATGGTACCAGTGTTAAAGGCTGCGATGGAGCTCCGTATGCCACGGCAAACTGGCTGACACTGACGGCGGCGGTGCACAAATGCTGCGCAGCTAGCGCCATTCGACGGCGAACACCGCGGTTCCTGGTGTGTCCGCTGTGCCGTGCGTGTGATCATTGCTTGTATAGCCCTCTCGCAGTGTCCGGAGCAAGTATGGTGTGTCTGACACACCGGTGTCAATGTGTTCTTTTTTCCATTTCCAGGAGTGTAGCTCGCCGTGCAATCCAAGTGCCTTTTGAACTTCCTCTCTCACTATCTGACGGATAACACTTGTGAAACCAGTTGCTTCCTCCATCACATACATCGATACGACGTTTGGAAGCCGTTCAAACTTCTAGCGTGTAATTTTTTCTTGATGCATTGTATCGATATACTGGCACCATTTTATGAAGTCGTCTGTTGTCGAAACCAAACCTCCTTTAGGAGTAGGACTTGATGCATGTCCTTAGCAACACCCTTCATGAGATGTGCAGCCGGCCTAAGTGGCCGTGCGGTTAAAGGCGCTGCAGTCTGGAACCGTCGACCGCTACGGTCGCAGGTTCGAATCCTGCCTCGGGCATGGATGTTTGTGATGTCCTTAGGTTAGTTAGGTTTAACTAGTTCTAAGTTCTAGGGGACTAATGACCTCAGCAGTTGAGTCTCATAGCGCTCAGAGCCATGAGATGTGCAACCTTATCTTCCTCCTTCATTCTATGATCCACTGTTTTACACAGCTCCAAAAGTCTTGAATGTTGTATACTGTAGTTTCTCCTGGACGCTGTGCCCTGCAGTTTAGTTTATCTTCAGCTTTGCACTTCTGTTGTTGTGTGTTGCCGAAATACTTGCGCAGTTCCACTTAGAATACTTCCCAGGTTGTGAACTTCTCCTCGTTGTTTTCATACCATTGCTTGGCAGTGCCCTCCAAGTAAAAAAAGAATACGTCAGCCAAACATACGGTGTCATCGCATTTGTTAAATTTGTCTATACGCTCATATATCTTCAGCCATTTGTTTGGATCTTGGCCATCGTCACCAGAGAACCCGGAAGGATATCTCATGTGGTGGCACACAGTTGCCAACATCGTAACGTCCTCTTCTTCTTCTGTCTCCAATAGATTACCATCTGTTGAATATGGCTCGAACTCGGGTTCCTCGCCACGTAAACAGCGGCTCTGTCGTGGCCTGATGGGAGCCACTGTGTCGTCGATAATGTGCGATATCACAAGTTCCAATACGCGGCGCCTCCACCAGAATAATGTCACGTAGAGGAAGGTGTAAGCAGATGAATGACGAACACTAACTTCACTTAACGAAGGTTTATTCAGCACTTGCACATAAAAGAGCGCGGAGCGAACTGCCTCTGGCCAGAACACGTACGGTATGTATAGAGCTATAGAGCATTCCAGTGCAATGATTCTTCCCATTTGTGGATGCTTCTAGAATGTACTCGAACCGAATATAGAAAATAAAATTTAATAGCCGAAGTGAGTTTTGAACTCACATGCTGCATACAACAGCTCAGTATCATATCCACTACACCACGGTGCTACTCAGCTTGTACTCCTAAAATATTACCATGTATAGCACATCCTTGTTAACTAAAATGTAATATTCGCACACTAAATAAAAGTAGATATTTTCTCGATTGAGGCAAGGTACAACATATCGATGTTCGTCAGGCTACGAGACCAGAATATGGTATCAAAGCCAGAGGTTAATCATTATGAAATGGATGATAAGAACGGCACTTGGTACACAAGACTTTTTTGTTCACGTCGTTTACAGATGAATTTAAAGCATCGCTTGCACATTTGTGATTGAGGTCCGTTTTAGGGCAACATAAAGTACTTCTTCCTCTTTGTCGTGCTCCACTTTGAGTGGAAGTTGAATTTTCTTATCGTAAGTCGTTTGTGGTTCATTAGCTGACACTAGAAAATTCCCCTCCTCTCCTTTAGCTCTACTGAAAATGAAGAATGCTCCCCCTTTCTTTCTGTGGTAAATGACCTTATCGAACTTAGTCAAATTTGTTCATACGCTTCCCACTAACTGACGTTTTCCATTAACCGAACCCATTTGCACCCGTAGTATTCAACCCTGCAGAAAAAAAATACGCATGACGATGGCTGAGTTCTTCTAGTAACTGTACAACTGGCACATTTTTATGTAATGCATCAACCCCATCTTTTGTTGCATAGTAAGGTTACATTATGTCAGGTTTTCAACTGTTTTCATTGACTGAGTGGTCGTGGTTCATTGATACGATCACCACTATAAAATTTTGTTTCTCTATCAGGTCATATGATGATGGAATAATCCCGAAGCGCGACATGACAAGAACATTACGAAATTCACAATTAACCAGTGAATACCTTTGAGCAAACTTGTAGCATTTTTAAGGTCCATTGCATAATTATGATAACTGAAATCAGTATGAAATTCAGTTTTGTGCACGTGTTTCTTAAAGTACTACTTGAATGTGAAGAAGTTTCAAGTCTATAAGTGCCATTCTGAAGCGAACGTTAAAGACGTTCATGAAATATTAAATTCAGTAACTATTCTAAGTTGAACAAACAAGTTGGTTATTCCAAGATTCGTAGTTTCAGGAGATGTCGACCGATCTAGTAAGCATAAATTATTTTGCAGAAGGATGGTTCATTAGATAAGTCAGTATAGATGATGATCTGGTGGTGTATGCTGTCAATGCGCTATAATGGAAAACTTTCTATTAGCAGGATAGCTGGAGGTAGGATATGAAGTACGTAACTTAATTTCGTAACGCCCCCCCTAGTTTTTCCACTAAACAATTCCGCCGAAGTAATATTCCCTAGTTAATTTTCAAACAGGCACAAACACTGTCAGTCATATGAAGAATCCGCCAGGTTATCCGAGAGCGCTAACGCGCTGCTTCCTGGGCTCGGGTAGGCGCACCGGCCCCGGTTCGGATCCGCCCAGCCGATTAACGACGAGGGCCGATGTGCCAGCCAGCCTGGATATTGTTTTCAGGCAGTTTTCCACATCCCGATAGGTGACTACCAGGCTGGTCCCCATGTTCAGCCTCAGTTGCACGGCTTGCAGACATCTGAACACATTCGCACTTTTCCATGGATTACACTCGACGCAGACAGTTGGGGTACACTTATTCCGTCCTGGGGGGTATGGGGTGGCGGCAGGGAGGGCATCCGGCCACCCCTTAAACGTTAACATGCCAAATCCGATTAACGATGGCTGACCCTGAGTAACTGTGGGACAAGCCTCAAGCGATGGAACTGTCAATTATATGAAGCCTGTACAGGCTACGAAGAAGCAAGTTTTTATTTTGTTGATTTAGTCGCGAATTCTGATGAAATGTAGCAATCACCGTGCCCTCAGTTCCGTAGCTCTACTGTACTGGAACATTACTGAGTGGCTTCAGCTTCATATGGCACACTTGTGGACCCACTTTGTGCTGAAATGAAGATATTATAAAGGCTAGAGGCGATCACTCATTTTCTGTTCGTTTTGCTTAGATGTGATACAGCTTGGCGATAATGTTGATCGCGATAGTGATGAAACCAGCGATGACGGTCGGCTGAGACGTGTTTTCTCGAAGGATCGTCATGTGAGAGCGGCAGCGGGCGGCCTGAGAGGTGAGACCTGGCGGATGTCGCGACTGTAAGGAGTGGGGGCGGAAGCGACGCCGCCCCCGGCAGGATGCGACGCCATCAGGCGGCGCGCCGCGTCCAGGAAGCCGCGTCCGCCCACCGCCGGCTCGTAAAGCTGCGCCCCCTTTGTTGTCACCTGGGGCTGCTTCCAGGCGACACAGAAACAAACTCTCAAGTACGGCCGTTCCTCGAGCGCGGCCCGCCCCCGGGCGTCGGCGTGGCGGGCGCGTAGCCCGGGGCTGCCGCCGCGGCGCTCACCGCGGAAAGCACGCCTCATGGAGCGCCGGTAATTATCCTCGGAAGAGAGGCCGCGCGGACGCGAGTTGGGGATCTGCGTCCGCGTCATAAAGCCACGGCAAAGTAGCGCACGCGAGCCAAACCCCCGCTGGAAAAGTCACGCTGCGTGTGGACAGATGCCAGCCGGTCTCATCTGCCTTCTGAAACACTTAACAAGATACCCAAGTCGCTAAAGCTCTCGTTTCTGAGTTTACTCCATGGAAATAACAAAGAGCCGCCACTGAAGTCTTTTAATTACTGACTTGTGATACATAAGCTAGTTCCTAATAAATATATTTAAAAAATTGTTGACAGAAAATGGGGAGGAATTATCGGATTCAATCAATAACGGAACAGAGGTGACAGGAAACAATTAGATTTTTATTTGTACATAAACTGGTAAATCAAAACGTTAAAGAATGGAAGAATTACAGGAATAGGAGGAATCCCTATGAACTATTCGAGTATGTATGAATGCAGGGCCTCGCGGCGATAACATTGAATAAAATGTTCTCGGGTTTCTAACCGCGTCAGTTGCTTAAAACTACACGAGCGCGGTTGAAGAGGGTACATCGAACGCCGACTCAAAACATGCCCATATATGGGAAGGTCACGGGTACCAGTGACGTCACAGCCGGCAGCTTGCGTATATAAGGTCGCACCAACAGCCCACTGGCAGTCATACCACTTGACAATGGCCAAGGACTGTTTGGCCAAAAGCTCGTGTAGTTTTAAGCAATTGACGCGGTTGGAAACCCGAGAGCATTTTATTCTATTCTAATATGGTAGAGACAAATTATATAAACTTTTAAAAATCTTTTAGCAGACTTTATTAAAGGATTATTAAACATTATTGGAAATAGAATGTATGAAATGGAGGCCGAAGAACATGCCAGCTTCAGAACAAGTAGATCAACTATAAAAACCATAAATTTTGTTATCAGCAAATACTAGAGAACCAAACATTCGAAATTAGCCTCTTCCCTTCATCATTTATTCATCCTATCATAATGAACGCAATTCAAGATCTTTATGAAACCTCAACAGCAAGAATAAGAACACGAAACTTTCTTTCACCTGGATTTAAAGTTAGTAGGGGATTACGTTAGAGATGCAGCCTGTCACCAATATTTTATAAAATATGAACTCAGTAAGCATCGGAAGGCCCGCCCGATTGGCCGTGCGGTCTAACGCACGGCTTTCCGGGCGGAAAGGAGCGCCTGGTCCCCGGCACGGATCCGCCCGCCGGATTTGTGTCGAGGTCCGGTGAACCGGCCAGTCTGTGGATGGTTTTTAGGCGGTTTTCCATCTGCCTCGGTGAATGTGGGTTGGTTCCCCTTATTCCGCCTCAGTTACACTATGTCGGCGATTGCTGCGCAAACAAGTTCTCGACGTACGCGTACACCACCATTACTCTACCACGCCAACACAGGGGTTGCACTCGTCTGGTGTGAGACGTACCATGGGGGTGGGGGGGTGGGGGGGGTTCACCGGGGGCCCAACCTCACAATAACCCTGGGTTCGGTGTGGGGCGGCGAAGGGGTGAAGTGGACTGCGGTAGTCGTAGTGGGGTTGTGGACCACTGCGGCTGTGGCGGGGACGGAGCCTCTCCGTCGTTTCTAGTTCCCCGGTTAACATACAATACAATACAAGCATCGGAAACAGTAATAAAATATAGGAGCATGAGAATTTCAATAAATGACAGTACCATATATACACTACAATTTGCTTATGGCCAGCAAATTTTGGCACAAGATGCAGAACACATTGATTATATTAACAAGAATTTAACAGAGGAGTGTAAAGAGGGGCTGGCTTTCAGATCGACATGAATACGGCAAAATACATGGCAATATGAAGAAATAATCAAGATTTAACACTGAAAGAAAGGATGCAAACGATTACACGTACTGAACGCATACTGAAGAGTACAAATATCTAGGAGTAAAAGTCACATAGGTAGTAAACCAGATAACGAAGTTAGTTCAAGAATAAATGCTGCAAAGTTGATTACTGTAATATAAAATAATCACAAGCTGGTAGGGAAACAGAAGAAAATATATTCTAAATAGTTGTTGCAATCGTTATTACGTATGGATCAGAAGTATGTACAGTTAATACTAATGAATTAATAGATTCATGGCAATTGAGTTGGGCTTTTTCAGATGTTTTCCATGGATATATCGAGATGAGAAGCAGTGAGAATTATAGTCACAAGGGAGACGAGTCTGATTATTGATTTTGTGGAAGACAAACAACTCATATGGTATGGAGATACAAGAAGGATGTCAGATGAGAGACTGATACAACGGATCATGGAATGGGAACCACCAAGAAGGAAGAAAGAAAAGAGTCATACCATATGACACAGTATGCAAGGAATCAGACTAAGAGGGAGAGTAAGATAATACAGACAGGTATCGAACAATTTTCGGCCAACCGATGTTCAGATATTTTACTGGGGATAGATCTGGGGATCTTGTTGACCACAGGATTACGTCAATATTACACAAAAAATCCGTAGAGACAAATTCCATGTGTGGAAAAGCGTTGTCTTGTTGAAAAATGACATCACGATAATATTTCGTGAGAGGGAATGTAAGAAGAGGCAGGATATCCGTGAGCTACCGTTGCACCAGCAGTGTTCCCTCAGTCACTAGGAGACGTAACGTGCAGTCATGCCCGGCGGCTTCCCATAACATGACACCGACAGTTATCAGCGCTTCCACTTTCCAACACATTGAAAGAGTGGGCTCTCTCCTCACATCTTCACCACACTAACCGACGATGGCAATCTAGGGTAGTGCGAAACCACGACTCATCGCTAAACACGATGAGACGCCTTTCATCGGCGCTCCGTGCTTCCCGGTCACGGCAGCGCTCCATTCACAGCCGTTTGTGCTGTGATTTTAGCAGCAGCGTACATATGGGGCGGTAACTCCTTAATGCGGCTGCTGCTGATCTTAAAACGACGGTGAGGGATGACACAAAATTTAACTTTGAGTCAGTCAGTTGTTCTCGGGTGGCTGGTGCAGGTGTGAAAGTGGCTAGGAGTGCTTGTTTGCAGAGTACGGCGATCGTCCCTTGTGGTGATTGCTCGTGGTCGACGGGTACCTTTGTGACATGTATGCTTTTCTTCACGTCCCCAATGCAGTCAAAAATAGGTGCAATATCACATCCTAATTCCCCACAGGTATGGATATTGCACAATTGAACGAGCCTGCCAAGTGCTACCCACAGTGAGCCCTCTTCCAACTCAGCCATTTGCTGATGACGCTCTCTCACACGGGTACGCATTAACTTCTTGTACTTCACAACAAATATGTGACCTGGTTAACCCCCACTATACACCCTACAAGGCCTGCTAACAACACTAAACACGAAAACTAATGAGCTTTGGTGGTGGTTCTACTTGGTACAAAGAACTGCTGCTCTAATCATTTACGCACTCGCCATTGGTGTGTACGTGCATGAAGTTATATTGATATCTTACCATGTGTTCTGGATGATTAATTTTTTTTCGTCAAGCACTGGAAATGAAAAACATAGTTACCTGGAATTTCGTGACATGTACAGTGACGGCTCCTGCTTGTAGTGTGGTAGACGGGCTGACATGCGAGAAGTGAAGTGTGTAAGTGACAGAAACAGTTGGAGGTTCGAGTCCTCCCTCGGGCTTGGGTGTGTGTGTTGTCCTTAGCGTAAGTTAGTTTAAGTTAGATTAAGTAGTGCGTAAGCTTAGGGACGGATGACCCCAGCAACTTGGTCCCATAGGAACTTATCACAAATTACCACCACAGAAACAGCTATTCTTCCCTTAGCCGTTAGCCTCTTAGGTCGTCCTTTCAAGGTAGGTGACAGCCCCGTAGTGAAGCTGTAGCAGAATCAATGAAATTTGTGTCTTCAAAACGTGCAGACACAGGTTTGGGCTGAGCTAAGAGGTTCGGTACTTCCACATGATTTCTGAATGGATGAAATTCCACTGCAGAATATCATAATCTGTTGGCGTACTTTCCCTTCACTTTCTCTTTACATCTCAGTGAGGTGTTCAAGGCCGTTCAGGGTGGGCTAGAGAGATCCGTCGATGACCACTTCCATTCCCAGATCGTCAGCTTCAGAGGTGGCTCCTAATTTCGTCCATATTGCTGTAATTTACTCTATGGTGTTTTTATTCGTTTCTCGTAGTGTCTTTCCTATTGAGTAGAGATACGTCGGGTCCATGATTTCGTGAACCAACTGTTATTGGTGAGATCCACAACACATTTTGTAGACGGTATCCGCATATACCACTGGATGTTCCTCCAAAATTATGTCATTGTACGACACAGTTCAGGAGATATGAGGCCAAATGGTTCAAATGGCTCTGAGAACTATGGAACATAACTTCTAAGGTCATCAGTCCCCTAGAACTTAGAACTACTCAAACCTAACTAACCTAAGCACATGACACACATTTTCGTTGCCAAATACACTGTCCATTTCTTCCTTACATCCAGCCACAAAGGCAACGTCGACTGCAAAAATTAACATTGGTATCGTTTCGCCTGGAAATTTTTTTCCCCAATGATATACAGGGTGAAGTGAAATTCCCGCACTCGGGCTTCGAAGCGCGACCCCTCACATGCCAGCGATAAAAAAATATCTGTCACAAAATTTCGTCCGGCGAGTACATCCGGCAGAAAAAGGACGTTAAAGACTGGCAATCTGGCAACACTGTAACGACATTTATGGTAACTATCTCTGTCAGCACCGCATTGTTGCGCTGTACAGCTGGTGCAGTGGATAGTGTTTTGGGATAGCATGCAGGAGGTCGAGGGTTCGATAGTGGGTTGGGACACACGTTGTTTTATTTGCTAATATCATTCTGACATATCATACTGTAATATACACCATTTATTAGGTCACAGGTGTCCTAAATTTACAACATTTTGTAACGCTGAACATAACAAATGTGTGGTTAAGACAAATAAGAAACAGGCAGTTGAAACAAATGACCTGTCATAGGACGAAATAACTACAAAGACAACATCAATTTCGAGATGCTAAAGATGATAGCACAGTACAATAACACAACATCTACTTGTGATTTATACTACATGCAAAATGAGCACTCAGATGTCCCACATTAGCAACCAGTGACAATAATTTTCTCCATATTAATGACTGTATGACTTTCACAACAAAATACGTGGTCCTCAGAACAACAGATGTTCAAAGCGAGCTCCCTGCACGTACAGACATTGCGCAACCCGCCGGATCATACAGCTTTGTACCCTACGCAGCAAAGCTGCGTCCACAATAACAAGAGCAGCATAACACGCACTACCAGTTCTTGCACATTCGTCGGGGGAGTAGAGTACACGCGCTCCTTCAGGTGTCCCCACAGGGAAAACTCCAGGGGATTTAGGCCAGGTGAACACTGTGGCCATACAACTGGAGCTCCATGTCTGAGCCATTTCCATGGAAATGTTCTGTCCAAATACTGTCACATATTAATTCCAGAGTGGGGAAATGCAACATCATGTTGGAACCATATCCTCTGCCGAACATGTAGTGGAACATCTTCCAGCGCGTCAGGCGCTTTGAGAGGGATGCATGATATCTTCGTGCAGTCAGCCGGTCAGGCAACTTGTAGGGGCCCAAACACCTGTCGCCCAATATTCCGACCCATACCCTGATACCAAAGCGAACTTGATATCCATGGTCGTGGGTGACGTGCGGATTAACCCCAAACCAATGGTGGGCACTGTGCTTATAGAAGACACCCTCACGAGTGAATGCTGCTTCATCTGACAATATAACGATGTTCACGAAATCGTCGTTGTAGTTGGAACAATTCACAGTATTGCAGCCGCTGATCCGATCTGCAGGATGTAGGTGTTGCGTGAAAGCATAATGATACGGGTGCTGCCCAAGCTCGTGCAGCACACGAACGACCGCGCGTTGTTTGACACGCAGCTGCCGTTCTACGCTACGTGTACTTCCTATTGAGTAGAAATACGTCGGGTCCATGATTTCGTGAACCAACTGTTCTTGGTGAGAACCACAAGACATTTTGTAGACGGTATCCGCATATACCACTGGATGTCATTGTACGACACAGTTCAGGAGGTATGAGGTCAAATAGTTCAAATGGCTCTGAGAACTATGGAACATAACTTCTAAGGTCATCAGTCCCTTAGAACTTAGAACTACTGAGTTTCTTGGTGTATGACCACCAGAATAGCTTCCTCAGTAGCAGGAGTATGGCTGGTCTGCGGTCGACCTCTGAAATGTAATGGTGGAAGAAGAGAAATAGACTCGCGAAGGCCAGCTCGAGATGACGAAACACATTTTTAACTGGATGGCATCGACGAGCAAATCTAGAAGCGTATTCACGAGTGGCAAAGCCAGCCCGGTTATCAGATGCACCAAGGACCAGAAGCATATCCACATATTCAGAGTTTATGTATGCCATACGTCTGCCACATTGGTTTAGAGGTTTAAAATGAGAAAATTCGATACGTGTACATTGGAGTATGTCAAGGGCGTGTCACAACTAGTCCCTGTCTGGTTGGCACCGCATACAGTATAAACGCGCTGTCAGTCCTCCACGCTGTTTAACCTAATGCGCATTACCTGTGTGACAGATATCGTTCTCCATTATTCATCCCAACAACGCTAACTGTAATCTGTTCGGTTTCATATTACACTGTTCACCTAACGATAATAGACGTGATGTTTTCACAATCCCATTGATAGAATAATAATAATAATAATAATAATAATGCATTAGGATACATACTAAACAGCATGCGGTTACCAGACTCGGTGTTGAAAGGGATAATTAGGGGGACCATGGTGATAACACATACAAACAGTAACCGAGTTTGGACGTTATTCGCAAAGCACGTCGCTAGTCGTACTGGTAACGTAAGGCCCTAATGAACTGTAATATACCTGAATGAAGCAAGAATAATAGTTGTCACTAATCTGTGGAACCATTGGGGGACGGTACAAAGAAAACAGGTTTTGCATTTAGTAGATGAAGAGGTGCGAATAAATTAACGCCCATGAGGTTAATTTATGGAAAGGGCTTCTATAAAAGCTGACCAATCTTCCATTTCTATGATTGTAGTATGTAAGTGCAAATGTTTTCTAGGGTACCCGCTGCCATCGCTGTTGACGATTTGACGATTAAGATGCCATATACCATACCACCTGGACTACATTTACCAAATAAAAAACATATGCATAACCCCAAGATCTAACCATCGACATTCTGCTTACTAATCCAAAACTGTATCCACTGCACCAACTGTACAGCACGATGAGAAAGTGCTGACAGAGATAGTTACTGTATATGTGGTTGCATTGTTGCCAGATTGCCACTATTTAACTTCCTATATCTGCCGGATGTACTCGCCGGACGAAATTTTGCGAGACTTTTTTTATCGCAGGCGTGTGAGGAGTCGCGCTGAAAGCCCGAGTTCGCGAATTTCGCTTCAGCCTTTATATTTCACTTCGTTTATTGCTAGTTTACCAACAAGCGGAGCAACACACATGGTAAGCTGGCATCTCGCCAAACGCCCTTATTAACAGGAACTTGAATTTCTTAAAATTCCACTTTTATTATTCCCGCTAGATTTCGCAGGTTTTGTATATTATTGGTTTGTCTCCATACTTCATCAATACATGCACAACACCGGTTTTTGATCCAGATATTACAGTAGTAATAGTAATCTTATAGATAATAATAGCGGTAATAAAGTAAAACAAAGTTTATGAATCCTGACTTTTTTTATCTATGACCATTTGAAATAGTAGAACTCAGTAAGAATTAATGTTACTACTACTACTATTGCTATTAACAATAAAAGTAATAATAACAAAAACGCCGGCCGCTGTGGCCTAGCGGTCTTAGGCGCTTCAGTCTGGAATCGCGTGACCGCTACGGTCGCAGGTTTGAATCCTGCCTCGGGCGTGGATGTGTGTGATGTCCTTAGGTTAGTTAGGTTTAAGTAGTTCTAAGTTCTAGGGGACTGATGACCTGAGATGTTAGGTCCCATAGTGCTCAGAGCCATTTAAACCATTTGAATAACAAAAAAATAAAAACAGTAACTAAGGAAAAAGCTTATTTCTTCATGAGTGTACGAAACTGAGACAGAGCGAAGTCAAAGAAAGAGAGAAATGCAGCTAGAGTGTTGCAGCTAAGGACTCTGGGAAAAGAGAAGATCTGTTGGGAAGGGAAGGTACTTAACAGG
This sequence comes from Schistocerca serialis cubense, assembly GCF_023864345.2. Lineage (NCBI taxonomy): Eukaryota > Metazoa > Arthropoda > Insecta > Orthoptera > Acrididae > Schistocerca > Schistocerca serialis. The sequence continues at coordinate 392,409,461 of NC_064645.1, forward strand.
AATGAGAGTCACCAAAGTATAAACTAGACATTCTCTTTTTGAGACTGAAATGGACTAGTCTTATTACATATGACAGTGGATTAATCTAACCGACTTGTTCACACAAATCTTTTGGCATATTATGCCATATGTGATTTACCAATATCTCGATATGTACAATAACTGTAGTTTCAGTTACTTAAGTTTCATGAATGTTGAGTGTTTAGAACTAAAAGTGATTTTGGCATTCATTACATAAGAATTATACCAGCATAAACTGTTGACGAATATATACCCTTCTCTAATTTTTTGGAATAGGATGATCTTTACTTAGTTTTGGCACAGTCATTACTTTATCGGACTCTCACAAACTGCGAGAATGTAGTTTAGCTCTACTTCATTTAATAAACCACCATGACAACTGGAGTACATTTTCGCGAAGTTTTTTTTCGCCTTATGGTATGTTTAATCGATGCCACAAAAATTTGAACATAATTTCCTCAAACTCAGTTGAGAGCAACAGTAAAAGTTGATGATGAAGTCTATACTTATTTGCTGCGTATCAGTAAAAATAGTGTGCTTTGAAATCACTGAATAAAGGAAATATTCATAATGAAAATAACGAGCTCATCTCCCAGTGCCTTCCAATTCTCTGATAAATAGCGTATGCGTCTGTTAATGCTGTTGGCTGTGGACATACCTATTTCCCGCATCCCGGCGGAAATAGCGTGCGCCGGAACCAGAGAGTGGGAAAATATTATTGATAAAGCTTTGCAGGGGGATATCCATAAATACTTGTATTTATGGATATTAACGAAATATATACCTTAATCTGACGTACTGATGTCCGTATCAGTATCTGCAGTACAACTCATCTTTTGCTACAGTTTGTCATCTGCAGCTAATTAGGATATCTCCAAACTACATTAAAAGATAATTAGCAGACCAGCGTTGACAGCAGAATATAGCATAAATAACTGAAGTAAACAAAATCTAAAATTTGCAAAAAACCTCAAAAAAGCTGTAGTTTAGTTTTGGATCTAATATTTCGTTAAATAAAAGTAATATAATACTGAGAAACACCAGAATATTGTCTTGATCCCCTCCTTTCCACCTAGTGATACCCATCACTCTACAGTCTGAAGGTCATTTTACCTTGTCCTCTACTTCATGGTCGTCCAGGTGGTTTTGGACCTTCTTTCTTCCTGTATTCTATCTCCTGGAATTTTCTGCCAGTGTGCATCCGGACAACGTATCCTGCCCATTGCAAACGACCCGTTTTGACAATGTTCACTACCGACGGTTTATCAACTATATTCATTAGTTCTTCACCATATCTGCAAACCCTTACTTATGTTGCTGAATTACGTGTTTGCCCAAAAAGTTATCCCTGCACTTTCCTTTCGAGGACTAGGAGTTGGTGCTCCTCCCATTTGGTCACACTCCACGTTTCTACTCCGTACAACAGTACTGGCCTGACGTTAATATATTAATAATATTAGGAATATAAATATCAAAATCCCTGAACTGTATATTTCGTCACCCAAAATTTTGACATTTTGTTGGACAGAAAATAAATAAGTTCCCTAACGATTGTCTAATTGGGCGTTAACGAAGAAAACTGTGTTATCTCAAGGTAGAACCGTATTTCCATAATTATATAGAATAAAATACTTTGCCGGTTTATAAGATTTAACCAGACTGAATGTACTGAGTTCAGCGTAACCCTTATCACAGGTAAATAATCGTTTATCACTGAATCAGTAAACGTGTGAGTGAGAGTTTAATCCAAAGAGGTGCAGTATCTCACGTTATGAATCGCGTAAAATTCCAGAATAATCTCGAAAAATAAACCAACTTTCGTTTCGTACAAGTTTGAAGTTTAAGATCCACTGATATGAAGTAGCCACATACCGAGTGGATATCACTCGGAAATAACTGTGGTAAAGCTTTAGAGTGAAAACTACTTCGCCTAATGCCAAATATTCGTTCATAGGTTAAAAAAAAAGAATACGAGGGAGGTAGTGCAGTGGTCAGCACACTAGACTCGCATTCGGGAGGAGGTGGGTTAAAATCCTAGTCCAACCATCGTGATTTAGTTTTCCCGTGATTTTCCTAAATCGCTGAAGGCAAACGCCGGGCTGGTTCTTTCGAAACGGACACCCCTGATTTTCCTTGCCTATCTTTTCCTAATCAGAGCTTATGCTCCGTCTCTAATGACCTAGCTGTCCATGGGACGTTGAACACTAATCTTCCTTCCTTCCTTCCTCCTGTTGAAAGTATGTCAGAGAATTTGCTAGCGACACACATGGATGTTACAGATCTATGTTCAATTCTTAGAAAAATTTCAGTACCCTCGAGATGCAACCTGCTGCGTCTGGAAGGCGTCTGTGTTCATTTTTGTAGGAATTTTTCTTGTTTTGGATGTCTGAAATAGCGCTCGTAAGGTCTGAATTGCTTAAAAGCACGCAAAGCCTCCACAGAGACGCTGCGTCGCACGGAGCTGAGACAGAGGTGATCTTTGCTCTGCGAAGATGTGCGCCAGATTGATCTGTTGATCACGAGGAGAGGAGACGAAACGGTCAGTTGAGCTTTGGTATTAGGTGTGAACAGTCGAGTTTTTGTTTAGTGGTACCAAGGAACAATCAATGGAGAATTTTGGAATTACAGTAGTAGACTTACTCCGGAGAAATTGTAACTGAGTTCTTTCAAACCGGAGTCATTGTCCACATCGCAATAGTCAATTAATTGTCAGTCATTTGAAAACAATTATCAAAAGATTACGAACTAAGAATGTTAGCAAGGATTTTAGAGTACGCATTGCACCTCTACGTATCTCTCTACTGACATTTCGCAGGTCTGTTATCGAGACAGGTTGTAGCTACGAGAGAAGTTTACACCACAGTGAGACAAACTGTGTAGAGAACAGATTCTTTCTTTAGTTAAATTTCACAGGGACCAACTTTGCTTTCAAAGTAACCAGTTTCTTTTATCAAAATTCAGTGTGAATGACCAATAAAATAAAAAAAATGAAAAATGAAACATAAGAGATAAATAAAGAAATAGTAAAGTAATGAATAAAAACCAAGAGAGCATGCCACAAGGGCCCAGAGAGCATCCCAGAGAGCCCCAGAGAGCATCCCAGAGTGCCCCAGAGAGCTAGAACACTAAGAAGAATCGCTTCTCGGCTTTTGGCAAGATCAATGTGTAGAATACACATGTATACAGTAATGTGAATACAGTAAGTTTCAGACAGAGCATGAGTTTCTAACATACTCGCAGTTAGATTTCTGAATGCACTCTGGCAGTCTAATTTCGTCACCAATAGGCTTAACTCACCTAAAGTAACAGATTCATTCAGATATACTTTCACTCATACAACAAATCGAAACAGACAGCTTTCACCATTCATGTGTCCTTGATAACAAAGCCGACTGCTCCACGAATCCGAAGAATAGTGTCTCATGCAAGATGCTGCTTCTGTTTAATCGCTCACTTTGATATGAGTGAAGCACACGCAATTCCAGTCTCTACAACATACTTAAAAACTATAAATTTAACGTTACGCAAATGTATCAGGCGTCAGTTTCTATGCAAATTCCAACTTTCCACTGCTGTTCTTGGTTTGTCTATAACAATATATTAAAGAATTTGTTGAGAAATAACGATTTTATCGAGACAAGAACTACTATTTGCCGTTTTGTTGCTAATGAATGTAAACAATTACAACAAAGTATATTCATACAATCCAATCTGTGTTTACCTTTTTATGTTCGCACTTCCATATTCAAATGGCATGAAACCTGTAACAGAAAACCACACTTTCTAATTAAGTGTGAGGACTGTGATTGTCAATACACAGGCCGAACAGGGTAGACATTAGCTGTCAGGTTTAAGGAATATTAGGACTTATGTAATTATAAATATGTTTTAACTAGCTATCTTAAGACGTTTCAACACTCACTTACTGAAATTAACAAAAAGTTCAGCATCCTCCACCATCATATCAAAGGATGCCTCCTCGACATCGTTGAAGAAATTTTCGCACAATCTGAAACGGAACCTAGAGTTTACGGTAAATGAACAAACTATGCGTAAACACAAGTTTATTCTAAATAGTTATGAATTTCTTAAGCATTAAGTGATGCACACTTTTTCTAAGTCTTCCACGCTTCCATTATTTAGTAAGTGATAAATTGTTTTATCACTGACACTAGGTGATAAAAATTATACGGACACCCCCAAAAACATATCTTTTTCATATTAGGTGTTTTGTGATGGCACCTGCTGCCAGGTACTCCATATCAGCGACCTCAGCAGTCATTAGACATCGTGAGAGAGCAGAATGGGGCGCTCCGCGGAACTCACGGACTTCGAACGTGGTCAGGTGATGGGGTGTCACTTGTGTCATACGTCTGTACGTGAGATTTCCACGCTCATAAACATCCCTAGGTTCACTGTTTCCGACGTGATAGTGAAGTGGAAACTAGAAAGGACACATACAGCACAAAAGCGTACAGGCCTACCACGTCTGTAGACTGACAGAAACCGGCGACGGTTGAAGATTGTCGTAATGTGTAATAGGCAGACATCTATCCAGACCATCACACAGGAATTCCAAACTGCATCAGGATCCACTGCAAGTACTATGACAGTTAGGCGGGAGGTGAGGAAACTTGGATTTCATGGTCGAGCGGCTGCGCATAAGCTACACATCACACCGGTAAATGCGAAACGACGCCTCGTTTGGTGTAAGGAGCGTAAGCATTGGACGACTGAACAGTGGAGAAACATCGTGTGGAGTGACGAATCACGGTACACAACGTAACGATCCGATGGTAGGGTGTGGGTATGGCGAATGACCGGTGCACGTCATCTGCCAGCGTATGTAGTGCCAACAGTAAAATTCACAGGCGGTGGTGTTATGGTGTGGTCGTGTTTCTCATGGAGGGGGCTTGCACCCCTTATTGTTTTGCGTGGCACTATCACAGCACCAGCCTACACTGATGTTTTAAGCACCCTCTTGCTTCCCACTGTTGAAGAGCAATTCGGGGATGGCGACTGCATCTGTCAACACGATGGAGCACCTGTTCGTAATGCACGGTCCGTGGCGGAGTGGTTACACGACAATAACATCCCTGTAATGGACTGGCCTGTACAGAGTCGTGACCTGAATCCTAAAGAACAGCTTTGGAATGTTTTGGAACGCCGACTTCATGCCAGGCCTCACCGACCGACATCGATACCTCTCCTCAGTGCAGCACTCCGTGAAGAATAGGCTGCCATTCCCCAAGAAACCTTCCAGCACCTGATTGAACGTATGACCGCGAGAGTAGACGCTGTTATCAGGGCTAATGGTGGGCCAACACCGTACTGAATTCCAGCATTAACGATGGAAGGTGCCAAGAACTTGTAAGTAATTTTCAGCCAGGTGTCCGGTTACTTTTTATCACATAGTGTGTGTAACATAGCTCCTGATATTTTATTTTAATGACTCTGTCGTCACATTAATCGTATTGTATACGATGTTTAATGTTCTTATCTACTAATACAGAATTCGTATCGTTAGTCGCTCCCTTAGTTCTAGTTTGGAGCCCCTTTTAGGTCTCTCTTCCTTTTATGGCAATTGGTAGCGTTTGATGCACCGTTCTGTTTTATATGTCTATACTGATGTTCCTGTTGTGCGTACTAGTTTCATCCTCAACCCGTGATAAAGTGGTAGCGTCTTTGATTACTAATCACAATGTCTTTGGTCATGGGTCCGAATTCCGCTGTTGCTTACATTTTTATTAATAATCAGTACTGTCGACCGAAGACTTCGGGCATAACAAAGCACCCTCATTCTGCTGACGGCCTTGTCAAAGAGGGTGGAAGAGCGAAGAGCGGTTCGGGGCATTCTCCTGTCCTAGGGGTGGGAAACTGCCCCTCAAGGCGGAAGAATCAGCAAGAGGATGCAGAAGGCAATGGAAACCACTGCTTTAAAGATACGTAACGTGTATCCATAGGACATGTGGCCTGTAATTGAAGAAGCATAATGATGGTCTCTATTTTGCCAAGAGATTCCGGAATAGACCCCCATTCGGATCTCCGGGAGGGGACTGCCAAGGGGGAGAAAGAGTGAATAATCAATCGAAACATAACGTTCTACTAGTCGGGGCGTGGAATGTCAGAAGCTTGAACGTGGTAGGGAAACTAGAAAATCTGAAAAGGGAAATGCAAAGACTCAAGCTAGATATAGTAGGGGTCAATGAAGTGAAGTGGAAAGAAGACAAGGATTTCTGTTCAGATGAGTATAGGGTAATATCACCAGCAGCAGAAAATGGTATAACAGGAGTAGGATTCGTTATGAATAGGAAGGTGGAGCAGAGAGTGTGTTACTGTGTACACTTCAGTGACAGGGTTGTTTTTATCAGAATCGACAGCAAACCAACGCCGACAACGATAGTTCAGGTATATATGCCGACGTCACAAGCTGAAGATGAAGAGACAGAGAAAGTGTATGAGGATACTGAATGGGTAACACAGCATGTAAAGGGGGATGAAAATTTTAATTGTCATGGGGGACTGGAATGCAGTTGTAGGGTAAGGAGTAGAAGAAAAGGTTACAGGAGAATATGAGCTTGGGACAAGGAATGAGAGAGGAGAAAGGCTAACTGAGTTCTGCAACAAGTTTCAGCTAGTAATAGCGAATATCCTGTTCAAGAATCACAGGAGAAGGAGGTACAATTGCAGAAGGCCGGGTGATGCGGGAAGATTTCAGTTACATTACATCATGGTCTGACAGATTCGGAAATCAGATACTGGATTGTATGGTGTTCCCAGGAGTAGATATAGACTCAGATCACAATACAGTAGTGATGAAGAGTAGGCTGAAGCTTAAGACATCAGTCAGGAAGAATCAATACAGAAGTACTAGGGAATGACGAGATACGCTTGAAGTTTTCTAAGGCTATAGACAGAGCAATAAGGAATAACTCAGTAAGCAGTATAGTTGAAGAGGAATGCACATCTCTAAAAAAGGCCATTACAGAAGTTTGGAAGGAAAATATAGGTACAAAGAAGGTAACTGCGAAGAAACCATGGGTAACAGAAGAAATACATCAGTTGATTGATGAAAGCAGGAAGTATTAAAATGTTCCCGGAAACACATGAATACAGAAATACAAGCCGCTGAGGAATGAAATAAATAGGAGGTGCAAGGAAGCTAAGACGATTCGACTGCCGGAAAAATGTGAAGATGTATATATAAAAAGAGATGACTGTCGGAAGGACAGACTCAGCATGCAGGAAAGTCAAAACAACTTTCGGTGACATTAAAAGCAATGGTGGTAACATTAATGGTGCAACGGGAATTCCACTGTTAAATGCACAGACGAGAGCGGATAGGTGGAAGGAATACATTGAAAGCCACTATGAGGGGGGAAGATTTGTCTCATGTGGTAGGAGAAGAAACAGGAGTCGATTTAGAAGAGACAGGGGATCCACAATTAGAATCAGAATTTAAAAGAGCTTTGGAGGACTGAAGGTCAAATAAGGCATAAAGAATAGACAACATGCCATCAGAATTTCTAAAATCATTGGGGAAAGTGGCTACAAAACGACTTTTCACGTCTGTATGTAGAATACATGAGTCTGGCGACATACCATCTGACTTTCGGAGGAGCATCATCCACAATATTCTGAAGCCGGCAAGAGCTGACGAGTGCGAGAACTATTGCAAAATGGTTCAAATGGCTCTGAGCACTATGGGACTTAACTGAGGTCATCAGTCCCCTAGAACTTAGAACTACTTAAACCTAACTAACCTAAGGACATCACACACATCCATGCCCGAGGCAGGATACGAACCTGCGACCGCAGCGGAATTATCGCAAAATCAGCTTAACAGCTCATGCATCCAAGTTGCTTACAAGAATAATATACAGAAGAATGGCAAAGAAAATTGAGGATGCGCTAGATGACGGTCAGTTTGGCTTTAGGTAAAGTAAAGGCACGAGAGAGGCATTCTGACGTTGCGGTTAATACTGGAAGCAAGACTAAAGAAAAATCAGGACACGTTAATAGGATTTGTCCACCTGGAAAAAGCGTTCGACTGTAAAATGGTGCAAGATGTTCGAATTTCTGAGAAAAGTAGGGGTAAGCTATAGGGCCAATAGGGAATAATAAGAGTGGACGACCAAGAACCAAGTGCTCATATTAAAAAGCGGATAAGACAAGGATGTAGCCTTTCACCCTTACTGTTCAGTCTGTACATCGAGGAAGTAATGATGGAAGATGAAGGTAATGAGAAGTAGTAGAAATGAGAAGAGCTAGAAAGTTAACATCAGGACTGATGGCCACAAAGTAGATGAAGTTAAGGAATTCTGCTACCTGTTGTGTCGTTGTGGTCTTCAGTCCTGAGACTGGTTTGATGCAGCTCTCCATGCTACTCTATCCTGTGCAAGCTTCTTCATCTCCCAGTACTTACTGCAACCTACATCCTTCTGAATCTGCTTACTGTATTCATCTCTTGGTCTCCCTCTACGACTTTTACGCTCCACGCTGCCCTCCAATGCTAAATCTGTGATCCCTTGATGACTCAGAACATGCCCTGCCAACCGGTCCCTTCTTCTTGTCAAGTTGTGCCACAAACTCCTCTTCTCCCCTATTCTATTCAATACCTCCTCATTAGTTACATAATCTACCCATCTAATCTTCTGCATTCTTCTGTAGCACCACATTTCGAAAGCTTCTATTCTCTTCTTGTCCAAACTATTTATCGTCCATGTTTCACTTCCATACATGGCTACACTCCATACAAATACTTTCAGAAACGACTTCCTGACACTCAAAACTATACTCGATGTTAACAAATTTCTCTTCTTCAGAAACGCTTTCCTTCCCATTGCCAGTCTACATTTTATGTCATCTCTCCTTCGCCCATCATCAGTTATTTTGCTCTCCAAATAGCAAAAATCCTTAACTACTTTAAGTGTCTCATTTCCTAATCTAATTCTCTCAACATCACCCGACTTAATTCGACTACATTCCATGATCCTCGTTTTGCTTTTGTTGATGTTCAACTTATATCCTCCTTTCAAGACACTGTCCATTCCGTTCAACTGCTCTTCCAAGTCCTTTGCTGTCTCTGACAGAATTACAATGTCATCGGCGAACCTCAAAGTTTTTATTTCTTCTCCATGGAATTTAATGCCTACTCCGAATTTTTCTTTTGTTTCCTTTACTGCTTGCGCAATATACAGATTGAATAACATCGGGGATAGGCTACAATCCTGTCTCACTCCCTTCCCAACCACTGCTTCCCTTTCATGCCCCTCGACTCTTATAACTGCCCTCTGGTTCCTGTACAAATTGTAAATAGCCTTTCGCTCCCTGTATTTTACCCCTGCCACCTTCAGAATTTGAAATAGAGTGTTCCAGTCAACATTGTCAAAAGCTTTCTTTAAGTCTGCTACCTAGGCAGTAAAATAATTAATGAGGGACGGAGCAAGGACGCTATCGAGGACATGGCAAAAAAGGCATTCCTGGCCGACATAAATCTAGTATTATCAAATATCGGCCTTAACATTTCTGGGAATGTACATCTGGAATACAGCGTTATTTGGTAGTGAAACATGGACTGTGCTAAAACCGGAACAGAAGAGAATCGAAACATTTGAAATGTGGTGTTATAGACGAATGTTAAAAATTATGTAGACTGATAAAGTAAGGAATGAGGGGGTTTACGCAGAATCGGAGAGGAAAGGAATATGTGGAAAACACTGATAAGGATAGGGGACAGGATGATAGGACATATGTTAAGACATCAGGGGACGGCTCCCATGGTACTAGAGGGAGCTGTAGAGAGCAAAAACTGTAGAGGAAGACAGAGATAGGAATACATCCAGCAAATTATTGAAGACGTATGTTGCAGGTGCTACTCAGAGATGATGAAGTTTGCACAGGAGAGGAATTCGTGGCGGTATGCATAAAATCAAACCAGTCAGAAGACTGATGACAAAAAAATTACTTTTATCGTCCCTTTGTTAATAAAAGTTTGCGTGAAACAGAGTCAGTGCCACCGATTGCCTTATCAACAGGAATATATTGGTTCCTAAAGACGAGGCCGTACATGACTACCGATCTCAACTGTCCTTCAGCTATCGTTGTCTTACTGCTCAATTTTTGGAAATATTTTTTGTGTGCTTCAGTACCCCCTGTTTTGTTGCAGTTTTCTCTTTTTATTGTCATGTGTTTTATCACTTTGACGTTTAGTCATTTTTCCTGAACACTTATGTTCATCTTTTATCATATTTATTGTATTAAAGATGACGCTCCAGTGTGTCATTATTTGAACTACTTGTCTTTGTATTAATCCTTGTGTATCCCAGGTACTGTGGTTTTTTGTGTGCTTCAGTACCCCCTGTTTTGTTGCAGTTTTCTCTTTTTATTGTCATGTGTTTTGTCACTTTGACGTTTAGTCATTTTTCCTGAACACTTATGTTCATCTTTTATCATATTTATTGTATTAAAGATGACGCTCCAGTGTGTCATTATTTGAACTACTTGTCTTTGTATTAATCCTTGTGTATCCCAGGTACTGTGGTTTTTTGTGTGCTTCAGTACCCCCTGTTTTGTTGCAGTTTTCTCTTTTTATTGTCATGTGTTTTGTCACTTTGACGTTTCGTCATTTTTCCTGAACACTTATGTTCATCTTTTATCATATTTATTGTATTAAAGATGACGCTCCAATGTGTCATTATTTGAACTACTTGTCTTTGTATTAATCCTTGTGTATCCCAGGTACTGTGGTCCCGTCCAGTACACATAGGGTTAATATCTTTGCTCGCTTTCCTTAGTCCCAGCTCATAGTCCCTTTTACTGATCGCTATTTTTATTACGTCTGGTAGCATTTTATACTAAGATAATATTGCTCCTTAAGACGAGTCTAAACACCAGTATCGATCCTCACAGTTGGCATCAATCATACCCCATATCATATAAATAATTGCCACTATTTAAGTTCAAACCCCCCTATAATCATCTGCTGAAGAATGAGGAATGTATGAAGTGATCACAACAGTGTGCGGCTAAATATAGTGGACAAATCGCAGAGTCAAGGAAACGGATGCCAGAACTGGACGTACGTAAGCTCCCGTAGAATCAGGGCATACTGAAGGTGACTACAGAAATTTACCGCTTGCTTGTGAGCTAATAGACAAACGGAACGGAATTCCTGCTTGGTTAAACAGGAATCGTTGAACATTCTTAGACAACAGGCTTCGAGTGGTGTTAGTGGTTCGTCTTGATCTCTATAACATTCCTATCATGTTCATTTTTGCTGTTCGTCTCACAAAAATCAATTTGCATTTTCTTGGTTACAGTTTTCTTAGTGGTCAAAAAGTTTAATTGTATTTAAGAAACTGAAAAGTGCAATGAAAAATATTGTTGTATTACACGAGCAAACTAGAATGTTTCTGAAGTCTGGTGGACCCATACAAAATAGTCGTAGTTATTTCACGAAATATCGAAGATATACAAAGAAGAGCATGGCAGGCGGTTACATTTACGCGGGCTATTCAGAAAGTAAGGAACGATAGGTCGCGAAATGGAAACCACAGTGAAAATCAAAACTGTTTTATTTGCAACGGTTAGCTACACCTTCCAGCTACTTCGCTACACAGTCGCCGCTCAGACTTAGACATATGTCACAGCATTGTATCAACTTTTCAATTCCCTCGTTATAGAAGACAGCCGCCAGTGCTTTTCGACTATTTTCTACTCTGGACTGCAGCTCGTTGTCTGCATTCTAAATATTATCTTCATAGCCAGCTGTTCATCTGAACAGAGATGAACCTCAGGGGTAGTCATTTATGGGCTGTACTGCGGGTGATGAAACACTTCCCATCGAAAACGCTGCAGGAGCATCTTCATTGCCCCTGCACAGTGCGGCCGAGAATTGTCGTGTAGAAAGAACCGCATGACAGTTATGTTATGTGGATTGCATAGCTTCAGGCAAAATCTTTCGCCAGGCCATCATACTTGGCGGGAGACGCTAACTTCTAGCCGTCTTTACGTTCTCACTGTGAGCTCAGAACTGTAAAGAGCGACATGATACGATCGACGGGCGTACTAGACACAGTTCCCAGTGTGTCTGTCTGTGCAAAGCTTCATCAGATTTTCACTGTAGTTTCCATTTCGCGACCGATAGTTCCTTACTTTCCGAATAACCCTCGTATCTGACGTACGAGAGAGCGTCGTGGAGATACTGCAAACCCTGAAATGGTAGATAGTCGAAGACAGACGACATCTGTTTCGCATATTCGTATTGGTAAGGTTTTGAGAGACATGGTGTTAAGTGGGGGCTCCAGTAACACTCTAGAATGCCCAGCATAACGCTCCGCTGCTACCTCAAGACAAGTTTACAGCGCACACAGCAACTCAGCTGCGATCATTCTTTTCGCATCCTGCATGCAAGGGGAACGGAAGGAAACCCTGTTACAAGGTACACTGAGATGTACTCTCCGCCATGGTCTTGAATGACTTGGAGAGTATAGATATAGATGCGAATGTATCGCTCAAGTTGTCACACCAGAAATAAATTTTGTTCAGTCTGCTGTAGGAGAGAAGAACGCAGGTGATGTGATATGGTAACTTCGATGAAGTGGAAAGGTAAATACACTGTTGGAAAAGAACAATCCTAAAATAAAAATAAAACTTATTAATGTACAGTACTGAAATGACGAGAATACCTTTGTCTGGGAACATATTTAAGTGATTAACATTGCAAGATCACAGGTTAATGTACGCTCGAGGTAAGCCATTGCAAATATTAAATGCTCGTATTAATAACCGGTGTGACCGCCAGAATGTTGAATGCAAACGTGCATGCATTGTGTTGCACAGCTACTGGGTGTCAGTTTGTGGGATGGAGTTGCACGCCTGTTGCACTTGATCGGTCTAGGCAGGAACAGTTAATGCGTTTCGTGGATGGAGCTGGAATTGTCGACGGGTGATGTCCAGTATGTTCTTGATTGGAGACAGGTCTGGTGATAGAGCGGGCCAATGCGCCGTGTCAACACTCTTTAGAGCTTATTGTGTTACAACAGCGGTATGTGGGTGAGTGTGATCCTGTTGGAAAACATACCCTGGAATTCCGTTCATAAATGGCACCTCAACAGGTGGAATCAACAGACTGACATACAGTTTTGCAGTAAGGTTCAGATGGCTCTGAGCACTATGGGACTTAACATCAAAGGTCATCAGTCCCCTAGACTTATAACTACTTAAACCTAACTAACCTAAGGACATCACACGCATTCATGACCGAGGCAGAATTCGAACCTGCGAATTTAGCAGCAGCGCGGTTCCGGACTGAAGCGCCTAGAACCGCTCGGCCACCTGCAGTAAGGGTGCGTAGGATAACCACTACACTGCTCCCACTGTAATACGAAATCGCACCCCAGACCATAACTCAAGGTGTAAGTCCAGTGTGTCTAGCACACAGAAAAGTTGGTTGCAGGCCCTAAACTGGCTTCCTTCCAACCAAAACACGGCCATTACTAGCACCGAGGGAGGACCAAATTTCATCAGAAGGCAAAATAGACATCCCCCCTGCCCACCAAGAAACTCTCGCCTGACGATACTAAAGTTGTAAATGGAAGTGGTTTGGAGTTAGTGGAATGTGCGCTACAGGACTTCTGACTGCTGTCCTAGGAGTAACCGATTTTTAGCAGTTCGTAGTGTGACTGTGGTGCCAACTGCTGCTCAGATTGCCGCTACAAATGTGGTACAATGCACCAGAGCCATACGCAAAACACGATGGTCTTTCCTCTTGGTAGTGACAAGTAGCTGTCTGGAGCCCGATGTTCTTGCGACCGTACATTCAGCTGACTATCGCTGCCAACAACCACGTATGGTGGATGTATTTCTGCCAAGTCTTTCTGCAGTATCGCAGAAGGAACATTCAGCTTCTCGTAGGCCTATTACACGACCTCGTTCGAACTCAGTGAGGTGTTCATAACAACGTCTTTGCCGTCTTAAAGGCATTCTTGACTAACATCCAACTAACGTCCAATCTCAAAGATTATGTTCACCGTTACAGCGCGTAGTTAAAGCAAAATGATTTGCATCCCCATAGTGGCGCCACTAGCGCCATTCTTATGCGATTGACGCGAAATTAAATAGACATCTTTCACTCGTAGAAACACGCCTACCAATTTTCGTTTATGTCACTCGTCACTTTCTTCGTGTTGCGATTTTTTTCAGTGTGGGAAATGACTGTAATTTAGGCTAAATTCGCAACACTGCTGGTGATAGAGACTCTGCGCAAAGATAAAACAGCTTCTTAATTGGGTCGTTATATAAACTGGACACGAACAGCTGTCATTCCGAAGCGAGCGAAGCTGTTCCTGCAAGAGGTTGCTCGTGCCTTTGTTTAATATGGCACTCTATAAAACACCGACCAATTCTGATGTCCTGCGTTTACGAGCGCAGCTCGTGCGTCTGAATGGACCATTTGCTGGCGGAAGGTTTTGTAGGGAAGGGCAGCATTTGCGGGGGCGGCAGCTGGAGGACCGCTTTTCCTGCTTATCTGCTGGCCTCCGCCCGCGGCCACGGCCACCCCATAGCAAAGGGACAACGGCGCGTCAATAAACTCTGAATGCATTTCCAAACAGCTATTCCTGCAGTAACGGGACCTAACTGCTTTTTCGGTCGTGATGTCGTTTCACACCAGTTCCGAGCGGTCGCTGAGTCGGTTTTAATATCGAACCGTCGAACAGCAGGTGTTGTGTGACATTCGCGTACCCCCGACCCATCCCTTTTTCCGCTACCATGCGCTCTTCCCGTACGACAATCGCTAAGTCCTCTCATCCCAGGACAGCTCTAAAGTTCATTATATGGGCGTCGATCGTAATTACTAACCGCCCAAACTGTCCGCATGCTTTTTTTCTCTCCCTGTGTTATCTTTTGGCAGGATTATCGAGTTGTCGGTGGGCAATCGCGTGCTCCACACCACGATTTACTGGATGATGATTCAGTCCCAAATTAGTCCGACGGCACAATTCACAGGTCAGATTTTTCCAGGTCGAAGAGACTGAGGAACAGAGACCACTACCAATGTTTTTATCTCTACGTGACTTTATGCAGCTATATTGGACGAGCCCATGGTAACGTAGCTTCTTTCAATGGTAGTGCCGTTCTCTCAGCGAAAGACGCATCTACCTGTCTGTTTCATTGCTCATTATTTTCTCAGAGACAATGGTCCACAACTTATGTATGTATGTATATATTGAACCGGGGACCTAGAAACGACGGAGATGCTTCGTCCTGCCGTAGCCCTCAGTGGTTCACAACCGCACAACAGGCCACAGCAGTCCATCCACCTCACCGCCGCCCCACACTGAACCCAGGGTTATTGTGCGGTTCGGCACCCAGTGGACCCCCCCCCCCCCCCTCCACAACCTCCCACTCCGGGAACGTCTCATACCAGACGAGTGTAACGCCAATGTTTGTGTGGTAGAGTAATTATGATGTACGCATACTTGGAGACAGTGTTCGCACAGAAATAAGCGATATAGTGTAACTGAGGCGGAATAAGGGGAACCAGCCTTCATTCGCCGAGGCAGATCTGAAACCGCCTTAAAAACCATCCACACGCTGGCCGGCACACCGGACCTCGACACTAATCCGCCTGGCGGATTCGTGCTGGGGATCGACACGCCTTCCTGCTCGGGAAGCAGCGTGGTAGACCGCGCGGCTACCCGGGCGGGCCGTCCACACCCTAACTTCCACGTCTACCTAAGTTACTTAATTCACATTACTGCTCATGGCATAGTGAACTTTATGCTTTTTATTTCTCCTTTCTCCGCCTGTTTGTCCATTGCTAAATGGTCTATTTCCATAGGCTTCCTAATGGTTCTTGACCTTTTGTTGTTCTTCTTCCACAATATATCTTATAAATACAAAAGGAACTATATTCGTAGTACTAAGGAAGTATTTCTCGTAGTCTGCAAAATTGTGTCCACTTATACACGCAATTCTGGGCCATATTCGGCAATCAAGAAATTACAGGTCGTGATAGATACGGAAAATGAGCATTAAAACAGTTGTACAGCCACTATTTGTGAGGTTCATAAGTGCGACAGGTCTCCATCTGTTTGCTGTGCTCACCCCATCTGTAGCTGGAGCGGCTGGGATGGTAGACAGCGGAGAGGTGACACGGTAGATTTCTTCCTCCAACTCTCAGTTCCGCTCTTCCTCTCTGTTGGAGTGCGGACTCATACAACTTACTTGGGCCGTCGGAGCCTTCATATTATTTTGTTACAATTTTCACGATTGAAATTTCGAACTCAGGTCATTTTCAAGTGGAAACAGGAGCTGAAAACACAGCAGCAGACAATATTAATAAAGTGAATAAAAATGACGTGAGTCTCAATAGCTCATATCAGCATACGTCACATACACCCTCTTTACTTAAAGTATGTTATTAAAACTCTTGAAACTAGATTAGTGCATAATGCATATGTCGGAAAGAAGAGTTGTTCTGGTCGATAAAGGCGGAATATACTTCTCAGCTTCCTTGTAAATGATGTAAAAACATTGAAGCTGATCCCTCTTGTTTTGACCAGTATGGTGTTCGCGCCGGCCGCTGTGGCTGAGTGGTTCTAGGCGCTTTAGTCCGGAACAGCACTGCTGGTGCGGTCGCAGGTTCGAATCCTGCCTTGGGCATGGATGTGTGTGTGTTGTTCGGCCACCATTGACCAGACGTTTTCAATTGGTGAGAGATCTGGAGAATGTGCTGGCCAGGGCAGCAGTTGAACATTTTCTGTATCCAGAAAGGTCCGTACAGGACCCGCAACATGCGGCCATGCATTATCCTGCTGAAATGTAGGGTTTCGCAGGGATCGAATGAAGGGTAGAGCCACGGGTCGTAACACATCTGAAATGTAACGTCCATTGTTCAAAGTGTCGTCAGTGCGAACAAGATGTGACCGAGACGTGTAACCAATGACACCCCATACAATCACGCTGGGTGATACGCCAGTGTGGCGATGACGAATACACGCTTCCAATGCGTGTTCACCGCGATGTCGCCAAACACGGATGCGACCATCATGACGCTGTAAACAGAACCTGGATTCATCCGGAAAAATGACGTTTTGCCACTCGTGCAACCAGGTTCGTCGTCGAGTACACCATCGCAGGCGCTCCTGTCTGTGATGCAGCGTCAAGGGTAACCGCAGCCATGGCCTCAGAGCTGATAGTCCATGTTGCTCCAAACGTCTTGGAACTGTTCGTGCAGATGGTTGTTGTCATGCAAACGTCCTCATCCATTGACTCAGGGATCGAGACGTGGCTGCACGATCCGTTACAGCCGTGCGGATAAGTTGCCTGTCATCTCGACTGCTGATGATACGAGGTCACTGGGATCCAGCACGGCGTTCTCTATTATCCTCCTGAACCCACCGATTCCATATTTTGCTAACAGTCATTGGATCTCGACCAACGCCAGCATCAATGTCGCGATACGATAAACCGCAATCGGGATTTGCTACAATCCGACCTTTATCAAAGTCGGAAACGTGATGGTACGGATTTCTCCTCCTTACAAGAGGCATCCAAAACAACGTTTCACCAGGCAACGCCGGTCAAACTGCTGTTTGTGTATGAGAAATCGGTTAGAAACGTACCTCACGTCAGCACGTTGTAGGTATCACCACCGGCGCCAACCCTGTGTGAATGCTTTGAAAAGCTAATCATTTGCATATCACAGCCTCTTCTTCCTGTAGATTAAATGTCGCGTCTGTAGCACGTCATTTTCGTGGTGTAGCAATTTTAATGGGCAGTAGTATTATAGTGCTCAGTTGGTTTGATTCTGTGAGGTGATGAATATTTCAAGTAGCCATTCGCCTGGATGACGGCCTATCTGGAACGACAATCGACCTGGTGCAACAAGAAACGTGATTCATACGACCAGGCGACCTGTTTCCGTTGATACACGGTCCAATCTCGATGATTCCGCGCCCACTCCAATGGTAATTGGCGATATCGTTGGGTGAGCATGGGAAGACGTAGAAGTCGTATTGTGCGGAGCCCCACATTCTACAATTTCCGCCAAACGGTGTACTCCAAAACACTTGTACCAGCAGCTGTATTTTACTCTGCCGCCTGATCTGCCACACATCACCTCTTACCCTACTTTAGAGACCGGCAAGCCTCCGACCTCCACAGTATGTGGCGAGGCGTTGACATCAAACACTTTGTCATCAGCTCATGGTACCATCGTTCTTCAGTCACTTCCCATTTATGCTGACGATAGTACCACGCATACAGGAGATTAGCTTCGCTGTTTCCGAGATGCTCGTTCCACGGGCCATGCCGTAGCAAACTTCGCTTTGGCAGAGTCCCTTATGTCAGTGGCTTTCCGAATTTGGGTCAAGTATTAGCGTTAGAATGATTTCCCGTTTGTCTCTGCTCCTACTAAACTCTTTTCTTTCCACATCAAATGCCATCAATGCCATCAGGGATCTTTCAGTCATGAGGTAAACAATGGTCATAACGAAACTTCCTGGCAGATTAAAACTGCGTGCCCGACCGTGACTCGAACTCGGGACCTTTGCCTTTCGCAGGCAAGTGCTCTGCCAACTGAGCTACCCAAGCACGACTCACGCCCCGTCCTCACAGCTTTACTTCTGCCGGTACCTCATCTCCTACATTCTAAACTTCACAGAAGCTCTCCTGCGAAACTTGCAGGACTAGCACTCCTGAAAGAAAGGATATTGCGGAGACATAGCTTAGCCACAGCCTAGGGGATGTTTCCAGAATGATATTTTCACTCCACAGCGGAGTGTGCGCTGATATGAAACTTCCTGGCAGATTAAAACTATGTGCCGGACTGCGACTCGAAATCGGGACCTTTGCCTTTCGCCCCTAGTCTGTGGCTAAGCCAAGTTTCAGCAATATCCTTTCTTTCATGAGTGCTAGTTCTCCAAGGTTCGCAGGACAGCTTCTGTAAAGTTTGGTATGTAGGAGACGAGGTACTGGCAGAAGTAAAACTGTGAGGACGGGGCGTCAGTCGTGCTTGGGTAGCTCAGTTGGCAGAGCACTTGCCCACGAAAGTCAAACGTCCCGAGTTCAAGTCTCGGTCCGGCACACAGTTTTAATCTGCCATGAAGTTTTATATCAGCGCACACTCCACTGCAGAGTGAAAATCTCATTCGGAATGGTCATAACGTTTTCGCTGAAGAATGTAGATTTAGCACAGATTGACTACTTAAAAAAGTTCCTACCGTAAAGTACTTCACAAATGGAAACCTTTTTAATTTTCGTGCAGTTATGTTTCATTTTAACGGGTTACGATAACGGAGGACTGTAAATGTCAGTACACTTTTAAGAAAATGAAACATACTGAAAAATTCCTGAAATATGACTGAAACTACGTGGGATACCTCCTAATATCGTGTCGGATCTTCTATTGCCTGGCATAGTGCAGTTCACATCACATGGACTCAAAAAGTCATTGCAAGTCTCCTTCGAAAAAAGTGAGCCATGCTTCTTCTGTAACTGTCCATAATTGCGAAAATGTTGCCGGTGCGGGATTTTGATCTCGAACTGACCCTTTCCCTCCCCCGATTATGTCCAGTAAATGCTCGATATGGATGGCCAAATCATTCGCTCAAATTGTCTAGAATGTTCTTCAAACTAATAGCAAACAAGTGGCCCTGTGACATGGCGCATTATCACCCATAAATATTCTATCCTTGTTTGTGAACATGAAATGATGAATGGCTGCAGAAAGTCTCCAAGTCGCCGAAAATAACCGTTTCCAGTCAATTATCGGTTTAGTTAGACCAGAGGACCCAGTTTATTTCACATAAACAAAGCCCATACCATTATGGAACTATCTACATCTACATCATTACTCTGCAATTCACATTTAAGTGCTTGGAAGAGGGTTCATCGAACCACAATCATACTATCTCTCTACCATTCCACTCCCGAACAGTGCGCGGGAAAAACGAACACCTAAACCTTTCTGTTAGATCTCCGATTTCTCTTATTTTATTTTGATGATCATTCCAATCTATGTAGGGTGGACTCAACAAAATATTTTCTTATTCGGAAGAGAAAGTTGGTGACTGAAATTTCGTAAATAGGTCTCGCCGCGACGAAAAACCTCTTTGCTTTAATGACTTCCATCCCAACACGCGCATCATATCTGCCACACTCTCTCCCCTGTTACGTGATAATACAAAACGAGCTGCCCTTTTTTGCACCCTTTCGATGTCCTCCGTCAATCCCACCTGGTAAGGATCCCACACCGCACAGCAATATTCTAACAGAGGACGAACAAGTGTAGAGTAAGCTGTCTCTTTAGTGGACTTGTTGCATCTTCTAAGTGTCCTGCCAATGAAACGAAACTTTTGGCTCGCCTTTCCCAAACTGAAGTTGTTCGTCATTTTAACACCCTGATACTTAGTTGAATTGACAGCCTTGAGAATTGTACTATTTATCGAGTAATCGAATTCAAACGGATTTCTTTTGGGGCTTATGTGGATCACCTCACACTTTTCGTTATTTAGCGTCAACTGCCACCTGCCACACCATACAGCAATCTTTTCTAAATCGCTTTGCAACTGATACTGGTCTTCGGATGACCTTACTAGACGGTAAATTACAGCATCATCTGCGAACAACCTAAGAGAACTCCTCAGATTGTCACCCAGGTCATTTGTATAGATCAGGAACAGCAGAGGTCCCAGGACGCTTCCCTGGGGAATACCTGATATCACTTCAGTTTTACTGGATGATTTGCCGTCTATTACTACGAACTGCGACCTTCCTGACAGGAAATCACGAATCCAGTCGCACAACTGAGACAATACCCCATAGGCCCGCAGCTTGATTAGAAGTCGCTTGTGAGGAACGGTGTCAAAAGCTTTCCGGAAATCTAGAAATACGGAATAAACTTGAGATCCCCTGTCGATAGCGGCCATTACTTCCTGCGAATAAAGAGCTAGCTGCGTTGCACAAGAACGATGTTTTCTGAAACCATGCTGATTACGTATCAATAGATCGTTCCCTTCGACTGTCTCGTGATGACTGGGTGTTGTGTGCTGTCCTTAGGTTAGTTAGGTTTAAGTAGTTCTAAGTTCTAGGGGACTGATGACCATAGATGTTAAGTCCCATAGTGCTCAGAGCCATTTGATTTGTTCCCTTCGAGGACATTTATAATGTTTAAATACAGTATATGCTCCAGAACCCTACTGCAAACCGTCGTCAATGATATAGCTCTGTAGTTCGATGGATTACTCCTACTACCCTTCTTAAACACTGGTGCGACTTGCGCAATTTTCCAATCTGTAGGTACAGATCTGTCGGTGAGCGAGCGGTTGTACATGATTGCTAAGTATGGAGCTATTGTATCAGCGTAATCTGGTTTAAAGTTTAGATGCTGTCTTTAATCACGTGAGCCTGGCAACTAATTTGGTGGTCAGCCAGAAAGCGAAGGCAAACATACTGACCTCCGTTTCCAGTCTGCACGGCCACATTCCGATCCAGCCCACTGAAAGAAAAGTGTCTACTTCCCATTTCTTTGCGGGATCAGGACTATGACTTCAGAAAAAGTTTAAAGTTCCAATCAAGATTTAATTTAATTAAAGTTTCTCACAAACAACTCTTAAAATGGCGTTATGTTCAATTGAAAACAAATCTTTCTAATCTAACAGCACCTTTAGCAGTTCAGAGGTGACCTCTACGGTAACTTCCTACCAGACTGTTTTTCACCCTGACTAACATCACTCTATTGAAAGTTTGTAGTAAATGTTCAAAAATTAATGCTCGCCATAAAAGTGGAAATAAATTCACCACTTGCCACGCGGAATGGAATTTCACACGGACGGCACACTAACAGTTATTTCACCGAATTCTAAACGGTCCAGGACGGTGTACAGTCCTCGCGAGTTCACTATCCGTTTTCACTGCCAAATACGCGCTTGTCACAGCTCGACTCTGACGTCATCCGAGGCAGAGCGCGAACAGACGTTTAACTGGCCTGGACCTCACAGTGTCTGAGAGCGAAGTGAACGTTCCTACTGCTTCAGGGGCTGCATTTATAAGGTGCCGATGCGAACTGCCGAGAAAACATCTGTTGTCTCTGTCTATTTGCATACGGCGGCAGTCTACAAACGACCGCTATCTCGGGCACATAATCTTTAATAATATAGTTACCAGTTACTTCAGAAATTTCTTAATTTTTGCTGGTATGTAGATAAGCAGTTTGAAAGCACGTAGCGTGCTAGAATGAAAATTTTGCTTAATAGAATTTATTTAGTGGATCTAACCGTAGATTGTTACCTCTCAACCATACCTTTGCCAAGACTTATATCAGTTGCTATTTATGTTAAAAGTCTTAAACTTGGTGTAGCTCTATTATTTGATATATTTGATCATCTGGTTCAACTAAAATCGTCTATCATTAAAATTTCAAGTACTTAATCTACAACACTTAGGTACATTTTAGTTACAAAATTAGTTTTCATTTAATCACTCAAAAACTATAAGAGGTAGATTAACGTGGACTTTCTGTTATAATTTTTGGGGTGTATGATTGCTAAGTAGGGAGCTATTGTATCAGCGTAATCTGAAAGGAATCTAATCGGTATACAATCTGGACCTGAAGACTTGCCCACATCAAGCGATTTGAGTTGTTTCGCAACCCCTAAGGCATCTACTTCTAAGAAACTCATGCTAGCAGCTGTTTGTGTTTCAAATTCTGGAATATTCCTTTCGTCTTCCCTGGTGAAGGAATTTCGGAAAACTGCGTTCAATAACTACGCTTTAGTGGCACAGTCGTCGGTAACATTACCATCGGCACTGCGCAGCGAGGGTATTGACTGCGTCTTGCCGCTTGTGTATTTTACATACGACGAGAATTTCTTCGGATTTTCTACCAAATTTCGAGACAACGTTTCGTTGTGGAACCTATTAAAGGCATCTCGCATTGAAGTCCGTGCCAAATTTCGCCCGTCTGTAAATTTTAGCCAATCTTCGGGATTTCGCGTTCTTCTGAACTTCGCATGCTTTTTCCGTTGCCTCTGCAACAGCGTTCGGACCTGTTTTGTGTACCAATTTATGAGGTATGAATCTCTCAATTGCTGTTGCTACTATATCTTTGAATTTGAGCCACATCTCGTCTACATTAGCATAGTCAGTTCGGAACGAATGGAGATTGTCTCTTAGGAAGGCTTCTAGTGACACTTTATCCGCTTTTTTAAATAAAATTATTTTGCGTTTGTTTCTGGTGGATTTGGAAGAAACGGTATTGAGCCTAGCTACAACGACCTTGTGATCACTAATCCCTGTATCAGTCACCATGCTCTCTATTAGCTCTGGATTGTTTGTGGCTAAGAGGTCAAGTGTGGGTTCGTGGACTAACTGCTCGAAATAATTTTCGGAGAAAGCATTTAGGACAATCTCGGAAGACGTTTTCTGCCTACCACCGGTTTTGAACAAGTATTTTTGCCAACATATCGAGGGAAGGTTGAAGTTCCAACCAACTATAACCGTATGAGTTTGGTATTTATTTGTTACGAGACTCAAATTTTCTCTGAACTGTTCAGCAACTATATCATCGGAGTCTGGAGGTCGGTAGAAGGAGCCAATTATTAACTTAGTTCGGCTGTTAAGTATAACCTCCACCCATATCAATTCGCACGGAGTATCTACTTCGACTTCACTACAAAGATAAACCACTACTGACAGACACAAACACTCCACCACCAATTCTGCCTAATCTATATTTCCTGAACACCGTCTGAGACTTCGTAAAAATTTCTGCAAAACTTATTTCAGGCTGTAGCCAGCTTTATGTACCTATAACGATTTCGGCTTCTGTGCTTTATATTAGCGTTTGAAGCTCAGCGACTTTCTCAGCACAACTACAACAATTTACAACTACAATTCCGACTATTCCTTGATCCAAGCCCGTCCTGTATTTGCCATGCACCCTTTGAGATTGCAGTCCACCCCGTACTTTCCCGAGGCCTTCTAACCTAAAAAAAACCGCCCAGTCCACGCCACACAGCCTCCGCTACCCGTATAGCCGTCAGCTAAGTGTAGTGAACTCCTGACCTATTCAGCGGAACCCGAAACCCCACCACCCTATAGTGCAAGTCAAGGAATCAGCAGTCAACACGGTCGCAAAACCGTCTGAGCCTCTGATTCAGACCCTCCACCCGGCTCTGCACCAAAGGTCCGCAGTCGGTTCTGTCAACGATGCTGCAGATGGTGAGCTCTGCCTTCATCTCGTAAGCAAGACCGGCAGCCTTCACCAAATCAGATAGCCACTGGAATCCAGAGAGAATTTCCTCAGATCCAAAGCGACACACGTCATTAGTGCCGACATGTGCCACCACCTGCAGCTGGCTGCACCCTGTGCTCTTCATGGCATCCGGAAGGACGCTTTCCACATCAGTAATGACTCCACCCGGAATGCACACGGAGTGCACACTGGATTTCTTCCCCTCCTTAGCCGCCATATCCCTAAGGGGCCTCATTATGCGCCTAACATTGGAGCTCCCAAATATCAATAGGCCCACCCTCTGCGATTGCCCGAACCTTCAAGGCTGAGAATCATCCTCTGAAACAGGGCAGGCAGCTGCATCTGGCTCAGCCAGAGACAGTACCTGAAACCTGTTTGTCAGACGCACCGGGGAGGCTTTCCGATCAGTCTCCGGGGACGTCTTTCGCTGCCTGCCCCGCCTTGGAATGCCATCCCGTTCAACCACAGGCGAGGACTCAGCCCCAGTGCGGCAGTAACCGGGGCAACCACAGCGGCAGACCGATCTGGGGACAGACGGGACGAGGTTGACATCCCCGTGATACCCAAGTCCGGCTTCACACAGTGGTGCCCATTGGCAACAGCCTCATGCTGTGCGACCAAAGTCAGCGCCGCCTGCAGCTGTGAGCGAAGGGATGCCAACTCAGCCCTCATCAGAACACAGCAATCACAGTCCCTGTCCATTCTAATTGATGTTGAACAACAGTTACTGAAACACGAGTCTGTGCCTATAGATAATGAAAGGGAAACACGCAAAGAATGTATGAACTAACCTGTACAAATGCCTAACGACTGCGCTACGATCTGACTGAATTTACGATTACAGTAACTAAAACTCGAAATTACATCTCCTACACGAAACTCACACGCAATTTAGGTAAGAATCTACGAAGTAAACACAGAAAAGAAGCTACATACGCATCTTTCTGCGCTGTCGATGTGCACCAATTGGGAGCTCAGCTTGCACAGTGCCTTCTTGACAACTTGGGTCCAAGCTAATTAGGGTCTGCGCCACACTCGAACCCTTTCATCAGTTCTCACCAACTGAAATCAGGACACATCTGAGCATGCCAATATTTTCCAGTCGTGTAGGACTCAACCGATATTGTCACCAGCCCCGCAGAGATTCTGTTAACAAAGGCACTCGCGTCGGTCGTCTGCTGCCGTAGCCCATTAACGCCAAATTACGTCGCCCTGTCACAACAGATGTGTTCGTCGTATGTCCCATATTGATTTCTGCGGTTTTTCCACGCAGTGTTGCTTGTCTGTTAGCACTGACAACTCTACACAAACGCCGCTACTCTGTCGATAAGTGAAGGCTGTCGGTCACTAAGTTGTCCGTAGTGAGAGGTAACGCCTGAAATTTCGTATTATCGGCACACTCGTGACACTGTGGATCTTGGAATATTGAATGCCATAATGGTTTCCGAATTGGAATGCCCCATGCATCTATACTCCATACCTCGAGAGAAGAGCTCTCACAGTTGATGCAACCTTGGCGCACGTGCTTCGTGCATCCATGATGGCCATTCAGATCGTGAGCCTTTGTTTACATTACCGTGGCAACGCCCCAGTGTTGCCGTAGTGCTGGGCGACCGCTGCTTTCACGCTGTTGCGCCACATGCTACGTTCAGTTTTGTGTGTGTACGTGTGCATTACGCTACGTCTGTGAGTTTCTTGCCTTGTGTATTAGTGGAAAAGTGTGAATAAGTGTGAAATGGCTGCTTGTAGTGGAGAGAAGAAGGCTTTTGGGAAAGGAGCTACGCTGAAATCACAAGCACGCGGATTTACATACAGATTGCGTGTTTACTTTTAAAGGGAAAGGGAGAGCGGTGCGCCTTCGGTATCAGTGAGTAAAGTGATCGAGAGTAGCAGAAGTATTGAACATCTATACAGCGACAGTGAAGAGAGTCACAAATGTTAAAGAGACTGTCAATTCAGCTACGAGCCCTGTTATTGTGACACTTGGAAAGTCGAGGAAGAGGTCGTGTCGTGTGGCTGAACCAGACAACTTTGAGGAATGGGCTATCATGGAACACATATACTCGTACTGCAGCATGAAGGAGTATCCAGCACTTAAAAAGTTGATGGTATCACTGTCGGCAGTGGTTTGTTCACAGGCGGAATGAAAAGTCTCTCCATTGTTTAGAAAAAAAACATTGGCTTCTGTTGGAAAAAGTTTTCGGGATGAAAGGTATTAATGGAACGCGGAGACATTTAAGCGTGGAGATGTCGTTTCCTGCCCGAATTGCTAGCCGTGAATCAGGAAAATGTAATAAGGATTGACGAAACATGGATCAACGTGCGTCATGCACAGTCCGTCGCATGGACAGACGACACGCACCACGGAACTATGAGTGTGCCAACTGGGAGGGGAGGGCGACTAATTATAGTTCATGTTGGTTCTGTGAACGGTTTTGTGCCCGGTGCTGTGATGATGGAAAAAAAAAACTGTCGACTACCACGAGGACATGAATGCAGATACATTCAAAGACTGTTTCGTTCCTCGTTTGTTACCAAACGTCAGTTCTGGTAGTGTTTTTGTAATGGCCAATGCGCTGTGCCATTCTGTACAATTAAATAAGGTACCAACGGCTGCTGCAAGGAGAGATGAAGTAGTCAGCTGGTTGATAGATAATAAAATAGACTTTGAACAGAGTATGCGAAAAGCGGAACTTCTGGAATTAGTGAGACGATACAAGGCACAGAAGACGCATTATGTGTTGATATCCTAGTAGAGAACCACGGCCACATTGTTATACGTCTTCCACAGTACCACTGCCATTACAACGTAACTGAACTCATCTGGGCTCAAATGAAGGGCTTACTTCAATAGTGGTATAAGTCCATTTTTGTTAATTTTGAGATACAGAGTCCTAAAGTTAAATGAGCGCTGAAAAATCTGCAGTTGAGATACCAGAAATATTCAAGCATATGGCTTCTTGCTAGAGATGAACCTTCCTTTCTGTTTGTTTGGATCATTAATTTTAGAAGCATTATAGGCAAAAAAGTGGAGGTAATGGACTTGTCCCACTATTGAAATAAGCCCTTCAAATGAAAACAGATGTTGCGGAGCGAAACAAAACCCTTACATTATGAGACACCGAGAGGATGGTAAATGAGGCTGTCACACGAATAACGCCAGAAAATTGGTAGAACGTCGTGAACCACGTGTGGAAAGAGATTACAAGGTCAAACATATAAGAAGGTGTAAGAGAAGAATCCTTTCATAACATTGCAATTTCTTTATCAGACGATGAGGACAGCAGCAGCGACAATACCGAAGACTGTGTGCTCGTGACGAGAGATGATCAATCAGATGACGATGATCTTGGGGTTCAATTCTCCCCCGCGAAAAATAGAGGTAATGTCCTTATTTGATATTTTACATGTAACATTTGTGCAATTTGTTTTACCTTGTTAATGTTGAAAATCTGGTAGTGTATAATTTGTATTTTGGCTGGAACCATAGTCATGGTAATTTTTTAATGACGTTACCGCCGTTTGACGGTAATAATTTTTATTTTATTGTTACACGATCCAGAGTTCGGTCATAGGTCATTTTCAAGTACAGTAACTTATTTTTATGTAAAAAGATGTCAGACTAGTATGAAATACAGCGAAATGTGAACCGTATATCAATAAAATAAAAATTGTTGCCGTCAAATGGCTGTAACATCATTAAAGAAAATACTTATGTGTGTGTAAGGTGACAAATAGTGGTAGCACTGGTGTAAAAATACTCCATCAAGGAACACATCTGTCAGCAGAATGCTCCCCTACAGCAATGCTGCAATGAATGACGCGGCATTGTTAGGTTCTAAATGAGCCAGGTCAGCGCTCTTCTCTCGACGTACGTACGGAGTATAGCTGCAACTACCAATCCGCATTCAAAGTCTGATAATTCCCGTCGTGTAGCGCTAATCACGTCGGAAACCTTTCCAAATCGGTCCCAGAGTACAAAAGACTGCTCCGTCAATGCGCTGCTCCTTCAGTTTCTTTTTTTATTCCAGTCTTTCATCACAATATAAAATCCTTCGACGATGACCGGTTTCGATCGGTAATGACCATCTTCAAATTTTTTCTACAGCATGTCCTAATGTGATAAAGCCGTAATGGCGTCGTCAAAACATACAAGTACACTCAGCAAAGCATCGTCACGCAGAACTAAAATATGGTTTAAAATCATTTGACTGTACCTGGATCACTGTTTGTGTTCGCGACTACGCCACAGCTTGTGGCGCTGGTCCTTTACAACTTGTGTACAAGATACTACCGCCATCTGTATATGTGTACAACGCTATCCCATGACTTTTGTGAACTCAATGCAAATGCCTCTTTGAAGGTGGCAACATGGAGTTTGGAACAAGTCGCATGGTCGATAGCAGCACTAATGTGAACGTGTATTGGCTTATTCCGTATCAGCTGAGGTGCGTCGTAAGCACATTACACCATGTAACAGGATTTGGTTCAAGTTAGTATTTTGTCTTTCTGACGAGTATGTTTCAAAACACTATGTAAACACAATTTGACGCATGGAAAGTTACTTTTAGGGAAATGGCATCGATTTTCTTAATATTAGGAAGACAAATAAAACGGAACAAAAGAAATTCTTAAATACAATGTGTAAAAAAATGCAGATGCGGTAAATATAGCATATGAAAAAGGTATTGAAGTACATGGAAATGCGTACATGTCATGTACAGTTGCTTAAAAATGTTGCCTTCCTACGCTTCCCCTTTTAAGTTACATCACTCTGTCTGGATAGTCCCCAGATGTATTCACCAAGCATTCGCTCATTATACTGTGCCTGGTATCTTCTTTCAAACAATTGTAAGTCCTGATGGAATCATTCGCTCTGTTCCTCTCAATACGCACCCATATGAGACTTGAAAACATATACTGTAGGGACATTGTAACTGTCCACCCCGTGATTCCCTAGGAAATCATTCACTACATGCCGTAACCTCTTCAATGCCTTTCTCTGAACTGCTGCAAAATTGCTGATGAATGTATCACCGCGAAGTAATTTTTTCCCTTGGGCCTACAAAAATTCCATCTCTTATCTTAGCCTCTGACAGTTTGAGGAACACATTCTGGAGTAACTTTATTGCATCTGTTATTGTATCTAATGCCTTTATGAATTCCTTGATGAGAGCAAACTTGATATGGAGGAGTGGTATTAGATTCTTTTTCTGCTTGACTAAGGGTTCCTACATCATGTTTTTCTGGCCGACCTCAAACTCCTTTCTCAGTGGTCTCTCAACATTTACAAAATGTCTGGCTGTGTCCATGCTATCTTAAACATAGAGAAAGCAGAGATGCTTTGTCTTTCCTCCTTGCAAACCTGTTAAAAATGCAATCATTTTGAAATACAAATTGCACCCCTCCGATGTTAGCATATTTTAACAGCTGTAGGAGATGTTGAACACTTGACCTTTCTTAGCTGAGTCGAATGAACCATTGGAATTGAGGGATATGTGTTTCATTTATGGAGGAGAACAGCTTACAGACTCTTGCAGGAGCTATCAATGAAGAGTCTCCAGTCTTTTGGATCATAGTTGTACCTTATTTCTTTGAAAAGGCCTAGCACATTGTGGTATTAGCACAGGTTGTCTGTCAGAGTGAAGTATTCCGAGAAATTTTCATGGCGTTTCTTCTGGTTAGATATCTTGCAACTCATTCCAATAGGTTCCAATGCTTTAGTCTCGATGTTAAATTGTCTGAATTGGATTTTGTAAGTCCTAGATCCGTGATCAAGACATTTAACTCATTTTGTGTGGGATAGTTAGGTGTAGGTAGTATCCTTATCATCTGAGAAGACTTATTCGTGGTTGACATGGGTATTTGATTCACTGCTGCTATATTCACACTCCTTCAGTACTGGAGCAGGAGGAACAGGAAGGTCCTCACCCTGTGGAATGGGCCTAAGAGATGATGGCACATCTGGATATGCAAAAACATTGGATTTCCTGCTCCTATTACGATGGAAGAAGACAGTAAAACTGAAATAGCACTTGGAGAGGTGATCTGTCGGTTCTCAGCACATTCTAGGTACACCAGTTATCGTTTTTATGTTTCCTCCTCTATCCCAGGCCTCGAGAGCGGATCTGCAACACACAACATGTGGTGTTCAGTTATTGTCTTGGTCTCCCATATGGATACCAAAATGAGACCCTTGTGCTGAGCACAAGTTGTTACCATCCTTTATTTTATGCTTAACTGATTTAGATCCGCAGCTTCAAACATAACAAAAACAGTCTCGATGATGCTTAAAACAATGGGAAGATGACATTATTCATTAATAATGAGATTTTGGAACAGGTAACATACGGTTGAACCGTTTATTTATCTCATAGATGGAGAGTTCTTAGTGAATACAATTCTAATCAATTAATTTCATATAACTGCGCATGAAAAGGAAAGAAACGATTGTATAAAACTATTCTGTGTGGTTAAGCTGTGTCGAGATTCATCCGAAACAAGCATAGTATTCACTTGAACCAGCAAAAAGTTTTGTTTTGTTACATAATGATTATTCTCACGCAGTCCTTTGCAGAAAGACTAAGATTCGAAAGTGGACTGTGATTCTTGGCGCAGTAAGGCCTCTCAGCCACCGAAGTTTGTTTATTGTTTGTTCCATATGCGAATAATCTACGAATAATCATACTTAAGCAACACATCTGATTCGCTTCTAAAAAGGCAAATTATGCTAACCAAAAAGTCATAGAAATATGAACAAATACTGAGTATTGGGAAATAGGTGGGGAAGTAGATTGTTGCTCATAGTCCACTTCAACACCGTTTTTCCGGCGTGCCGATGTTTTGCCTCAATAGAAGCTGAACCTCGAGAGAGTATGGACCTGTTTTTGGAAATTCGGAAATTTGTGGTAAGGTCTTATGGGGCCAATGTGCTGAGGTCATCGCTCCCTAAAATTCGCACAACTTAAACTAACTTCAAATACCTTACGCTAAGCACACCACACACACACACACACACACACACACACACACACACGCCCGAGGGAAGTCTCTAACCTCCGCCGGGGGGGGGGGGGGGGGATGAGGGGGGAGGCGGGGGGGGGGGGGGGCGGGTGAACCGCGCGGACCGTGACAAGGCGCCATTGACCGCGCGGCTACCCCGCGCGGTGTGGGTCTGTTTCTAATGACCCCTGCACACACATATCTGGTAAGGTATTGGAATAGGAACTGGTAAATATGCAAAAGATGGCATATCGATACGCAATAGTTGTGAAGTGCGTTGACTGCTTAGGTCTTATCAGTTGTCTGCATATTATTTAGATACATTTTTCGAAGCCCTCATGTATTCATCTTATATGTCGGTGTGTAATTCAATGAATCTATTTATGTAGTTGAGCCAGATCGCTGGTCGATCATCAGCGATCGGCTTGTTATCTTTGGCGCGTCCCCGGGTTGAGCATCTTTGCGTTTTCGGCTGGGGCGCGCGGGACGGCGAGAGGCAGTCGGTTTTTGGGGCGGCCGGTGAGACTGGCGGAGTTGTGGCTCGGGCGTAAGCACATGTGTGATGTCTGTTACGCTGGGGCTGTTTGCTAATCGTGAAACTTCTGCGGCGGTTACTGGTTGCCTGGAAGGTATTTCATATAAACTGTGCCAAGCCTCGCAGTGAGAGGGGAGTCCGGAGTTGCTGCTGGCCTAGATGTTTGTACAAATTGAGGTGCCTGTGTGAGAATCACGGCGTGGGCCTGTTGGTTGTTCCGTCCTTCTGGCAGCCACCGCAAGCGGATGTTCTGCCGGAATGTCTACAGTTTGTGGTTAGCATAGTGTGAACAAGATCTCGTAGGATGTGCTCCCAGCCTGACTCTTAGCCTGTGTTATTTGTGGGTGCCGACCCCTTGTCTGTTACTGCTTCCGGGTGTCCTGCAAGATTCCACTGCAAAACTGTGTTTTTGTGGCATTCTGTGTTTCTGGCTCAGCGTCCGCCTAGAAAGGGGAAAGATTTGTGCCTCAATTGAAAGGGGGCGGGGTTCGATTTGACAACTTCTGGAATTCCTTAATTCTCTAATTTAAACACATAAAAAAGATTGTTCTTTCAGAATAAGCGCCTGTTTCTTTGGGACACTGCAGTTCAAACAGGAGTGGCGTAATGTTAATGAGTATTTGTTATTCGTCAAATGAAGTGTATTTAATGTCTTGCAGTTTTCTTGGGCACGCAGCTGTGTTATTGACTCATTTTGAAAAGTTCTGTCGGGTGAATGACTGCTCCCCACTTCAGTGTATTCTTTTGAGTAGTATTGTAAGGTTTTTTGGATATTTGTCAATGGGGTGTATTGATTCAGTTTCGTTTTTCTCTTTCTTTTGAATTACGGAGAATTGTTTAGTTTATCTGGTTATTGGCTTAACTCGCACTTAACGCACTAAATCAGCTGATATTGAAATTGTTTTTTTTTTTTTTTATTCCCATTTAATGCCAGACAGATTCAAATGTAACTTCATTTATGTTATTTGAAATAAATGTGTTGGATTGACCTTAATGAATTATGTGCAGTCGAAGTAAGGGACCCAGTCCTTCATTAGTGCTTAACAGTGGCGTGTGGTTCGGACTGTGAGCCCTGTGCTCGGTCCAGTAGTAGCTAAAGATCCTACGTCTCAGGGTACCACTAGCGCCCAGTGTCTTGAGTTTTTAGCGGGATACATTCAAACGTCTATTTTCCGCTTCATCTTCTGCTCTATACGGATTTCTGTAGCGTCATGTAAATTACTCCTCGACGTTTCGACACATACCTTCTACTTAGTTTTCTCCACACTCTTTTTTTCCAGGCTATTTCGGTGAAAGACCTCCTTATCTCTTGCCTCACCAGTACACTAAATTTTCAGCGTCCTCTGTAATACAACATTGATGCTTCGACTCTCTTATATTTCGAGTACTGTGCTCCATATTCTCAGAAATTTCCGTCTGAAGATAGGACCTTTGTTAGAAACTACAGTTGTTCGTTTGCCGACGAGCGCTCGTTTTTTCTGTTTTACTAATAGTGTGCTTCTTATGTCGTCTTTGCACAGTGTACTCGCTTACATTTAGTAAACCTGAATCACCCATGGAGGTTCATTTTTAATTTTTTTTGGCTTTTTGTTGTTTCGTTGGTTGCTGACACCGCACTCAATTCAAAGTAAGTACGTTCTGCAGTAACGATAATTTACAGTGCCCTGTAGAGGTAATTATCTATAACCTAGCAATGGCAACATCGTTTTAATCTTTAAGAATTATCTTAAGTTTTCTCATTGTCACGTTTTATCAGTTATATTGATTTTGGAATGATAATCAGTAACTGCCTGTTTGAATAACTTTTTGAGCTCTATATTTGCCAATTGATAGCTATATCTGATCGGTCATAACAGTTAAA
This sequence comes from Schistocerca serialis cubense, assembly GCF_023864345.2. Taxonomy (NCBI): domain Eukaryota; kingdom Metazoa; phylum Arthropoda; class Insecta; order Orthoptera; family Acrididae; genus Schistocerca; species Schistocerca serialis. Next base: position 392,443,142 of record NC_064645.1, read on the forward strand.
CCAGCAGGAATGGTAAAAAAAATTCAAATCTAAGTGGAGATCCAATGTTTTAACGGATACCATGCTTGAATTTGTCCTTACATAGTATCTCCGATGTTGTAGGAGTGGATTACGTGCGACAACCGAGCTGCAGCGGTAGCTAACGTCGTAATTGACTCCAGTTACGGAACCACAATCAGATTATGCTCTAGCCAGCACTGATAGCTACGGTGCAAATGACAATTGCTTGCATGTTGACGGGATAGTGCCACTTCGTCTGCCACTGTGAATGAAAGTAGGATGCTGATTTTCTGTTACTTCCAGCCACCCATTCTCTCTAGCCCAGTTGCAACTGCACAGTTTTCCAAAGTATGACTCGGGTAAATTTCCTTAGCTTCGAAGTCAGCATATCCCGGTAGCCCACAAAGCACTATTTTCTTCCCCAGCTTTTGTAATTGGGCAAGAGAGTCATTAATGACACGAATACTTTTCTCTGCTGGATACGTATGTTTAATCTTGGAAAGGCCAGTGGTAGTCAGACAAGATGAGAAAATGGTTCCTTATATAATGCATAATCTGTTTGACTGCATATGACAAGTACTTGTGTTAGACGTATCCCGGAATCATGACCAGTTAAGGCAGACCGGGATTTAGATACTACGACGGATTATCGGTGATTGTCTAAGGTATTATAAAAGTTGTACCATATCAATTCCGAGCACGTAGAGACAAAGAATGGGAGGAGTATGCACCTGATTTTGATTTTAATTCAAGGGGAATAGATGTCTGCGTCCTGGACAGTGATTGTAGTGGTCAGCCAAGCAAGAGCTGGTGTCTACTTAGTGCTCAGGTTCCATGGGCAAAGGATACTCGCTTTTTGTTAATAACAGTGAGTCCTTGTAATGGTTCAGAAAACGTTACTTTAAGTTATAACGGAATGGAGATGAGTAATCTTTGGCCGTTTACAAACTGTCTACATGGGGTAGGCAAAAACATGAAAACAGCAGAAGCTCAATACATTACCATACCCTATACGACGTAGGAAAACCCGCTTACACTCAACACAGATTACTGTCGTCTTGGTATGGATAAATCCAGGTACTATATGGTTCTCGAGGGAGCATTATACTAGCTCTTCCTGGAGGATAGTGACAAGTTGGGGTAACGGTGATGGAAGTGGATAGCAATCACGCATTGTTTTCTCCAATAATATTCAGATTTGGTGACTGTGGTGGTCGGGGTGATATGAAGATTCTCGTCACACAAAACCAGTCTTGGACGATGCGAGCTGTGTTAACAGGGGCACTGCCGTCCTGGAACACAGCATCGTCACTGGCGAACAAGCACTGTACCATGGTCATATAATTCTTGGCAGTAATGTGACTTTGCAAGGTGACCACGGGGCCCGTGGATTACCATATATTTAATTATACAATGAAGGCTTTCACGACCGGATGTTTCAGCTGCCGAGAATTCTTCCGGGATGTATGGCCGTGGTCCATGGAACTCTTGTATCCCTGACGTTTCGTCCAAAGTTGGACATCTTTGGAGGTGCTCCTGGTTGTGCTGAGTCTTGCTGACTGTGGGCAAGTCTCAGCACAACTAGGAGCACCTCGGAAGATGTCCAACGTAGCTTTCGACGAAACGTCTGGGATAGAAGATGTAAGACGTCGTGGTCTCCTGACCTTCATTGCTTACATATTCCGCCCTCGCAATAATATTCCGCACATCAAGACGCTTCATTCGAACCCAAACTCGATAAGATAAAGTCAATGTTGTATGAATTCATGTAAACGATATGCAAATAACTAATAAATCACAAGTGCGCACCCTGGTTGAAATACTCGAGGCTGGCATACACACATACACTCCAGACACGACGGTCACAAGAGCTTTTAGTTCGAGAGAGGCAACCGCACGCCAGGAAGCTAGTCCCAACCCATCTACGTCGGCCGGTGGCCGCCCGTGGAGTGGACAGCATTCGCCCAAGGGAAAGGAGGAACGACCCCGTGTTCAGCTTAAAAGCAAATTCTGCTATATTGTGTGGGAGCGACCAGCCTAGGCATTCTTTACACATATCACGCAGTTTCAGAGATTTTCACAGGGAGACAGCAAACGCCAAACGCAGATACTACACATTTCCGGATTGGTCGCCTTAAACGAAACGTCATTCTCCCGTTTTAGAAGAGCAATGCTGATTGGCAGACGATATTTCTGACGCCTTGAGCTGAAGGACTAATGGAAGAGACCAAAAGATATACCCCTTCACATCAAGCATGGAGAGGCGCCGTTTCGTTGTCGCTCTTAGAGTGACGAAGAAGTCTCTCCTCAGTACTTCACTGGCAGAGCACCTCTGTTGAGAGTGAATCGAAGTGCGACTCTATATTGAGTCCTTGCGATTAAGCGTTGTTCACTGTGTTGACCGACACACTTATTGTGCGGTGTGAAGGGACAGAGTTATAGTTAAACGCCTGCGAGCGAAATTTTGAGTGGCATCGCGGTGGACTGGTTATCAGTCCGGTGTACTACGTCAATAGTTAGACTAGGGGCGAATAGGAATCCTTGACTTTATCAAGGCGTAGGGAGAGTTTGATTGGCGAAGGTCAATCTGTCAATCCAGATAGAACGAGAGTTATCTTGTCAGCAGCGAGCGGCCCAGACAGCAGTCTCCCAGATTATGGTATTGTCCGCTACAGCTATTGCGAGCCCCATATTTCCTCCACAACAGTACACTTCACTGCATTTCACACGCAACAGCCTCGACCGTACCTAGCAACATTCTAAAGGATAATTATTCAAGTTGAGTAGGCGCGGCTCTCAGCCATTCTGCCAAGTGAACAACCATCTTAAACTTTGTGTACAAATTTCATTAGCGAAGCCTATCCTTGAGAGATAGCCTCACGTTCCGAAAAGAACTAGGATATAACTTGTTCAATTCATAACTACAAGTGCCATTGTGATTTCTCAACATTTTTGCAAGATAAATAATTACTTACGTTAGTTTCATGTTTTCCTTACACTAACTAGCACTACTCCAGTACCCAAGTATCCCACTAGTCAAGAAATTTTGTGAATTTTTGTGTCATTTCCTTACAGCGGACGACTCCAGAAGATATATATTGCTGAAAGTTTTTCAGGCATTTCTATTTAGAGCGTTAGGAGCGTCTGTCTGACTTCTGTAGTAGTGTGGGGGTGAAAATTGCATCTTGCAGGAGCCACAGGTTAAAGGGTACATCTCAGAATGCGCAGAATAACAGAACAGCAGAGCAACCCCACGCTCAGAAAGAGTTCCATAGACCATTACCATATGTTTGCCCAAATCATCACCCAGCTGCAGCTACGTTTCGCTCTAGAGCTGCAACTCGGCCAGAAGTTGGAAACAGTGTGAAACAAGGCTCATCCGAACACATGACTTTCATCCTTTGCCCCATTGTCCGGTTTTTATGGCTTCGGCACCAGTTTTTTCTTTTACGGTTATTTTTATCACTGATCTGTATTTTAGATTTTCAGCTCGTCCTACATTTCTTTTCTTATGGAGCACCCTTTGTGGTGTTTTGGCGCTGACAGCGTTTGCGAGTCCGATATTCCATTCGGAAGTGATTTTTGCAGCCGTCGTTCTCTTATTTTTCTTCAAAATAGTCGCCTGTCTCGATTACTCAACAGTCACTTTCGTCCGCGTTGTGACTTGGCTGAAGATGTTTTTCCATTTTCCCTGTATCCGGTGTAAACCTTCGATATGGTGTGTCTTCAAACACAAACCACTACGGCTCTTTGATTATGGAAGCACCCATCACACGAGCGTCACTGTGATAGCCGGCCGCTGTGACCGAGCCGTTCTAGGCGCTTCAGTCTGGAACCGCGCGACCGATACGGTCGCACGTTCGAATCCTGCCTCGGGTATGGATGTGTGTGATGTCTTTAGTTTAGTTGGGTTTAAGTAGTTCTAAGTTCTAGGGGACTGATGACCTCAGATATTAAGTCACATAGTGCTCTGAGCCATTTGAACCATTTTTTTGATCTGCGATATTCGAAATCACTTAAATCGGAAATAATGCATTCACAACCACACAGAACACTGTTCTAGCAACTGGGATTTTGAAACGTATTGAGGGCACTGCATAGGTGCGGGTCGTAGTAAAATACAACAGCGCAGCCTCCAGACGTGGTTGGGTTATGTATTCATGTTCAGACATGGGTTCTCGTCGTGTTTCCTTATTTTTGTGCACCCTCTGTATGTGTTTAATTACGGCCGTGCGTATTACGATACTTCTATGACCTCCTTGTTTTGCAGGTGAGCAATAGAAGGAAGGTCAGCAAATTGGAGATACATTTATTTCTAGGATTGTCCTACACATTTAGGTTTCTTCTACAGTGTACTTCCTCAATAGAGCGGGTGCTCTTTACACGAAATAGATCTCCTTTATTAAAAAAATTGTAAAAAGATTATGTGGCAGTTCTAACAGCCTCACAAACCAGTTACTGTGACAAGAGGATACACCAGTGTCTGAAATACTTTGTCAGTCTCTCCGATGAAGTAAGTAACGTTTCTACAAAATTCATTAATCTATTAATTTCTGTACAAAACATAAGCTGTTACGCCATATAGTATGCAAAGAAAATGCCATAGACAGGCTAGCACTGTCTATAGTGTATAAGATCAGAATGTGTCAGAAACTTTAGGGTTGGGTCTAACGAACATCTCGTAACATTTCACCAACAACGACATAAATCAGCAGTAGCAGCGCATTTCCTTGAAACAGGACGCACTGTTGATGATATTTAAACACGACCTAAGGATCCTGTAGTTACGGGACTAAAGCCGTTAACTGGTCATACTTTAAGGTACAAAATTAAACACCCGCAGTTTAATGGACTGACACCTAGTACACTAGAGTTTTCTTTATCTCAAATAAACTTTTGGTTAAGGAACCCCATACGTTATAGTCTGTTATTTCATCTTCGTGTGCTCCTTCCAAAATTTAGTCGTCGTAAATAATCTGAAAACACCCTTTTGCTCTGTTACTAGTTAATTAACTTCTCTTAGCTGTAAGAAAATTGTACGTGGTTCTTGACAGTAGTCTTGTTTCTCCATCATATTGTGTCTGTTCACATAGAAAGTTTATTTTCAATGTTTTTATAACGTTTTCGTAAAGTGGGGTGTCAGAGTGTCAAGAAGAGTGGGGGTAGAAATGCGGTTGTCTGAGGTAAAAGAATTTAAAAAATGGGCTGGTAGTGAGGAAACATGAAGCACTCCGTCTGCAGGCCACGAATGGCCTACCGGGACCATCCGACCGCCGTGTCATCCTCAGAGGAGGATGCGGATAGGAGGGGCGTGGGGTCAGCATACCTCTCTCCCGGTCGTTAGGATGGTATGTTCGACCGAAGCCACTACCATTCGGTCGAGTAGCTCCTCAATTGGCATCACGAGGCTGAGTGCACCCCGAAAAATGGCAACAGCGCACGTTGGCCCGGATGATCACCCATCCAATTGCCGAGCGCGCCCGACAGCGCTTAACTTTGGTAATCTCACGGGAACCGGTGTGTCCACTGCGGCAGAGGAAACATGATGGATTTCAATAATCATTTTTGAATGGTATGAGGGGTAGAAAGACAAGGTGGGCAAAGGATTCTGGTCCTGTACAGTATGCATAATCTTTGTCAACACAAAAAGCGTAAGAAGGAAATGGTACATTGCAAAAAGTATAGACAACAAGGGCGGACCCAGAGAGAACTGGTGACTATGAGGTATTGTTTTGACGACTTCTCTTTTATCTCCTTAATAGACTGAAACACATTACCTCCTGCCGGCCGCGGTGGTCTCGCGGTTCTAGGCGCGCAGTCCGGAACCGCGCGACTGCTACGGTCGCAGGTTCGAATCCTGCCTCGGGCATGGATTTGTGTAATGTCCTTAGGTTAGTTAGGTTTAAGTAGTTCTAAGTTCTAGGGGACTGATGACCACAGCTGTTAAGTCCCATAGTGCTCAGAGCCATTTTTGAGCCACATTACCTCCGTATGGGCGAGGGCCGACACGGTATACAGGTCAGAGAGAGGCCTCGCGCCCCACTAAGTAGCCATAGGGCGGCTGGCGCCTGCCCGTTTTGCGGGCGCCGGGCGCAGAGTCTGCTGAATAAGTAATTGCTCATTATCCACGCAGACTTGGCGGCGTGCGCAGCTTTCTTAAGGGCTAAGCGGCGGCACCACGAGCTCAATGTGGCGCCCGCCCTGCCCTTAGGCCGCCCACAGAGGAACTTGCTGGCGTAGGGGCAGCAAAGGCAGGTCTGCCTACCGCTTCAAGGGGGGCATATGGATATTCTCTCACGTCGAGGCACACCTCTACGTCTACATCCAGATCTATGCACCCTTAGCCAGAGGAGCGTAACAGAGGAGATAGAGCCTGCCAGTGTCAGGCTCCCACAATATATTCCATTTGTGGATGGCCTACGGGAAGAGAGACAGTCAGTTACCCTGTGGGGGTGGGGAGAGGCGCTGGAGGAGTGTGTGAGCAAGAATTTTTCTGATTGTAGCTTTGTAGCCATTACGCGAGATGTGTGTTTCCTTATTCGACTCGAAACTTACGCATTCGAAGTTTTGTGAAGAAGGCTGTCCGCCATGCCCAACATATTTCTAGAAATATCTCCCATGGTAATTTGCAGAGCATATCAGTGAGACCTTAACTTTTGCCGGCGAACTGACAGCTTCCATTCTCGCAGGCATACGTTCAATCAGGTTTCTTGGGGAATGGCAGCCCATGCTTCACGGAGTGCTGCACTAAGGAGAGGTATCGGTGTCAGTCGGTGAGACCTGGCACGATGTCGGCGTTGCAAAACAACGTAAAGGTGTTCTATAGGATTCAGGTCAGGACTATGTGCAAGCCAGTCCATTCAGGGGTGTTATTGTCGTGTAACCACTCCACCACAGGCCGTGCATTAGAAACTGGTGCTCGATCGTGTAGAAAGATGCAATCGCCCTGCCCGAATTGCACTTCAACAGTGGGAAGCAAGAAAGTGCTTGAAACATCAGTGTAGGCCTGTGTTGTGACAGTGCACGCCAAACAACAAGGGGTACAAGCCCCCTCCATGAAAAACACCACCACACGATAACACCACTGCCTCCAACTTGTACTGTTGCCACTACATACTCTGGAAGATGACGTTCACCGGGCATTCGGCATACCCACACCCTACAATCGGACCGCCACGTTGTGTGCAGTCATTCGTCACTCCACACAACGTATTTCCACTGATCCATCGTCCAATGTGTACGCTTCTTACACCAAGCGAGGCGTCGTTTCACATTTACCGGTATGATGTGTGGCTGCTCGACCATGATATCCAAGTTTTCTCACCTCCCGCCTAACTGTCATAGTACTTGCAGTGGATCCTGATGCAGTTTGTAATTCCTGTGTGATGGTCTGGATAGCTGCCTATTACACATTACGAGCCTCTTCAACTGTCGGCGGTCTCTGTCAGTCAACAGACGAGGTCGGCCTGTGCGCTTTTGCGCTGTTTGTGTCCCTTCACGTTTCCACTTCACTATCACATCAGAAACAGTGGACCCAGGGATGTTTTGGAGTGTGGAAATCTCGCATACAGCCATATGACACAAGTTGTAAGATGGCAAGAACTATGCCTCTTACATGAAGCCATTAAAGATCACCGAACTCACATTGAGCGAACAGTAGGGCTGAACAAAAATAACTGACAAGGCACAATGCATCTTGTAGAGGGTATAGTACGGACGTATTGGAATAATTAATGTTGGCTGATGGTTTTTAAGTAATTCACGCGACATGAAAACTTTGTGGAAATTTGTCGATTTACTGGAGGCTGGTTTATCCCAGGGAAGTATTCAGAGTTGACCGCGGCCGGGGAGCAGCGAAGGGAAGCGCAATAGGCAACTTCGGGTGGTTCAAGCTCTGAGAAAGCGATAACGGTGCGCGGCCTCCAGCTGTCTTAAGATGAGTGACAGTGAGGGGGTGGTTGACCCCATGGTGGTGTACCGGGAAGCAGACGGAGAACTTGTACGCCTGTTGATAAATGTCCGTCGTCCCGTTTTCAGTGAAACATGCGCAAAGCCACGGTGGAGCGGTGAACAGAGACCAAAATATGCGCGTTCGTGACTATAGCAACTTCACGCTGAATTCACGGTCCGCAGAGTCTGAAGTAAATCAGGTGAAGAGCGACAGAATGAAATACGCCGGCCTCCGACGGGAACGTAGGACCAAGGAATTTGAAGTGCTCTCCTGGAAGTCAGAATACGGAAAAATTGGTGTTTTGTGCAGACGCTAACCTTGATGGGTGGCCTGGGAGGAGCCAAATAGCAGAAATTGATAGGCAGGGAAATTTTGTGGGAATTTGTTAACTTTCCAGAGAAGGCACTGGTCAGCGCTGGGAAGCGACGCATAATTAACGCGACTTGCGCTGCAATTGGCGTAAGTGATTTTGCTGGAGGGGAAACTGAGGCGAAGAGCGGACTGGCAGAAGTCTCCGTAGAGGTCTTCCATTCCCAGCTTGCCTAGAGTGCGGACGTAGCGTTCTTTATTCAGCTTGCCTGGGAGAGAGTGAGCATCTCTGCAGTTTAGGACTTAGCAAACGAAACGATTGAGCTTAGAGGTATAAAGTTTTCATTCACCTACGTACTGAGCAAGATAGCTAGGAGTGAATCGAAGAGCGCAGCCTTGCAGCACCACGAGGCCAGCCGACGTCCGCACAACGACGACGCCCCGCCACACTGAATTCGGTGATGTTGCGCCCGCTCCGGCTTGAGGTAGGCCACTGATCACGCTGGCAAAATTTCCACGAGGGTTTCACTGGCCGCGTATTGTAGAATTCTTCTCGCACTTCGCATTACGCCTGGGTCAGTCGATAGGAATTAATTTTGATTTGTCGCGTTTTACTCTGCGTAAACGCAATTTATTCTCACTGCCTGTTAGGAGAGTCATGTAATGTGATGATTGAAGATCGGGAGTTAAAATGAATTTGTGCTAATCGACTGCATCTGTTTTCAGTCAAGTAGTTGAAATCCCAAGTCACTTTCTGAATTAATTTTATGTTCAACATTTGCATCTGTTGTTCAATAGCTGAATATAACGTCAATGTGCACCCCCTTTTAATTAAAAGTGATCAATTCTGAATCAATTAATGTCAACACTGCCACCGCAATTCAATCAGGAGTTACAGGGCCTTATTACTTTCTTTGCGTTATCCGATATTGCGGCAGTTTTGCACTCTCTGTTGATCTGTTAGTCAATTAGCTGGGGTGAACACACTCCAAAACCAGAGAAGTGACGGGTGGAGTGTTACAAAGTGACATGCGATCACCTGACGACGTTCGAAATCCGTGATTTCCGCGGAGCGCCCAATTCTACTCTCTCACGATGGCTAGTGACTGCTGAGGTCGCTGCCGGCCGATTTGGCCGAGCAGTTCTAGGCACTACAGTCTGGAACCGCGCGACCGCTACGGTCGCAGGTTCGAATCCTGCATCGGGCATGGATGTTTGTGATGTCCTTAGGTTAGCTAAGTTTAATTAGTTCTAAGTTCTAGGGGACTGATGACCTCAGAAGTTAAATCCCATAGTGCTCAGAGCCATTTGAAAAATTTTTTTGCTGATGTCGCTGATGTGGAGTACCTGACAGTAGGTAGCAGTACAATGCACCTAATATGAAAAACGTATGTTTTTGGGGGTGTCCGGATACTTTTGATTACATAGTGGAAGGACAAAATCTGACCTATTGGATATGCTAAAGGCTTGCTGAATCATTGCACGGAAACGTCAATATACATATTATAAAAATTTCCAACGCTAATCTCCGTCTCATCACCATCCACAATCTGAAAATTATATATGAAGATAGTGACATATTTATTACTGATACGTGGAAGAAGGTATAAACTGCTGAATTATTTCCTTATCTGCATCGTAGAACATCACAGAACTGGCCAAGTGGGAGACTGGCAACAAGTGTGGAAAATACGGTATCACGTCGCATGTACTTGAAGGGTACGCAAGAACATTAAACAGATAACTGAGGAGAACATATATGAATGGTCACAAACATGAATTCTCTGTATATAACTCAAAATAATCAAACTCTAGATATACACCACGTGGCCGTTACAGCACACTTGAACATCTGTAGAATCTGATCAGGATCTAAGACTTAAAAGAAAATACTCAAGCATTTATACAAATTGTGAACAGCATCGACCACATCACACAACCTTAAGGAACGCAGGACGCTACAATCATTTCTAACGATACCTATCCGCTAAGAACGACGTACCGATTTCTTTTTACTGGCAAATCCTACATCCAGTAATATGTCCACGCGGATAATTTGTAGCTCCAAATTTTGTATGCCACGCGACGGTGTGCAACTGCTTCTGGAAGTCACGATGTATGGTATTAATTTATACTACGCTGTTTGGAGCCTTCATAATGTTACGAACGAACAAGGAAAGCTATGCTTGCGGGAAGCTTGTTCACACGTACGCAAGAGTTGTTGTCAAACTCTTCAGTCGTGGCTGAACAGCAAGACACATTTCCATTGTGGTCATCAGCGTATAGAGAGAACTATGTGGTGATATGGTTGAAGAATGGTAAGCCAAGTCCACTAATCACGTGAGCTGCTATGCTAACAGACAAAAAATTCTCTCCTTCTTGAGAAGTTGTTGGCCTTTACGACCAGTTTTTATGTCGAAATATGTTTGAAAATGAAACATGAAATGTAATAAATTTGTCTTTAACCAACACGTCTCCAAAAAATCTTACATGCCAAACGTAGAATTCACTGTGTCGTCAAACGTTGAGAAAACTGTACTTGTAATTCTTTCAAGGCCATATTCTTCAAAACACGTTTTCTTTAAAGCCAGTGAGCTCAACAAACTGGACTGCTTTTTCCCAGAATATGTCGCTTCCATAATGAAATTTTCTTTTTAAATGTATCCCCATCAAATCAGAAATATCAATTTTAATAAACATTTTCGGAACACCGATCAAAAAATTTTTCAAAGAATGTTTCTTTTCAAAATTCAGTCTTGATCGCACCTCAAATGCTACAAGAATATAGGTGACCGGTTTCGGTCGTATCACATGACCATTATCAGACCTGTAATTTAATTTTGAAAGGAATAGAAACCTTACTAGATTGACAATAAAATACGACAAAATGCTTATAAGGATAAAATACAATAAGACTTGTTATAATCAAGGAATCCTTCAAAGATGGTAGGTGGAGCACTCTTCTCAGCTGCTGTGATGTCAACTGGTGCCAGCAAGCGACGGGCATACGCTTAAATACGAAGATGCTCCACCTACCTTTTCTCCCTCTACCTCACGTCAACTAATCAGTGTAAAACGGATTCACATAATCGTCAAAACGTAAAAAACAAAGTGCAATAATAACATAAAAATAGTTATGTATAAAATATCTCTTTACGACCATGGAACTACTTAAGTATTGTATAAAATATCAATTTAAAGCTTTAAAATAACTGTACAGACGATGTATACTCAGTGTGTCCTCTATGGGCTAAGGTGGTACCACCACAATGGTTTCAAAGTCAACGATGTTGTGAAGGTCTTTGGCATTGCGGCATCATATCGATATGTGAGTTGCGACTCGACTGCAATTAAATTACTGGTCTGATGATGATCATGTGATATGACCGAAAACGGTCACCTATGTTCTTGTAGCATACGTGGTGCGATCAAGACTGAATTTTAAAAAGAAACAATTTTTTAAAATCAGAAATAATTTGGTTCCCATGTTGTAATGGTTTACTGTGCGCAACGTGCAGTTAACTCCACTTAGAATGCGAAATCTACAATACATTCCGGATTTTCCAATTTTCTTTCTTGCTCTCCTTTCTCCTTCATAAAGTCCACACTGAGTTGACTTAAGTCGTGGAATACCTCCTAATATCGTGTCGGGCCTCCTTTTCAACGACGTAGAACAGCAACTCAACGAGGCGACGACTCAACAAGTCGCTGGAAGTCCCCTGCAGGAATGTTGAGCCGTGGTGCCTCTAGAGCCATCCATAATCGCGAAAGTGTTGCCGATGCAGTATTTTTTGCACGAACTTACTTTTCGATTATGTTCCATAAATGACTGATGGAATTCATGCCGAGTGACCTGGATGGTCGAATCATTCACTCAAATTTTCTACAATGTTCTTCAAACCAATCGCAAACAATTGTGACCAGGCGACATGGCGCATTTGCCATCCATAAAAATTCCATCGTTGTTTGGGAATATAAAAACCAAGAATAGCTGCAGATAACCATCCCCGTCAACGATCGGTTCATCTGGAGCAGAGGACACAGTCCATTCCACGTAAACACAGCCCACACTATTATGGAGCTACCAACAGCTTGTACAGTGCCTTGTTGACAACGACGGTCCATGACTTCGTGGGGTCTGCGTCACACTCGAACCCTACCATCAGCTCTTACCAGCTGAAATCGAGTCATCTGACCAGGCTACGGCTTTCCAGTCTAGGGTCCAACCGATACAGTCACGAGACCAGGAGAGACGCTACAGGCGACATCGTGTTGTTAACAAAGGTACTCGCATAATTCGTGTGCTACCACGGCCCATTAACGCCAATATTCACCACACTGTCCTAACAGATACGTTCGTCGTACGTCCCATATTGATTTCTGCGGTTGTAAGCTTATTTGTCCGTCGCTGACATAGAAGATCGCAAACCTTCTTCCCTTCCCCTCTGGACAAGCTGTGCAGTGACTAGAGTACATGTAAAGCTTACTGGTACAGGGTAAATGCTAGCTACAATGAAGTCGATAATTTGATTGTAATATTGGCATTTTAATTTGATATCCCCCACATTTGACAAAATTTACAAAAAAAAAAGGTTAATTTCTTTGTCCACCCACCCACACATCTGAGAATGGCACATTAACAATTCGCAATTACGCGCTCCCATTACCAGCAGCTGCGTTGATAAATACTCGGCACCTCGCAAGGATAACCACCAGATCAAGAATATTAAGTAGTTGGAAGTGGTTAAGCGTTGCTGAAAATCTCGCTTCCGAGCACACAAAGAGCTCTAACCGCAGAACTCTGCACGGAACACGCGTTGGTGCAGTGCTGCGATACAGACCGTGTATCTCCCGTCGAAGACATTGGCCAAGACACCGTCTCCAAGTCCGTACCGCTCGATGGCTGAAGGTGAAGACCACCACTCCACAATCATCCCGTCTCCCACGCGTACGAAAACGCGGCGGAAGAATACTCAGTTTCGGCCAATGTCGAACGCTCTATCATCGCCGAAATCCCTCCAACGGCATTTCTGAGATCTGCCCAATGATCGAGTAGGTCATAGCGCCCCTAGGCAAACGAAATTCCCATCTTCGCCACGTGTTGCCCAGCACAGGTGGCTCCGCATGCCGGGCTACCCCCAAAAGCGCCGTATGGTCTCGCGTTTCCGGTGACCGCTACCTGCCGCCCACGGCAGCCCGGCAAGCTACGGCCTTCTGCAGACTTTATATTCCACAATTCTCAACTTCCGACACTTTTCACTAACGCTTTAAGTTAGTGGCTCAATAATGCAGACATGCAGGGAATACTGCTCGAGAGTGCCTCATATTTATCATAATTCAATAGTCATGTTTTGATGCCCTTGCCAGTCCCTTTATTATTAATACTAATGTTGGTAAGCTAACGTATAAGTGCCCATGTCCTGGCACCTTACATGAATATTTCACGCAGTGTTACCACTGACAAGTCTATTCAAATGCCGCTGCTCTCTAAGTGATGGCCGTGGTGAGAGAAAATACCTGACATTTGGTATTATCTGCACTCTCTTGACACTGTCAATCTCGGAATATTGAATTCCCAAACGAATTGCGAAATTGAATGGTCTATGCGTCAAGTTACAACTACCATTCCGCGTTCAAACTCTGTTAATTCCCGTCGTGCGACTATAATCACATCGGAAACGTTTTCATATGAATCATCACACTGCAAATAACAGTTCCCCAAATGCACTGCTTGTGTACGTGATTCTGCCGGCATCTGTATGTGTGCATATCCCTATCCCATGACTCTTTTTCACTTCAGTGTACATATGCATTTGATTCTTCCAGTGAGTTTGAGATTGGCCTCGCGCTTCCCAACAGCTACATTTACGTATTCGTTCTTCTTTACATCACCCCTAACGAAGTCCCCTTCATACTTGAGTACTGTGCCTGATCGTCGATCGCATTCACATAATATTCTTTCATTTATTTCCACGCATGGCTTTACATTTATTAATGTTTTGAGTGACCTGCCAAACTTTGAACCTAGCACGCTACATATACAGCTTGTAAGTCGTGTGCTGGTCTTCTACCATAAGTACTTAGATTAAACCCTGATTTATGAACCTAGCCTATGTTATATGAATGCCGGCTGGAGTGGCCGAGCGGTTCTAGGCACTACAGTCTGGAACCGCGCGACCGCAACGTTCGCAGGTTCGAATCCCGCCTCGAGCATGGATGTGTGTGATGTCCTTAGGTTAGTTAGGTTTAAGTAGTTCTAAGTTCTAGGGGACTGATGACCTCAGATGTTAAGTCCCATAGTGCTCAGAGCCATTTTGTTATATGAATTTTCAAATGAAGGAAGGAAGAAAGATTGGCTTTAACGTCCCCACGACATCTGCGTCGCTAGAGACCGAGCACAAGCTCGGATTGTGTCAAGGATGGTGCAAGATCCCCTCGCTTCTAAACTGATACTATTATTACTCAGCTTAGCCGCGACTTCCTTGATCCGCCTTGGTCGGATCTCCTCCTACATGTGCGCGGTGCAGATCTCGTAAATGTCGTCGCGTGCAGTTTCTTCTTGGCGCATTGGATGTCTCTGTCGGTGGAAGCTAATTCTCTGAAACTGCTGTCGATAAACTTTGATGTATCTATTTACTCGAAATTAACATTCAGAATGCCGTAATATCACTTTTATTCCCATTAAATCAATAATGGAACACTCATGCCACAATCTACTTGTAACCGAGAGCATGGCTACCATCGAACAAAAAGAAAGAGCTCTTAACGCCGACTGCCGACTTTGGCGCGCAGTCCGTATCTCTTACTAGTTTCGTCACAGTTCGTGGATTTCCGATCCGGTTCGTACTTACTAAGACATGCATTTGTTAATGAAAGGGTGTGAATTTTTTGGTCGGCTACGGACTACAGCACTTCCTAACTATCGTGAATACATCAATAAGAGACAATAATTTATTAAAACTGGTAAAAATGTCTTCGTCACGTAAGAGGCACCTTACAATGGGTAAGGAAATCGTCCGTGCCCTTTCGAAGGAACCATCCCGGCATTTGCCTGGAGCGGTTTAGGGAGATAACGGAAAACCTAAATCTGGATGGTCGGACGCGGGTTTGAACGGTCGTTCTTCCGAATGCGAGTCCAGTGTGCTAACCACTGCGCCAGCTTGCTCGGTATGATTGTTCAAGACCCACTAGTCAATCTGTAATCGCTATATGACTACGAAGTAATAAAAAAAATAATCATGGTAGCACACACTTACAGAAAAACCATGCAGCGTGAAATAGATGTGCACCGTTTGTGTAACTGAATATCAGTGCACAATCACTTTTGAAAGCCTCTCAAAACTATGGAATGCAAATGTGGTTAGCTTCTATCTAAACGTAGTGTTGTGGGACGATTTCCCTTGAGTCTGATCACAATGCTTTAACCTGAACATGGTCTAGCTATGTAAATACCTCACCAAAGTAAGTGAGTACTGATGTCGTTCAAGTACAAAATTTGCATTTACTGCTGCAGAAATTGAACGCCTCACTACCATGTTCCGCACAAATTATTACATTAAAATATAAATATTCTTACTACAAAAATCTTTCACAGTATCGCCCCGTCCCAGATTTATCGCCGAGACCCACCATTCACGATCTGATAATTATACATGGAGAGAGTGGGATATTTATTAAAGGTTCCTCGGAGTACCTGTAAGTGACTTAATTATTTTATTATCTGCATGGTAGACGGTCACTGAACTGAACAAAGTGGAGACTCAAACAAGTATGCCCAAGATGGCGTTGCATGGCATGTGCTTCGAGGTTACGCACGAAAATTAAATAAACAACTGAGTAAAGCAAAATTGAGGAACCACACAGAAAAATTGATTGTATTAAGCTCAAAATAATCAAACAGTAGATAAGTCCCACGTGGCCTTTATACACTCCTGGAAATGGAAAAAAGAACACATTGACACCGGTGTGTCAGACCCACCATAATTGCTCCGGACACTGCGAGAGGGCTGTGCAAGCAATGATCACACGCACGGCACAGGGGACACACCAGGAACCGCGGTGTTGGCCGTCGAATGGCGCTAGCTGCGCAGCATTTGTGCACCGCCGCCGTCAGTGTCAGCCAGTTTGCCGTGGCATACGGAGCTCCATCGCAGTCTTTAACACTGGTAGCATGCCGTGACAGCGTGGACGTGAACCGTATGTGCAGTTGACGGACTTTGAGCGAGGGCGTATAGTGGGCATGCGGGAGGCCGGGTGGACATACCGCCGAATTGCTCAACACGTGGGGCGTGAGGTCTCCACAGTACATCGATGTTGTCGCCAGTGGTCGGCGGAAGGTGCACGTGCCTGTCGACCTGGGACCGGACCGCAGCGACGCACGGATGCACGCCAAGACCGTAGGATCTTACGCAGTGCCGTAGGGGACCGCACCGCCACTTCCCAGCAAATTAGGGACACTGTTGCTCCTGGGGTATCGGCGAGGACCATTCGCAACCGTCTCCATGAAGCTGGGCTAAGGTCCCGCACACCGTTAGGCCGTCTTCCGCTCACGCCCCAACATCGTGCAGCCCGCCTCCAGTGGTGTCGCGACAGGCGTGAATGGAGGGACGAATGGAGACGTGTCGTCTTCAGCGATGAGAGTCGCTTCTGCCTTGGTGCCAATGATGGTCGTATGCGTGTTTGGCGCCGTGCAGGTGAGCGCCACAATCAGGACTGCATACGACCGAGGCACACAGGGCCAACACCCGGCATCATGGTGTGGGGAGCGATCTCCTACACTGGCCGTACACCACTGGTGATCGTCGAGGGGACACTGAATAGTGCACGGTACATCCAAACCGTCATCGAACCCATCGTTCTACCATTCCTAGACCGGCAAGGGAACTTGCTGTTCCAACAGGACAATGCACGTCCGCATGTATCCCGTGCCACCCAACGTGCTCTAGAAGGTGTAAGTCAACTACCCTGGCCAGCAAGATCTCCGGATCTGTCCCCCATTGAGCATGTTTGGGACTGGATGAAGCGTCGTCTCACGCGGTCTGCACGTCCAGCACGAACGCTGGTCCAACTGAGGCGCCAGGTGGAAATGGCATGGCAAGCCGTTCCACAGGACTACATCCAGCATCTCTACGATCGTCTCCATGGGAGAATAGCAGCCTGCATTGCTGCGAAAGGTGGATATACACTGTACTAGTGCCGACATTGTGCATGTTCTGTTGCCTGTGTCTATGTGCCTGTGGTTCTGTCAGTGTGATCATGTGATGTATCTGACCCCAGGAATGTGTCAATAAAGTTTCCCCTTCCTGGGACAATGAATTCACGGTGTTCTTATTTCAATTTCCAGGAGTGTAGTACACGTCAAAGTGAATCGAATCTCTAGATATCATAGAAAAACAAGTTTTTTATATACACCTTGCAGTGATGCATTGAATAACCTGAAATGCAGTAGAGAATTACGAAACTGAGTGTTTAAATCATTAGACTGAATAAATGCGACACGATCCTGTACTCAGCTAACAACTTACAAAATCTAATTGATCTCCGAGGTTCTATAATACCACTCCACTAAATATTATACCAGTCTCGCAATACATCACTACTGCCACACGCAAGATGACAGCAATATAAATATGAAAAATCTCCGAGTCAAGTGTCTTACATGTTTCCTGTTAATAACCACAGCTAAGGAAACAGAGACTGTTGCACTCTCGGTTTAAAAAAAAGGTGCGCAAATGTCGACAGGTAAAAGTTAGCAGAAATTCGTGCATCCGTAAGAAGTGCAAAGAGCGAAGCATACAACAGCTTCCACCGTCATACTCTAGCGACGTATCTTATTGAGAACTCGAGATTCTTCTGGTCATCTGCCATACGTAAACTCACTAATCTAACTCTTCTCTGCAGCCACTCGTCGACCAGTCTTAGGTGGCAATAGAAGACAGCAAAAGGAAAAAATGATTCAAATGGCTCTGAGCACTATGCGACTTGACTTCTGAGGTCATCAGTCGCCTAGAACTTAGAACTAATAAAACCTAACTAACCTAAGGACATCACACACATCCATGCCCGAGGCAGGATTCGAACCTGTGACCGTAGCGGTCGATCGGTTCCAGACTGCAGCGCCTAGAACAGCACGGCCACTCCGGCCGGCAGCAAAAAGAAAGCTGAATTTTAAATTTCACGTTTAAGAAATCGTTTGCATAAGAGAATCGTACCACCACATCGTCGTTTGACTGCTGTACAGACTCACGGGTGAAGAACGTAGAAACTGTCATATGTGGCGTGGAAAAGCCAATAAAAGAGTTGAAATCCAGGTCCACATGAAATCCAAATTCGGTTTCACAGAGTGTAGGCATTGGACCCTTACGTAGCCTGCGTTTATTGCGAATCTCTCTCCCAGCGAAAAGTCCCAAGTGGACTAAAATAAAAAACACAGGTAGCTCCTGTAAATAAGAAAGATGAAATAACTGACCCGCATGATTGGAGACCAACTTCCTCAACATCGGTTTGCTGCACAATTCTTGAACAGATTCTAAGTTCGAAATTAATATATGTCTTTGAGACAGGTAAGCTTCTGTCCACAAATCGGAATCGCCCGAGCTAAATTCAGCTTGCCTTTTTTCACATATCTGCAAACCATAGATGGAGAGTAACAGGCAGATTCTATATTCATAGATTTCCGGAAACCGTTTGGCACGGTGCCCCGCTGCAATTATTTACGAAGGTCCGAGCATACGAGATATTCTAAGGATACGTAGAGGCATCCCTCAAATATCATTTAAATAGTAGGAACCAGTATGATGTCCATGTTGACGAGTGTTCATCGGAGATAACAGTATGGTCAATAGTGTCCCAGGGAAGTGTGAGATCACCTCTTTTATTCTATATATACATAAATAACCGGGCCGGCCGCTGCGACCGAGCGTTTCTAGGTGCCTTAGTCCTGAGCCGCTCCACCGCTACTGTCGCAGGTTCAAACCCTGCCTCGGGTGCGGCCGGAGTGGCCGAGCGGTTCTAGGCGCTTCAATCTGGAAACGCGCGACCGCTACGGTCGCTGGTTCGAATCCTGCCTTGGGTATAGATGTGTGTGATGTCCTTAGGTTAGTTAGGTTTAAGTAGTTCTAAGTTCTAGGGGACTGATGACCTCAGATGTTAAGTCCCATAGTGCTCAGAGCCATTCGACCCATTTTTTTAAAAATACCAAGGCGTAACGTCGCAAAGTGATATGAAATGGTATGAGCACGTCAGGTTGGTAGCAAGGAAGGCGAATCCTCGGCTTAGTTTTATTGGGGGAATTTTGGGCAAGTTTAGCTCATCCGTGAAAGAGAAGGCTAGTTCTATCTACACACCAGGAAATTGAAATAAGAACACCGTGAATTCATTGTCCCAGGAAGGGGAAACTTTATTGACACATTCCTGGGGTCAGATACATCACATGATCACACTGACAGAACGACAGGCACATAGACACAGGCAACAGAGCATGCACAATGTCGGCACTAGTACAGTGTATATCCACCTTTCGCAGCAATGCAGGCTGCTATTCTCCCATGGAGACGATCGTAGAGATGCTGGATGTAGTCCTGTGGAACGGCTTGCCATGCCATTTCCACCTGGCGCCTCAGTTGGACCAGCGTTCGTGCTGGACGTGCAGACCGCGTGAGACGACGCTTCATCCAGTCCCAAACATGCTCAATGGGGGACAGATCCGGAGATCTTGCTGGCCAGGGTAGTTGACTTACACCTTCTAGAGCACGTTGGGTGGCACGGGATACATGCGGACGTGCATTGTCCTGTTGGAACAGCAAGTTCCCTTGCCGGTCTAGGAATGGTAGAACGATGGGTTCGATGACGGTTTGGATGTACCGTGCACTATTCAGTGTCCCCTCGACGATCACCAGTGGTGTACGGCCAGTGTAGGAGATCGCTCCCCACACCATGATGCCGGGTGTTGGCCCTGTGTGCCTCGGTCGTATGCAGTCCTGATTGTGGCGCTCACCTGCACGGCGCCAAAAACGCATACGACCATCATTGGCACCAAGGCAGAAGCGACTCTCATCGCTGAAGACGACACGTCTCCATTCGTCCCTCCATTCACGCCTGTCGCGACACCACTGGAGGCGGGCTGCACGATGTTGGGGCGTGAGCGGAAGACGGCCTAACGGTGTGCGGGACCGTAGCCCAGCTTCATGGAGACGGTTGCGAATGGTCCTCGCCGATACCCCAGGAGCAACAGTGTCCCTAATTTGCTGGGAAGTGGCGGTGCGGTCCCCTACGGCACTGCGTAAGATCCTACGGTGTTGGCGTACATCCGTGCGTCGCTGCGGTCCGGTCCCAGGTCGACGGGCACGTGCACCTTCCGCCGACCACTGGCGACAACATCGATGTACTGTGGAGACCTCACGCCCCACATGTTGAGCAATTCGGCGGTACGTCCACCCGGCCTCCCGCATGCCCACTATACGCCCTCGCTCAAAGTCCGTCAACTGCACATACGGTTCACGTCCACGCTGTCGCGGCATGCTACCAGTGTTAAAGACTGCGATGGAGCTCCGTATGCCACGGCTAACTGGCTGACACTGACGGCGGCGGTGCACAAATGCTGCGCAGCTAGCGCCATTCGACGGCCAACACCGCGGTTCCTGGTGTGTCCGCTGTGCCGTGCGTGTGATCATTGCTTGTACAGCCCTCTCGCAGTGTCCGGAGCAAGTATGGTGGGTCTGACACACCGGTGTCAATGTGTTCTTTTTTCCATTTCCAGGAGTGTATTCTTGAGTACTGTTCAAGTGTTTGTGATCACCACCAGGTGGGGTTAAAGGAAGACACCGAAGAGCAGAGGGAGGGTGCTAGTTTTCTTACCAATAGCTTAGCTCAGCGCGCAAGTATTACGGGGATGCTGGGTGAACTCAAATGGGAATCCATGGAGAGAATACGTTTCTCTTTCCGAAAGGCACTATTGACCAAATTGAAAGAGGTCGATTGCCGAACGATTCTACTGCCGCCAACGTACTTTCCAGGTAAGGACCACGTAGATAAGAAGCGAGAAATTCGGCTCGTACGGAATCTTTTGTGAAGTCGTTTTTCTCTCTCTTTGTGAGTGGAACAGCACAGGAAATGACTACTAGTGGTGCAAGGTACCCTCCGCAATGTACCGTACTGTGGTTTGCGGAGTACATGCGTTTATGTAGATGTAGATGAAATAACTGTAAAGGTCTCACCAGATCTGCAACTGCACTCGCTCTCTCCAGTCACCTCACACCCCATCTCCGCAGCGTACAGAACGTAAGCGTGAACTTCAAAGAGTCGGTCGCGTGGCCCAAGTCAACTGGCTAACGCTTGACTGGGTGTATTTCAGCGGAACTTAACTAAAGGTGAAAACGCTCGATTACAGCTGCGCTTCACGAAGATATAGCTCAAAGAGCTTACAAGACCTATCGATATCGATTACAAGATACCTTCACAAAACGAAGATTATTTTGCGATCCAAAGAAAACAAAACTGCGAGTAACATAAAAATGCTAAAACTTTCTAACTCTCTCGACATGTTGCAACAAATTCTAACAATGTTCTATCTAAGAATATACCTGTGTCGTCTACGAAGAGCTTCATAGGGGTATGGATCTTATCTGCCAGGTTATTATCTAAGGCTACATTAATACTTGAAAAGTCATCTCATGGTGTTGTGTAGAGGATACTTCGTGCACAATCGTCATTTTTGCCTTTCCTGTTGCAGTCATGAATGATATTCGGAAAGAAAGACAACTAATGAGGCATTATGTGGACTCGAATGTCCCTAATTTTACGTTTATCTTCTTTCCATGGGAGACACATATGGAGCAGCAACACGTTCGTTGGTTCTCCTATGAACGCGAGCCCTCGGAATTTTAATAGTGCACTAAACTGTGATTGATTGCACGTCTTTTTTAGTGTCTCTACCAGTGGAGTTGGGAGAACGTATGCTCGACACCTTTGTGCTTATTGTACGCCCTTCTCTCCTAACACGTTTCTCTGCTTGCTTCTTCAGTTCTGCCTTATTACGATCGCAGTCTTGGAAAAAAATACTCACATCGCACTACCGTGAGGCACGCCGGATACCACAATCATTTCTGACGATGCCTAGCCGTTATTAGCGACGCAACGATTTCTTTTTGCTGGGAAGTCTTCCATCCAGTAATATGTCCATCCAAATACTTGTTTGCACCGAATTTAGTGTTATGCGAAACAGAGTGTAAAGGTAACGAAGTTTTTCTGGAAGTCAAGATATACGGTATTAATTTTTGCTCCACTGTCTGCTACCTTGTTGATGTTATGAACAATCAAAGCAAGATGGGTTCTGAAGGATTGGTGCTGTGGAAATCATCTTTATGCTGACATAGGAGTTGTTCGCCAAATCTGAAGGACTAGATGAGCAGCGAATCACGTTTCAGTTATAGTTACAACTGTATAAAGAGAGATATGTACTAAATACTCACTGAATAGGCATGTGATTGAAGTATGATAAAATGCGAGCTTGAATGCTAGCGGACTAAATTCCTTCCATGTCGAAATGCATTTGACAAGGGGACATAACCAGTAATATATATCTGCACATTAATAAAGACAAATATTTTTTGCTCAAAAGCAGTAACTCGGTTCTTATCTCAGTAACGGAGGAAATACTGTATATTTCCTACATATGTTCTGTGAATTAAAACGTCGCCCTTTCATGCCAAACATTATTGTTACACTTACACACTAAAAATAGGCAACTATAGGCGCTGTTAGCAAAACTGTGACGGCCAAGAATTCGGCTCGGTTCGCTAGAATTTGGCACGGGAACCGTGCCCTGACATGAGTGCCATAGCACTCAGCCTGGATGCACATCCCCCCCTCCAACACCACCACCATAATGGCATGCTGTCTGAAACGGCAAATGCGCCACATGTAAATGGCAATATAGTCGCACGGCATAGGGCTTCGTTTTATGTTTTACGTTTCTCGACAACATAGATCACAAACGAAACTAATTTTCAGATTCATTCAGTTATTTTTGGGGCGCTGAAGACATAATATAATTTTCATGTTGTACAGATCTTCGGCGTAAGAACAGATGCAGACAAATTCACAGGGTTTTGCACTCAGGTTGCCACATAATCATGACTTATTTAGTTTCATGATCGAAAAAGTTCTTTCACAAATGTACGTTGATCGAAATATTGTAGCTCTTAGACAGTCTCATTATGAAGATGTGGAGACTCTAAATGAGGAAAGTAATATAGACGTACTGGACAGTTTTAATGTAGAAGGACTTCCCTTTAAAGAGATCAGTCAGTTAAATCTGCACATGCATACGATCATTCCCATCTGAAAAGGCAAACCGTCTCAAAAACCGCTCGAAAACAGACGTAAGATTGGTAGCGTTCTGAAAAAGTTTAGGAAACTATCCTCGTAATTCTTTCTATGCTACAATGAATTTTTCAGTCCCCGTGTTTTTTTTTAACATCAGCGAGCTTCGGGAACTGGACGGTGTTTGTCAGAATTTGTCCCTCCTACAGTTCAACTTTTCTTTCAGATTCATCTCCATAAAGTCAAAAATATGTTGTTTTTCATGTTTCAACGTCTAACTGTGAGCAGTGTGCAGCGAAATCCACTTAAAACGTAAGATCTACAACGCTTTCCCGATGCTCTAATTTTCATTCTTGCTCTCCTTTGTCCTTCATAAATTCCACAATACTGAGTTTGAAACCGAAAAATTGACCCAGTCATATCTCTTGACTTAACCAACGTATTTTGCAGTTCGACATGAAGTTATCATACTGTGGAGTTTTCGGTGGAACTGAACAGTTCCACCGAAAACTGTAGCAACTGACAGTAGAATAATACATGAGACTTATTTTATTATTCGTACCACCAACTTCTTCACGTTCCCCATGCCTGCAGATTTAGCTCAAAGTACTTCCCGACGTACAGATCAATCAATCATGTCTGTCAATCGTTGTAAATTTTTGCTCTTTTATCATCAATTAAATATTTAAATTCTTTCTGCATGGTACTGTGAAGTAAGTAGTTTCATAGCAAAGTTGTAATACCCTTCGATTTTGCGAGTTTATAATACTGAAAACTCTCAATCCTCTGTTTTGTCCATTAAATTTCGGGCATGCAGTCTCGCCAATAAAATATCAAAACTGATATTTCGGCCGCGTATCGTCCGGCCATACTCAGAGTGAGTCACAAGACAGACGACAAGATGCCAAGCGCGGCCTTACATGCTCCAACGCGGCGGT
Source organism: Schistocerca serialis cubense (assembly GCF_023864345.2). Classification (NCBI taxonomy): domain Eukaryota; kingdom Metazoa; phylum Arthropoda; class Insecta; order Orthoptera; family Acrididae; genus Schistocerca; species Schistocerca serialis. The sequence continues at coordinate 392,467,661 of NC_064645.1, forward strand.
ACTGCGCAAGCGGGTCACAGATGCAGATCGGCGGCAAAGAAATACGCTTACACATGCGTCGCCTGTGGCGAAGGCGTACAGACATTCGATTCGCTTATCGATGTACGATCGGCGGCGGTGCCGCCATGACGACTTCTCTGCAGTTTAATTACTCCAAGAGCTGGATTCCTTGCTTTGTCCAAATCAAAACCATTATCTCTGTTTATTAAATTATTAAATAATCTAATCTCTATAGCTACCTTGAAGAAAGATTCTCAAAAGGAAGAGGTGGATGCTAAAATCTTCACATCACTGTAATTCATGGAATGCCCTGTATCAATACAATGTTCGGTCACAGCTGACTTGTTTGGCTGTAATGGGCGTGTGTATCTTCGATGCTCCACACATTTCTCATGAACGGTGCTTGTTGTTTGACCTGTGTACGACGTCTCACAATTTTCGCAAGGAATCTGATACACACTCGCTTTACGAAGCTGTAAATCGTCCTTCACAGAGCCGAGTAAAGCTGCAATCTTCGTGGAGGGCGGGAAGATCACCTTCACACACTGTTTCGAATACGGCCTATCTTGGAGGAAGGAACACCCACATGGGGCAAAGACGCACTAGATCCGAAGGAATTACTATCATCTTCCCCATCGCATACCTGCATTCTAGGTTTTCCACTGAATGCTCTACGAATTTGTTGCGGAGAAAATCCATTCGACTTAAAAATGCTCTTGAGGTATGTGAGCTCTTCTTGCAAATTATCTTTATCGGATATACAATGCGCCCTATGCACTAAGGTCTTAAGGACACCTATGGTCTGCGAAGGGTGATGGCAGCTACTGGCATGTAGATATAGATTTGTGTGTGTTGGTTTCCGATGTATGGCATGTCCTAATGTGCCATCAACTTTACGGCGAACGACAACTTCCAAAAACGGGAGGCAGCCGTGTTTTTCTATTTCCATAGTAAATTTGTTGCTAGCATGGATAGAATTGAAATGGTCAAGAAATCGATGTAATTCATACATCCCTTGCGACCATGCCACAGATGTGTCATCCACATACTTAGGTTCCTTATTAAAACCATTGGTAGGAAAATGTGTGTCAAGGTGATCTTCCGGCCCCCCACGAAGATTGCAGCCTTACTCGGCTCTGTGAAGGACGATTTACAGCTTCGTTAAGCTGGTGAGTATCAGATTCCTTGCGGAAATTGTGAAAAGTCGTACATAGGTCAAACAACAAGCACCGTTCATGAGAGGTGTGTCGAGCATCGAAGATACACACGCTTATTACAGCCAGACAAGCCAGCTGTAGCCGAACATTGTATTGATACAGGGTATTCCATGAATTACAGTGATTTTAACATCCACCTCCTCATTTTGGGAATCTGTCTTCAAGGAAGCTATAGAGATTAGATTATTTAATAATTTAATAAATAGAGATAATGGTTTTGATTTGGACAAAGCAAGGAATCCAGCTCTTGGAGTAATTAAACTGCAGAGAAGTCGTCATGGTGTCACCGCCGCCGATCATAGATCGATAAGCGAATCGAATGTGTATACGCCTTCGCCTCAGGCGGCGCATGTGTAAACGTATTACTCTGCCGCCGACCAGCATCTGTGACCCGCATGCGCTGTACCGCCGCGGTCGAGCATATAAAGCCGCGCTTGGCATCTTGGCGTCAGTCTTGTGACTCACTCTGAGGATGGCCGGACGATACGCGGTCGAAATATCAGTGGAGGAAATTTTATTTGCGCAGCTGCATGCCCAAAATTTAATGGACTGTTCATTAAGCCGCGAGAAGTTGAAAATGCACTCTATTTTGTCATTTCCATTCCGTTGTAAAGGCTTTTGATGAAAGATCTGTAGACTATCTCTTTCTGTGCAAACAGTCACTGAACTTGTGAACGTCCTTCGCACCCAGAACAAACATCAGCTTGAGCAGTGAACGTCCTCCATAGCACGAACAAATACTGGAGGGTAAACAGCTCTGACAGCACGATTCTGCGGAGGTGAAGAGAGCTTTGGCTACAGCAAAATGCCACTCCGCAATACTAAAGGAAATTTCGTGCTTTACGGGGTACTTCGCAGGGGTACTGAGCAAATCCGAAACACCTGGGCCTCGGCCCGCACATGAAGCACACGTCTGGCTGGTGTGCTGTTTGGCACGCTGTGGCTGGCCCCGACGTACAAATTCTTTCTAAAGTTACTGTGTTTAAAGACAACACTGTCTACGTAATCAATCATAAATAAAAAGCCATTTAAACCAATATTATTTTAAGCTGTGGATGCCATTAAAATCTGTGTTAATAGAGTCAAATTTTAAGAGGTATCCCTCAGAAAATTCTACGTTGTTGGAATCAAGATTTATAATTATATGAACAAACTGAGTTAGCACAAGCAATATGGTGTGCCGATTTTCGGCACGATTGTGTTCCAGCCGCGAGTGTTAAGGTCGATATCGGCCTCCCCAGAGATACTGGGGCGCCGAGTTGGTGGCGAGTGGCCCTCTGGCGACGAGGAGAGGAGGGTTGGAGAGTACCGAGCGAGGAGGACAGGACGGCAGAGTGTTGGGGCCCGGATGGTCCGAATCGTGCATTAACAATTTTGGCACTCTGTGGTAATGAACTGATGGTGAAACCGAGACGCTTGGGAATTCAACGCTGCTGTGGAACGATAAGCCGTGGGCTCTGCAGTTGTATGGACGCTATTTACGGCGAGCTGTGGCCGATGTTTGTGGATGTTTTGCCACGGCAGATAAACAAGACAGCGTGGACCTAACCTGCATACTCTGTGCTGTAGCATGTTCGCCCACTACACGGATGTCATGATATTGGAGAAGAAAGCAGTGGAATACGGTACGTGTATTAACCTTCAGTGACTTCTGCGGTGTTAGTTTACTTAACTGTGTGGAGATTGAGTAGTAACGGTCATTTTTCAAAGGAATTTAAGACTGTGTAAAAGTGTGGCCAATGCCGGGTGGGCGTTGTCATAAAGTTATTATATTTCTTATTAGTGAACATAATTTTCTGTTATCAGGGTCGCCAGCCGGAGTGGCTCAGCGGTTCTAGGAGCTACAGTCTGGAATCTCGCGACCGCTACGGTCGCAGGTTCGAATCCTGCCTCGGGCATGGATGCGTGTGATGTCTGTAGGTTAGTTAGGTTTAAGTAGTTCTAAGTTCTAGGGGACTGATGACCTCAGAAGTTAAGTCCCATAGTGCTCCGAGCCATTTGAACCATTTTCGTTATCAGCATTACTCATTGGAATAATTTGAAATTATCAGTTCTGCGCTGTAGTTCAACGGGTTATAAACACTGGAATTTGATAAATATGCCAACTGTGAGTTTTGGATATGTTTTTATATCTGCCTGTTAAATGAAAGTAAATTTTGAAGTTTGTAAGGTACCTTTCTACCATTAGGATTCTGTAAGTTTTTATTTGGAAGTGATGTTTGCTACTGTTATTGGTTGAGAATTTATTACCTGATTAATCAAAGGAACAGTTTTTTAACCAGCCTTTCTATGAACTGTTTGAAGACTTGTTTTTCGTTGAACTATTATTGACAAATTACATAAATCAGTAATGTTGTGTAAGCAGTTATTGAAGGCACCCATCTCCATTAGCCAATCAATCGTGGACAGTTGGGAATGGGAATTGATGTAATATTAGCGCACTAGAGGCTATGTGTTAAGTTGTGGCAACGCTAATCCTGTTTCTTGTTGTTCTTATTGAAGTGTCTAGTCGCTCCTAAATCAAATACTAATTCCGCACAATGGATGATTTTTTTAATAACACTTCCGTCTTTAACACAAAATTGTAAAAATGATTTGTTGCTCCATCTTATCTTCTTTTGTTAATAATTCATCCTATTAATTACAGCGTAGTCTTTCGTTTTATTCAGTTCCTTCGACCGATACAGCATGAAACACTGAGTAAGCTACACTAAATGAAGCACTAATATGTGATGTATAGAAAATGGCCTAACTTTACCTGTGCTATCGTCACATACCTGGTTTGCCAAATCAGTGTAATGAAGACTTCACGTTCAGACTGTAGTATCTCATTACGAATTGGTGCCATCCTGTTGTCCAATACCTTTTAGTGTGTAAGTATTCACATTTGCACTTAACTGTGACATTTGCAATGAATATCAATGAAAATGATTAGTAGTGTCAGTTGTGGGGATATGTAATAACTGTACAATAAAGTTGCTTTTATTTTTGCAAAAATTTAATTCTACCATAGTTACTATGACTAAATTAATAATATGAATAAGCATTCTGAAATTTTATTTTTCCATCATGTACTAAAATTAAAATGAAAGCAAAAATATTCTACTGTGATAATAAATACATTAGAGTACTTGTCTCGGGTCTTATTATTGTTTTCAGACAAAAAGAGAAGTTTCCCCACAGAGCTTTAGTCAAATTCATCAGCACCCAGCAGTAATATATTAGTAGTGGAGCCACATGTTATGTCAAGGCTGCATCACAGAGAGGCATCTCCTGCAAAACACTGGTGGCTGAGTGTTGTGACAGCAGCCCAGTTGAACTGAGCCAGCTGATTTCAGCTTTGACTCCCGTTGAGTCATTCACTTGAATAGCGAGCGTTGAACTGGCGTAAATAAATACTCACAGTAAAATTTTCCATGTCTGGAGGATCACTTGTCACACATTCAGTACTCTTTCCTATAGGCGTGTCCATATAGTTGTGTTGGCTTCTGCCACCGAATGTATCAGGATGACCAAATGTAGCAGGCAGACACCAATTGTAGTGGGTGGGTGCCAGGAGGTGCCGTATTAAAACTCGGCGAGAACTTTCCAAATGATTTATTTGTTTCCGCTAGAGCGCTCCATCACATGGCCCCGCAATGCTGAGGAAGCACCCCAGCGGCCTCTGCAATGCAACGCTGTGTTGTGCTGGCCTTGTACACCAGCTGCAGAGACCCGATTAAGTCAGAATGGCTGCGCCAGCAGACTACTCTTCAGCCACCATCCCCATTGTCTCTGCACTGCTCTGCTAGGAGCCGCAGACCGGCCCCACTGCTACTTCTTCCTCGCTGGTGTAGCTGAGAATGCGGAGGCAACGACCGCCTATGATCCGGTATCCAGATCTGCGGCCCTCACTTTGTAAGCTCCGGCATGTGTCGGGAAGCAAGACGATTGCCTGCAGTAGCGAGCCGAAGAGTGGCCTGCTGCTGGCTGGCTGCAGACCCCGCGTTGGCCTCAGAGGGTCGAACCAACGACCTGCCGTGGACTGGGACGCTGTAGCCCCATCTGTTGCTGCGTGTAGCCCAGCGGTGTGACACATCTCGCTGTCCAGGAGAGCTGCCACACTTGAATGAATCTGATTAGAAATCGGCACCTATTTATACTCGGCTGTGCACCTCAGTTTTGTCAAGTGTGCCATTTCGCATCACGTATAACACTTAGGTTAGCCAGTGGCCCTCTTCTGCCAATAACTTGCGCCATGGAAACTGCTGTATGCGTCCTCCCCGTCAGTTCTACGCCCCTGTAGCCTCTATTTGCCTTCGCAACTGCTGGCATGCATAATTTACAGCAATCCGGCCCTCACCTTGCTGTAACTCATGCTCCAAATATCGTACAAAACTAACTTTCCCCATCCTAAACGGTGGTGACGCTACAATAGAACTGATTGGCTGCCTTAGATTTTTATGTCCATAATCAAACATTTTGTTAGCAAGTTTTGTAGCTATTCTATAAGGGACTTCTTCCCATTCTATAATACGCATGTGATTGTTACGAATATTCCTCAGCAAATGATCTACTATCTAATCTCACATACTGTTCAGTTTGTGACATTTGCAGAATTAAGTGTCCTGTTTAGTAATAAATTTATCTAGCCCATTTGAGTGCCTACATTTTACTAGAAAGTCTTGATTTATAGACTAAAACTTCTTGTCTTTTCAGACGATCTACGGAGCACGCGTGTCTGGTGGGGCACTGTCTGGGAGAAATGCATTCTCCCCCTGCCTGGGGTTGTTTTAAAGAGTACACTCCTCTGAAGATATTACTGAAGTGGGTTAACACAAGTTGTCTCCGTTGGCTGGCTCTGAGCACTATGGGACTTAACATCTGTGGTCATCAGTCCCCTAGAACTTAGAACTAATTAAACCTAACTAACCTAAGGACATCACACACAGCCATGCCCGAGGCAGGATTCGAACCTGCGACCGTAGCTGTCACGCGGTTCCGGACTGCGCGCCTAGAACCGCTAGACCACCGCGGCCGGCAAGTTGTCTCCGTAAAATTTAACATCTGTAGTATACAAAATGTCACTGCAGGATCCGACCTTTTTGTCAGAGCGTTGGATTACTTGGCCATGCCACTGCTAGTGGACATGTGTGTCAGCCTGCCAAGCTCCGACGTGGGTCGACGCATTTTATATCTCAGGAGGGTTTCTGAAAATAAAATGAAGGTAATTTGTGTAGTAAGTCGTTCACTTCCATAATCGAATTATCAGCGCGTCTGACTCTCATTTGCACCACTGGGATTCACTTCCTGATACTGCCAGGTTGTTTCCTTGGTGGGAGGACTGCAACGGGATGCACGCAACCTCGTGATGCGAGGTGACGAGCTGCTTGAATGAAATTCACCAGGCCAGGTGGGCTTTTCCCATCCTTGGGAGATGCAATGACGTGAAATGAAGTTGCTTTCACTTTTGGAGGAGACAAGTTACTATGATATGTCAATAATCTGAACAATTTGCAGTTTTGGTATACATTTCAATTTATTTAAAGAAATAAGTGGTGTCCATTGTACATCCAGTATCCCATCGTGGCTGTGATGCACAGAACGCTTGATCGTGAACTCACGATTTCGATCCGTCTGCTGCTGCCCAGCTCAGCACTCTGTGGGATGCTGTATCCAGTGGCGGTAGTATGGTAACTGGCTCCCAGGGCAAAATATTTTTTTCAAATTAATTTGACTTCAGTACATTATTCAACCCATAGTCGCAATAAATTACAGAAACTTTACATGACTACTTTCGGTGAAGCTCAGTCACAATTATCTAACCTAACAAGCATGGCGTAAGTCTGCAATTAATTATTAGATACTCAAATATAAGAATCATCTAACCACAGCAGCTTTGCCATAGGAAAGAATACTGTGAAATTACCATATTAAATGAAACCTCGTCATGTAATAATAGCGAAGAAGCAACATTATTGCAATTGATAGCTGTGAAGCCTTTATGTTTACAGAACATTTAAAATTTTAATGTCGTATATGTTGGATTAGGTTTGGTGTTGTCCAACTACCTGCAAAACGAACCTAAGAAATGAAAATCTTGTCTCATTAATCTTAGAAATTCTGCTGTTATTCTGAAACATACATCGCTTAAGTATTAGCTAGAACTGCTAATTGAAGTTATCAGAATGCACCTGCAAAAAATTAACAGTCGTCAATTGTTTTTAAAAATATACTAAAATTCCCTAATAATACGATAGGTACGTCTAGAGATAAATTAATCTCATTACGTAACGTTCAAAACTGTACCTTGCTGAAGTTACAAAAATGACAATATCCTTGAATGAATACTGTGTGTTAATACCTGTATATATTGTCTTCATATCAGTTGGTCATCTCTGAGACAAAATCTCCACCTCTGCAAAAGAAAATGAGCGTCAAATGTGAATAAAATAACGCCAATCATTATTATAGTCTCACCTCAGCGTCTTAAAGTTGAAAATATACTGCTTGTTATCTCAATACAGAACTCAATAGCCCTGTGTCCAAGAAACAACTGTCCAATACGATGGACACTGCACTCATAGCACTCAATAGCGCAGTGTCCAAGAAACAACTGTTTGCTTGGGCGACAGATATACATCCGAGGTTACCATATGAGTGACTAACACGATGTATGCTGCCTAACTACCATTTCTCGCAACTCGCTACCGGGGGCACACCAAACCTATACACATAAAGAAGACGCTAACAGCTGTACACGTTAGGCATAAATGCAATCATCTTACGGTAGCAACGTCAATAGCAGTATCCAACCATTACAAATTTGCTTACAGTTATATGGTAACCCAAGGATATGCAATTAACGCAATAATGCGAGCTCCTCGCTCGATTTTGCGTATATACTTAAATCTGTTACAAAATACTCATCTCTCAAGACGGTGAGTGTAGGTAACATTTAGCAACAGTGAGTGAGATGACAATATTGTCCAAAGATTGGAACAATAATAATGGTAGTACACTAACCACCCAAGGACACCGTAATGCAGGTTACATGAATATAAAAGTCACCAACAAAATTTTCAATACACATCTCTTGTGTTTGCAATATTCAGAGAATGTACTTATATTTGATGTTCTCATAATTCTAATGGTTCAGATGGCTCTGAGCACTATGGTACTTTAACATCTGAGGTCATCAGTCCCATAGAACTTAGAATTACTTAAATCTAACTAACCTAAGGATGTCACACACATCAATGCCCAAGGCAGAATTCGAACCTGCGACCGTAGCGGTCACGCGGTTCCTTACTGAAGGGCCTAGAACCATTCGGCCACACCTGCCGGCTCTCATTATTAATAGCAGACTTATTTCATACTTGTTACATGTGATAAAGATGACTGAGCGTCACCAAAACTAGTCATGTGAAGTCTCTGCAATATACTGGGACTATGGCTTGACTATTGTACTGAAGTCAAATAAATTTGAAAAAACTTATATTTAGTCGCGCTTTTATTGTATTTGAAGTCAAATAAATTTCCAAAAACTTATATTTAGTCGCGCTTTTAAGAAAGTCATGTCTAATTACTATTTTTGTTCTTTTCTCATCGCGGAGTAGCCTGTTTATTCATTTATTGAGATGAACACGACTTTTCAAAACGCAATAAAGTGTACACGTTCCAGTAATTGTAGTTTTAATGATACAATTGAAACCACAGAACAGTACACAGTGGGGAGTCGCATTGCTTGCAACAATACGGTCATTCATTCTCTACTGTCTCACAGCCGACCAATGAAATGAAATGCCATAACAAACAAATCAACAAACGCGAAATACACGCTTCACAATTTCGTATGCACCGCCTCACTTGACACAAAGAGAAAGACTCTATCTACGAAGCGTCCCCGCACCAGAGAAAAGTATGTCTTACGGAAGTTCCTCAACACAGTGCAATCGAAGTCTTCTCATGATTAATATATCTGAGTCCCTTCTTTATTTAGCTGCCTCCCATTCAGTCCTCTCTTCTCCTTCTACCTCTTCTTACTTCTCCCTCCCCTAATTCGCCCTTTTCCTTTCTACTTCCTGCCGGCCGAAGTGGCCGTGCGGTTAAAGGCGCGGCAATCTGGAACCGCAAGACAGCTACGGTCGCAGGTTCGAATCCTGCCTCGGGCATGGATGTTTGTGATGTCCTTAGGTTAGTTAGGTTTAACTAGTTCTAAGTTCTAGGGGACTAATGACCTCAGCAGTTGAGTCCCATAGTGCTCAGAGCCATTTGAGCCATTTTTTTCTACTTCCTCATTTTTTTCACATTCCACGAAACTGTTCCACCGGCCACCGTGGAGACATCGCACAGGGCAGCACGCACCCGGTCGCCATTTCCTAATAATGCCACTACACTGTAGCACAGCCTTACATGGTGGAATATGAAAAGCGCACCTACTAGCAGCCTTTCACGTGAAATTTTTCTTAACTCGACGGTCTCAATGAAATGAACTGACACCGCAAGTCTTGTCCATCCTGCCTGCGCCCTTCGCGAAGACCATCTCGTGCCCTTACATTCCAGGTAGGTGGCAAACACAACTGCTTTACTCGCCGTGAGTAGAGGGACGCTCTGTCACAAAAACTGTAGTTTAATTCAACAACATATTAATGTAAAGCAGTGAACTCTGGTTCGAAAGAATCGAACTCCGATGTATAGGAAGGCTTTAAACGTCAAATTGCAAAAGAGTCAATGTGTTAAATATTTGATGTTAAGTATGTAAACGAGAATGGATACCGTTAGAAATTATAATTACAGTGATTACAGTTTGTTGGTAGTGCTTAAGTGATTTCATTATAGAACAGTGGACGAATACAGTCTGCCTAAATAGCACTTTGTTTGAAGCAAAGGCTACCTTTGCATGCTTCTCAGTGTTGATGACGTCATGTATCCTAAGCTGTATGTCCTTAAGTGATATAATTTTTCAGTTACATTCATTGATATATGTAGATACAGTCTGCAGTGTGTGATGCGAACGCGTGATATTGAAATTTGACTGCAGGAACAGCGAATGTGTAGTAAACGATACTTTTCTTCCTTTCATTATTTTGTAGAGGGATTCAGCGATAAAAAAACTCTCAAAGGCTTCAAATTATGGGTAAATTTTGTCGGACTCCGCTAAGTGTTCTCATTCTCAAATACTGAATGAAAGTAGTCGGTGTATTTGCGCCCCATCAGTTACGGAGTTTGGGCAATACGTGCATCCGCACAGAGGAAGGAGGTCAATTGCCGGTTAGCCTTAACTATATGAAGATGGTATCTGCTCTTTCAGACATGTCCGAAAGAACAGGTACAACCGGTGACCATGCAGCGCTCTAGAAAGAAATGATAATTAAATCAAGAGCCCATGCTGCCGACAGGCGTTGATATACAGCAACGGGGACAGTTGAAAATGTGTGCCCCGACCGGAAATCGAACCCGAGATCTTCTGCTTACATGGTAGACGCTCTATCTATCTGAGCCACCGAGGGCGCTTCAGTCTGGAACTGCGCGACCGCTACGGTCGCAGGTTCGAATCCTGCCTCGGGCATGGATGTGTGTGATGTCTTTAGGTTAGTTAGGTTTAAGTAGTTCTAAGTCTAGGGGACTGATGACCTCAGATGTTAAGTCCCCTAGAACTCAGAGCCATTTGAACCATTTGAACCACCGAGGGCACAGAGGATAGTGCGACTGCAGGGACTTATCCCTTGCACGCCTCCAGTGAGACCCACATTCCCAACTTCATGTTCAAAAATGGTTCAAATCGCTCTGAGCACTATTGGACTTAGTATCTTGCCCCAAGTCACACAGTCTCTAACTGTAATACTTGTGCTAAAGTGTTAAAACTTTTAACGTAAGATTATGTCTCTTAATGATCAGATAATGACAATATTAAAGTTTTCAAAAATTCGCTCATAATTACGCGAAAAGCTGAAAATCACGTTTTTTTTACCACTGGAAGCCGTTAGGTAGGTAACCTGCAACTTGTACAGCGTTCTGCGACAGTGGTTTGCTAATAAATTAGGCTGGTGCACAAGTTCAAAGCGCTTTTGCTTTGTATGTTAGTCTTCCGGTTGATATTTGTTTATTTATCGCTTCTCAATTTTTATTCGTAGTTCACTGTTGCTGTTCCATTTTACACGTTGTCATTTTGTCATTTGGAGATAGTGAGAGGAGCTTTGGACGCTAGAAAATTGAGAACCAGGTGCAGATATAGGAGCGTTTCCGATATATTACGCTGTTTCAGGTCAAAAGTGGAGTGAAACCCGCGGAGGCAGTTAGACACATTTGCGCTGTGTGTGGGGATAATGACACTGCACAGAGCATGGCAAAAAGTGGTTTCCTTGTTTTAAAGAGGATCGTTTTGCCATTAGTTATTCTCCACATTCAGTAAGACCTTCGGGTATTGATAACGATGGGTTAAACGCATTAATCCACTACGATCCATGACAGTGTACTCGAGAACTGGCACATGCGTTGAACTGTGATCATCCCATCAACGTGCGACATTTGCAAGCAGCGAGGAAGCTTCAAAAATAGCTTGTAAGGGTACGGTATGCTTTAAGCCAAAATAACATCTCTGCTTGCTCATCATCAGGTGGCTCGAGAACAACACCTACCATTCCTATCCTGTATTATTACTGGTGACGAGAAATGATGTCTTTGTGCTAACATAAAGATAAGAAAGTAATGGTTGAGCCCCTACAAAGTAGTAACTCCCGTACAAAGACGTGAGCACATCCACAAAAGATAAGATAATGTTATGCATCTGATGGAGTAGCGACGGTATGGTGTACTACAAATTGATTCCCCGAGGTGTAACCATCACTGCTGACATTTGTTGTCAACAACTGAGACGTCTTGCAGGCGCAGTCCAAGAACAACGACCAGGAAGACTGCGTGAAGTGATGGTGCTCAGCGATAACGGCCGCCCGTATTCTGTTAGGCTGACAAAAACATTGTACAGGAGGTGAGTTGGGAAATCATTCCAGACTCATCTCATTCACCTGATCGTGCACTCTACGGTTTTCACCTTTTGCGCTCTTTATCGGACAAGCTTCAAGGATCTTCTTTTCTGGATGAAAATGCGCTCCATACGTGGCTCGGTGAGTTCTTCGCTTCAAAATCATGTGATCACTACAATCGCGGAATCGAAAAGTTTCCCCAGTTGGCAGACTGTTGTAAATAGCGAAGGAGAATATATTACTGATAACTAAAGTTCCTGTTATGTATTTATTAAAATTATGGAAGAACACTACGAACGTATGCACCAACCCAACAGATATTCTGCAGCAGAGCCGTTTCTTGGAAAGACACGTTAGTAGCCTCCATTTAGCTATTAACTCTTTCGTACTACTTTCTTGACTGTTCTCGTGACCTGGAGGTCACGTCTTGGGCGGCAAAATCGCTCGTTTTCTTGTGCAGTGTCTAGCACATCACTAATCGCATTGCGATCGAATTGCAACTACATAGAAGAGACAATTGAAACAGAATTTCAGCAGTTGATTGCATTTACTGAGATCACACTCCGCAACACACACATCTACAACCTCACTAATTATGGTAAAGTTTAGTTATTTCGGACGACTACAGTTATTGTACACGTTAAGCGTGTACATACGCGTACCTCTGTTAATAGACGTCATGCGTTTATGGATTTCTTTTATTTTCCAACTACAGTGACTAAATAAGGCTGGAACGCATAGTTCCTTAAGTGATATTCAAACAGGAGTGCACATAACCTGCCTATCTGGTCAGAGGGGATATAATTTTTCTCCACTAAATTGAGAAACCAGTGTCTTTGCACTCTGACATTTTTGCGTTTCATTTGCTATCAATTCTTTTGAGTGGTTTTTTGGGGTCTACAGTGTTAGCCTAACAAGCCAGATGGTTTATATTCCGTCGAGCCTAGTTCCTCTTGATCTATCCGTAAGTAAGTTTGGTTGTGGGCCACTTAGGACTTCGAGATAAAATTTTTCTTTCTCAGGTCACGACTCAAGTTAAATTTCTATATTTATTGTAAGAGTTTTATTTTTAGAAACTGCTTCTTGATCATGCAACTGCAGAAAAACAGTAAGTGCTGATTCACTTCCACCTTTGACTTGTATTTCGTTGTATAGATTGTTGTACGCCATTGTGGAATTCACGAACACAGGATGTTCGGAAATTCCCATTGCAAAGTTCTAGGACTTGAACAGGGGAGTGAGTTCATAATATTTTGAAGAGGAGTCCATGTCTGGAACGTACAGTTCCGTTCTACGAAAATTTCGATTTAGATGTGTAGTGCGTGTACGTCTGCTGAGGAAAAAAGCAAAGTCTTAGAGTTGCCTGTCATTGTATGCAATAAGGTAGAGAGAATAACGTGTACAGCGTCAGAAGGTCACCTGATGTCACTTAACGTCTACCTTGCTGCGAGACTTGTTCAAGACCTGGCGTCTCCGACACAGCACGGTACAGAATACACAGAGATGCTCCTTGGGTATGGCGAAGCTAGAGGTAAGGCAGGTATTACACTATCAAATTTCTTTGTCCAATATTTTTGTCAAATAAATTTGATGGTGTAATAGGGAACTGTGTCAAATGTCGTCAAATATTTGATCAAATCTAGGGCCTCGCTGTAGATTTGATCAAAGAAGTCGCTTGTCTTTCGTTCACTGCAGTATGACATGTTACCACGTGGAGCGCTAGCATCGCTGAAGCTTTCTGTCATCTGCAGTGTTTTGAACAACTTTGGCAGGAAATACAATTGATGTGTACCGACAACTACAAAATTAGTAGAGATGTATAAAGCTGATGAGGCGCTTTACAACGTGAGGCACCCTGAATACAAAAATTGATTAAGATTATTGGAGACCTAGCCTACCCTAACCCTCTCCTGTAGCAAGGAATCGGAGTGTTACAGTGAGTCTGTCTTCTGCAGATGTAGCAGTTCTTAAATTAATATTGTGCCTTTTGATATGAGGATACACTTCACTGAGCACATTGATGTACGACTTGACGTCTTCCACTATAAGTTCACGTAACAAGTTTTGTTGAATGCTTTTTATCGTGTCGTCGTAAAACCCGCGGCTTCACCCAGGTACGTTTCCTTTTTACCCCGGCTTCTCTTCCGCATGTGAACACAGTGCAATTGTGGCACATGCAGCTGCTGCGGTTAATAGCAAGTTGTTGTTGTCGGCGATCTCGAACTTTGACGAAAAATATGATGACAGTGTAATACCCCTTCTAGCGCTACTTCAAAGATCTTCGTAAAATATATTTGACGGAATATTTGATCACATTTTTGATCAAATCTTTGACAAAGAAATTTGATAGTGTAATACTCGCCTAACGGAAGAGCTGCTAGTCGGTTGTATCACGAACGGTTTCCGCAACATAGCGCGCGATCGCACAAACCTTTTGCCGAAGCTAGGCAGCGGCTTCGAGAAACAGGTACCTTCAACTTGAGAAGGCATGACTTTGGTGCTCCACGGAAACGCCGCATGCCCGGAATTGAAGAAGATGCACTTGTAATGCATCAGTACTGTTCTGTATGTACAATGTTCCGGTTATTTTTTGCTTTGGATCAATGTAAACACGCAATGTTTAAGTGTTAATATAAACTGATGTGCTCAAGAAATAAGTGGATCTTTCGTTACGTTTCCTTTGTAGTTGTTACCCAACAATTATACTGCGTCACATCTAGTTCAACTCCTCAAGCAGAAGTGGATGAGTTACACAACTGAATTAAAACCGTCGTATAAGGGAAACGTTACTTTCAGAACATGGGTTCCTATTCAATAGATTATGTACTCACTCTCCTCTACAAGTCGAAGAAACATGCTGTAGAATGTCGGAATCTGCATTAAAGTCACAGGCCTTGTCTTTTTTCTTAGATTAAATGCACTCGTGGTAATTTGGTATTAGAAATACGTGTTGCTCCCTGATGATTACTATGTCGGTGGAAGTAGCAAACTGTTGTATAGGAAGCAAGAGATACGCGTCAGATACAAGAGGTTGCCATCACTCGGCCGGCATCTCTCACTTGCATGCAGCAGACTGCAGATGGTGCTAACCAACCTGGACCTCTTTCATCTTCCGCACCATGCCCTTCAGTGAGTCGTATACATCCGCCAATAGCAGTGTGGAGATCCGCTAAAGAGAGTGCTGTCAACAAGTGCTGTCAACCATTGACTACACTGCTTCCGACTTGTACTGGTGGACATGCAAATTCTTTCGCCGGCGATCACAAAACACGACACACTGCAGACACTCACGGACACTCCCGAACCAGCTGTCAGACAGTTCACTTCAGTGCCTGCAATCATCTCAGTAGAACTCGTGGAAGACTACATTGCGAATAAGCAGTCGCCATTTTCTGAGGAATAGGACAACCAAGAATGAAATGATAATTAAATCGACACCCTAGCTGCAGACAGGCGTTGATATACATCAATGGGGATATGTTGCAAGCGTGTGCCCCGACCGGGACTCGAACTCGAGATCTCCTGCTTACATGGCAGATGCTCTATCCATCTGAGCCACCGAGGACACATAGGATAGTGTGCCTGCAGGGACTTATCCCTTGCAAGCACCCCATGAGACCCACATTCGCCGGCAGGAGTGGCCGAGCGATTCTAGGCCTTGCAGTCTGGAACCGCGTGACCGCTACGGTCGCAGGTTCGAATCCTGCCTCGGGCATGGATGCGTGTGTTGTCCTTAGGTTAGTTAGGTTTAAGTAGTCCTAAGTTGTAGGGGACTGATGACCTCAGCAGTTAAGTCCCATAGTGCTCAGAGCCATTTGAACCATTTGAACCAATATAGACCCACATTCCCAACATGTCCAGATCACTACATTTGTAGTGCGGCTAAGAGATGTTTGCCCATCACACTCATTACTCGTGGCAGATTAATGTACCAAGTCCCGTACGAGTTGGGGCAGAGCATGTGCATACGCACAAGAAGGTCAATGGCCGGGTTGCCATATTTTAACTATATATGAAGGTAGTATCTGTTCCCGCCCTGCAGGCCCAGTGTCCTCTGTGTGATCGGTGGCTCAGATGGATAGAGCGTCGGCCATGTAAGCAGGAGATCCTGGGTTCGTGCCCCGGTCGGGGCACACATTTTCAACATGTCCCCATTGATGTGTATCAACGCCAGTGTGCCATTAGGGTGTCGATTTAATTGTCATTTCATTTTATAGAAGCTGCAAGTTCATCAAGGTATCTGTTCTTTCGGGAACCGATACTACCTTCATACAACCAAGAGCGTCTGTATCTTCGTTATCAGCTATAGTGACAAGTTCATAGACTTCCAAGAACAGCATAGTCATTTAGATTCCATTGTATTAGATATAGGACATCAAGTGCAACAGATCAAAATGTGCCAAAGTCCTAAGAAAAGTTATTGGTTGTTGGTTATCGTATTGTCACACTTTTGTTCTAGTACGCTCTGTGAAGCAAGTGCTTAGTTATAGCATGCAGTAATCCGCCTACAAAAAACTGTAGCAGTACAACTACTTTTCTGCTACCGGGTATGTTCGGGGTGAATTAACGGTAAATATAGCAACCCGAGGTGAGTGGGTCCACTATGGGGCGGAGGTTGTGGAGCGGAGGTTTTTGGAAGCACTGGTGCTGGCCAGAGGTGATAAGGAAATCCTTACTGCAAGATATGTTGTTGTTGCGGTCTTCAGTCCAGAGCCGGGTTTGATGCAGCTCTCCATGCTACTCTATCCTCTGCAAGCTTCTTCATCTCCCAGTACCTACTGCAACCTACATCCTTCTGAATCTGGTTAGTGTATTCATCTCTTGGTCTCCCTCTACGATTTTTACCTTCCACGCTTCCTTCCAATACTAAATTGGTGAGTCCGCAGATCGTGGTCGTGCGGTAGCGTTCTCGCTTCCCACGCCCGGGTTCCCGGGTTCGATTCCCGGTGGGGTCAGGTATTTTCTCTGCCTCGTTATGACTGGGTGTTGTGTGTTGTCCTTAGGTTAGTTAGGTTCAAGTAGTTCTAAGTTCTAGGGGACTGATGACCATAGCTGTTAAGTCCCATAGTGCTCAGAGCCACAAACCACTAAATTGGTGATCCTTTGATGCCTCAAGACATGTCTTACCAACCGGTCCCTTCTTCTTGTCAAGTTGTGCCACAAACTCCTCTACTCTCCAATTCTATTCAGTACCTCCTCATTAGTTATGTGATCTACCCATCTAATCTTCAGCATTCCTCTGTAACACCACATTTAGAAAGCTTCTATTCTCTTCTTGTCTAAACAATTTATCGTCCTCGTTTCACTTCCATACAAGGCTACAATCCATACAAATACTTTCAGAAATGACTTCCTGACACTTAAATCTATACTCGATGTTAACAAATTTCTCTTCTTCAGAAACGCTTCCCTTGCCATTGCCAGTCTACATTTTATATCCACTCTACTTCGACCATCATCAGTTATTTTGCTCCCCAAATAGCAAAAATCATTTACTACTTTAAGCGTCTCATTTCCTAATCTAATTCCTGCAACATCACCCGATTTAATTCGACTACATTCCATTATCCTCGTTTGGCTTTTGTTGATGTTCATCTTATATCCTCCTTTCAAGACACTGTCCATTCCGTTCAGCTGCTCTTCCAAGTTTTTTACTGTCTCTGACAGAATTACAATGTCATCGGCGAACCTCAAAGTTTTTATTTCTTCCCCATGGATTTTAATACCTACTCCGAATTTTTCTTTTGTTTCCTTCACTGCTTGCATAATACACAGATTGAATAAAATCGGGGATAGGCTACAACCCTGTCTCACTCCCTTCCCAACCACTGCTTCCCTTTCATGCCCCTCGACTCTTATAACTGCCATCTAGTTTCTGTACAAATTGTAAATAGGCTTTCGTTTCCTGTATTTTACCCCTGCCACCTTCAGATATATTATATGTTTTATTCGTGATGGACTACAATGCTGGAGTGCTACGATGCCCCAGGATTCGCCTTCTGCAGGCAATGAATTCACTAGGCCGCAGCAGTGGATGGCCCTTTGACGCTTGTGTCCTGCTTTGCTTACACTGTTCATGCGCTGAATTCCCGTTGGCGGCCACACTTACTGGGTTAGAATCTCGCCCTGATACGGAGGAATGGTGGAGTTATTGCCTGGCTGCGAACCGCTCCCCTCCAAGGCAGATATTCGGCACAACTTTGGCGCCTGTGGGATGACTCCCCACTATGTCGCCTAAGTCCGTGGGGCGGACTCACAATCGTGAGCATGAGTGGTGGAGATCTGTGCCCAGACTGGCATCGCCTGCTCGCTCGTCCACAGGGTGTTGATGTCCTGTCGTTGTGGTGGTACTGCCGGACTCCGCCTAAGTGTGCTACAAACACGGGATACTTACAGTCGTTTGGAGAATCCTTGTTGTGAAGTTACATTTTTACCAGGCACATAAAGGTCACAACGTCTGTGTCCCAAGGCGTGGAAATACACCGCAGGACGGCCTGTGGTTGCATGGCCTTTGTGCAGTGATACCACTGTAACAACCCACCCGTTGTTTGTTGTTTGTCCGATTTTGCGTGTGTTCGCCACTGGCAAACAACTTACAGAGAAATTGGGAGTGGAGCTGTACGCAAAAATGGATAACGCTACATTTAAATGTGACCCAGTAACCCCTAATTAATCTGCGGTGGTAGTGTTGACGATAAATCACACCTATTTTTACTTCCAAACATGAACGATCACGAACACTTAGGGTGTTCAATGACATCAAACACATACAAAAAAAAAAGTAAAGCAAAAGGGTGAATTCAGGATCAACTACTGAAAGTAAAGGCTCTACTGGATCACAATAATTTTATTATAACCTTCAGATCAATGCTTAATAAAATACAATGAACAGTTTACAAATTATCCTTCTAACTGGCATTGGCAGTAACTGCGTTAAAATCGGTCCAAACCTCGATCTCTTATAACGTATATACGAAGAACCACTTCTGAGTCTGTTTAGGTTACACGAACAGAAATGTCATATCTTCAGGTGACGCAATAAGGAAAAAAAATTATAGTACAATAGATGGAAATAGGAGGATATGCATTTCCGGCGTTACACACTACACTCCAAAGTACCGTGAAACCTCTGTGGAAACATAAATTGCAATTGATCCTACTTTTTAACGTTACTCCTAACACAGGCCGAAGCGGCAGCAGCGATCTCACCGTAATATTCCTGTTGTAGCGGCGGTCTCCGACGGCGACGGCGCGGCCGTGCGGTCGGGGTGTGGCGCCTCGGAAAGTACAATCCTACGGTATTCGAACACCAGACTGCTGTCCGTAAACTTCTCCAATTGCAACAATGTTTCCGTCAGCAATGAACTGGCGCCGCTAACGTCCTCTCAGAACGAAAGACCAAGAGGGGAGACGACTTGGCTGACGTCCTCTCAGTACGAGAGCCCAGAATGGAAGACCTCTACCGAGAGTCCAGCAAGATCGCTCTTCACCTTTCTTTTCTCACCTCAACTTTTAACGAGCGAGTCACATCAGTAGTAGCTCTCAAAATACCCAGTTTGCCAGTGCCGACCAATGTACAGCCTGGGAATAGAACTCTTTTCCACAATTCTTTTATTTCTACAAAATTTCACAAGTAAACTCCGCCCTCGTCGGCTGTGGGCTGTCGGCTGTGGGCAATAACACGTTTACTGGACGTTTTCTCCCAAGAGACCACTCGAGATTTTCCCGACAAGATTCCCCGTCTTAGCGAACACAGATTCTTGCATTGAAAGTTTGTTATTCGGAACTCCTGACCTGCCCAACTTGAGTTACTCGAAGGCGTAAAATTAGTGGGACGTTGGCGAGAGCACGCGCAGGAAAGCCCGTCCAGCTATCCACTGCTCTGTTTTGGTAAATACTTGAACACCTGCAGCCGCACGTACTTCAGAGGTTGGCGACCGCTGTGGCCTCTCTAAACGGATTACAGAAATCTCCCAGTTCACCATTCATACCGTTAGGCTGTGGTCTTCGGCGGCTAGGCGGGGACGTAGTCGAGCTCTGTCTCGCGTACTACCTTTCCACAAAATCTTGTAATTACAAAATTGCGGAATTCTTGCGTGCCGATGCGTTTCCAAATAGATTTCCTACACCGTAATTTAGAGTATTACTCCAACAAAACCTGAAGTGTCACGTTAAACGCACTCATGTAACGTGCAAGGCCGTTGCCACCTTACACCACGATTGCACGGCTTAACCCGTCTGCCTTGAGGTGTACAAACAGGCTCGCTTGTGAAATCATTTAT
This sequence comes from Schistocerca serialis cubense, assembly GCF_023864345.2. Lineage (NCBI taxonomy): Eukaryota > Metazoa > Arthropoda > Insecta > Orthoptera > Acrididae > Schistocerca > Schistocerca serialis. Next base: position 392,488,124 of record NC_064645.1, read on the forward strand.
CAGCGCCACTGAGACTGCCCGCCTGCCTCTCTCACAGCTGCAGTGGCGCTGCTGTAATTCAGTGATGCTAAAATTTAGCGATGACGTTACGTAACATTCCATTTTGTGTTTCTATGTGTGACCACATATGATTTAAAATATTAGGTATAACTCTGTTATAATATTATACAGGCTAAAGAAAATATGCAGCACCTGGAGGTCGGTATGTGATTCCTCATCCCATTTCGGGGCAAAAGGGTATCTAGCAAACCCTAGTCCCAGCAACAGGTTTACTACAAATACGATTATAAAACTATGTTCTGACAACACTGTAACCGAGTGCAGCGTGCTCAAGAACAGGTAGCGTGAACCGTCCGCTGTGCTGGAGCTGTCCCACTACCTCAGTGAAACGAGGCAATGCCAATTTACATCTCCACAATGCGGTAACTTGATTATTACTTTCTGTTACTGTTACCTTTATTTAAACATTCAAACATAACATGAACCTCTTACAGACGTAAATGACCACTTTGTTTCGTCCATGAAACAAATAAAGCCAGTACAAGGCGACCTCCTTGCAGTTATAAACACTTCGCTGCTCATGGGGTTATACTTTATTGCACCCTACGCAACACACCTGCTCCCTCCATTGACGAAGCGACATGGACGCGAAATATTAGATTCTTTAGATCCATGAGTCGAGTACTATAAACTCTTTCTTCTAAGACTCCCCACAAATAAAAATCTAATGTATTACGGTCCGAGGAAGGTGGAGGCCAGAACATGGAACATCCACGACCAACCGATTTCCATGGAAACCCTTCATTAAATAGTTATGCACATTCATAAGAAAGCGTTCGGTGTACCATCACGCTGAAACTATAGCTGTCTTCGAACAAGTGGAATGTTTTCTAACGCTTCAGCAAAGTACTGCAAGTAAACCTACGATACAGGAGCGCATTCAACATGTCTGGCATGGGTAAGGGCCCAAAAGCACTCCTCTCACGATCCCAGCCAACAGGTTTATGTAAAAGCGCGCCTGAAAACCATGTTCACGGGTGACGTATGGATTGTGTTCCGACCAATAATGGCTGTTGTGAAGGCTGAAAATACCTTCAGAGTGAAGCTAGATTCGTCAATCCATATCACGCCATTGATAAAATGTTCGTTATATCCAAGTTGGTGCAAAAGCCGTTCACAAAATTGTACTCGTCGAATGCAATCTTCTGGTCGCTGTTGTTGATTTAATGTGTAATGATATGGATGCAGTTGTTCATCGTGCAACGGTTCAACAATCAGTCTCTAAGACATCTGAAACTGCCTTGGAATATCACGGGTACTTTACCGAGGTAACTGAAGAACTGTTTCAAGAATCGAGTCCTCTGTGGAGTACGTCTACATCTCGTACGATCTTTGTCCATTACTTCTGGACGAAGATTACCAGTTTCGCGAAGGCGTTACTGCAGACGACGGAAAACATTCTCATCGTACCGTGCCGCATACATACGATCAGCAACAGCAGCAGCTTGGTTACCGGACACACCTAGCAGGAAAAACACATGGAAGTATTCATCGGTTGTGTACTCCACCAGGAAGTCGCCCTGCATGAACCTGACAGGACACATGCGTCCTGTTCACAGGATCCCCACTACCACGTGACAGAATATTATCATGTGACAAAATGATGTCCTCCTGATAAACGACAAGAACCAGGGCACAGGATAAAAAGGAAACCTGACGAGGTTTCGAGCCACTGCTCCTTGATGGATATGGGTTTGATGTCCCAGGAGTCTACTTGGTGAGATATAATACAAGTTCCTCTGTACATTCCGATGCGCTTTAGGATGTGACAGAGTTGCCTCCTCCACCTTTTCATACGTTTGTTTTCAAAATGCACATTGATTGATTTTGTTACATAAATTTTTGTCCACAATCTGAATGAGGAATTACATGCCGACCTGCAAGTGCGGCATTTTTTCTTCACCGTGTTTTTATGAGATACCACACACTCACCGTAATAAAGTGAACACTGCTTACTGATAATCTTTAGACCTCGTAAAAGAAAGAAACATCACAATAATGCTCATCGAATGCTTAGTGATATTGCAATATGGCAAACTATTCTGCTCCTAGAACGGAAATAATCAAAATCGGTTGAAGTTAGAACTTATATACTAACCAACAGGCCGTTCATTCACTGTACCATTAGTGACTGGTCCAGTAAAGGCAAGGGATTCAGTGGGTGTTCGTCAGGGAGGGGCGCTGACTATGGCACGCGAAGCCCTCTCCACCACACAACCTAAGGTGACCTTCGGAATATACGAGGGCTATTCGGAAAGTGAGGAACGATCGGTCGCGAAATGGAAACGACAGTGAAAATCCGATGAAGTTTTGGACAGGTGTGTTGGGCAATGTCTCTAGTATGCCCACCGATCAAGTTACGTCGTTGTTTTTAGTACTGAGCACACAGGGAGAACAATAGTGCCTTCCTCAAAGTACGAGGGCCTGGTGAGAAATTTCGCCTGAAGCTATGCAGCCAACATTGTCTTCTTCAAGACAACTCTAAACCGCATTCTGCAGGGGCAATGAAGATGCTCCTGCATCGTTTTCTATTAGAAAGCTACCCATTCTTCTTCTACTGTATTTCTTTCCCCCATTCCTGTCAATTGCTCCCTTATGCTCTCCCTGAAACTCTCTACAACCTCTGGTTCTTTCAGTTTATCCAGGTCCCATCTCCTTAAATTCCCACCTTTTTGCAGTTTCTTCAGTTTTAATCTACAGGTCATAACCAATAGATTGTGGTCAGAGTCCACATCTGCCCCTGGAAACGTCTGACAATTTAAAAGCTGGTTCCTAAATCTCTGTCTTACCATTATATAATCTATCTGATACCTTTTAGTATCTCCAGGGTTCTTCCATGTATACAACCTTCTTTCATGATTCTTAAACCAAGTGTTAGCTATGATTATGTTGTGCTCTGTGCAAAATTCTACCAGGCGGCTTCCTCTTTCATTTCTTATCCCCAATCCATATTCACCGACTATGTTTCCTTCTCTCCCTTTTCCTACACTCGAATTTCAGTCACCCATGACTATTAAATTTTCGTCTCCCTTCACTATCTGAATAATTTCTTTTATTTCATCGCCGGCCGAAGTGGCCGTGCGGTTAAAGGCGCTGCAGTCTGGAACCGCAAGACCGCTACGGTCGCAGGTTCAAATCCTGCCTCAGGCATGGATGTTTGTGATGTCCTTAGGTTAGTTAGGTTTAACTAGTTCTAAGTTCTAGGGGACTAATGACCTCAGCAGTTGAGTCCCATAGTGCTCAGAGCCATTTTAGCCATTTTATTTCATCATACATTTCTTCAATTTCTTCGTCATCTGCAGAGCTAGTTGGCATATAAACGTGTACTACTGTAGTAGGTGTGGGCTTCGTATCTATCTTGGCCACAATAATGCGTTCACTATGCTGTTTGTAGTAGCTTACCCGCATTCCTATTTTCCTATTCATTATTAAACCTACTCCTGCATTACCCCTATTTGATTTTGTGTTTATAACCCTGTAGTCACCTGACCAGAAGTCTTGTTCCTCCTGCCACCGAACTTCACTAATTCCCACTATATGTAACTTTAACCTATCCATTTACCTTTTTAAATTTTCTAACCTACCTGCCCGATTAAGGGATCTGAAATTCCACGCTCCGATCCGTAGAACGCCAGTTTTCATTCTTCTGATAATGACATCCTCCTGAGTATTCCCCGCCCAGAGATCCAAATGGGGGACTATTTTACCTCCGGAATATTTTACCCAAGAGGACGCAACGAGAGGATACATAAATACGTTATTAACGCCACTGCTCAATTTCAATTACTTCTTGACGCACTTTCCTCTGAACCATTTCCATATGTCATCACTTTACTGTAATAGCACTTGTAGCAACATTTCAACCTGAATACTAACAATGCTTCTACATGCAGTGCTACACACTACACAACATAACAGTACCATGTCCCGCGCTCGACTCTCTACAGACGCGGCTGCCCGCAAGGATAGATACTCAACAACTAAGCCAGCGATATGACAATACGCTTACAGCTGGCTATGAAGACAACATTTTGGCATAGACAACGAGCTGTAGGCCAGCGTAGAGAATTGACGGAAAACACTGGCGGCAGCCTTCTATAACGAGGGTACTGACAACTTGGTACAACGCGACGACAAACGTCTAAGTCGCATCGACGACTATGGAGATAAGTAGGTGGAAGTTGTAGCTAACTGTTGCAAATAAAACAGTTTTGATTTTCTCTGTAGTTACCATTTCGCGACCTAGCGTTTCTTACTTTCCGAATAGCCGTCGTATATGATCTAGGAATCCCGGGTAAGGACTACTCACTTCGAAAATTGTAACTTCAAGATCCTTAGAAATGGCTAAATACGAGTATGATAGGATTTCTTGTTTTTTTCGCGAATGAGAACGCGTTTGGTGTGGCAAAGAATGATGTGTCTGCTACCAATTCGCTACTCAAGCTAATTGATATAAGCTCACAGGTACACTAAGCTCCATGTGCCGTAAGACGACAGTAAATTGTGGCTGCGTGTGGCGTCAGTAAGCAAGAGTTAATCAGAATACGATCTGGGGCTACCTTCTACGATCTGAGTTATTATTCGACTAATGTAATGCCACGACATCGTTAACTAACACGAAAAATGATACGGCATTAAGATCGTGCTGTTTCTGGTAATGGTAACATTGCGTGTACAAATTCCGTGGTCGTCTGGCATTATATGCTGATTTCTGCTCACTGACCGCCATGTCGTGTTTCACAACTGGGCGCATTTCTTCTCCCCTCTCGGTTTCCCTATGTATGTGTGTGTGTGTGTGTGTGTGTGTGTGTGTGTGTGTGTGTGTGTGTTTGTGTGTGTGTGTATGTTTGCGACGTTTTCTCACTTTTGCGTGTAACTCTGCGAATTATTGGATTAAATATTCTCGTTACGGCTGTCGGGTTAAGACTCTATTAAATCTGATAACAACTCCGTCACGAAAGCATTCGTGATTATACATGTGAATTCTCGGTTATAAAATCTTTACGCTGTTTCTTTTACGGAATTATAAAAGATTCTACGCTTCACAGTGCAGATTCCTGAACCGTAAATGGTGTAATCACATATTTTTTCATTGTTTTCTGTAATTTCCTTTGCAAATTAATTCCATCAACCGATCATAAGCTACTATTATTCTTGCTAACTTCAGATATGTTCCTTGACTTATTAACGGATCTTTTTAGGTACTTATCTGTTCTGGTTAGATGCTGTGCCCTATTCTCTATTTTGTGTTTGTTTTGGTGTAAATTCGTTTCATATTTGTCGGTATACTTTCATTTTCAATGACGATGATGAACACGTGTCCTATTGCGTAAAACTGTATGACCTAAAAATTATTGTAAATTTACTCATGTGCTGTGACCAATTAGGGATAAATGTAACTGTGTTTCTAAGCGAGAGAAAGCACATTGGCACTTGTTAGTTGGACTTGAAGTGCACCGGTGTCGACGGCTTACGAAATTTTGTACGGACGAAGTGTTCTGGAGAGGTATTTTGGAAGTGACTTATGGAGAAGAGTGTCACACAAGGTACATTAGCTGTATTAGATGAAGTGGAGTTGGATCTGGGACATACAGTGGAGTGATAATGATTTGATCTTACGTCGCTGCATAAGGGAGATGCGTTACAACTGTTTGGTGAACTTCATATTGAACCATATTCTATTTAAAGTGTATAAGGACTATGGGTGTATAGAGAGAAGTCAGAGAAGAGAACTGAAAAGTCGAAGAATGGATCGAGGTATTTACTTGTGAAAAACTACTATCAAGAAGAGGACAATCGAAAATATTTTGGAAACTTTCAATGGCGGATATCGTCGGCTTTAACTACGAGAAGTTTAATGACTGGTGGGCAATGAAATGACACGAGATGGAGATAAAAGGAATTCGTATGACGGAGAAAATATTCTGATGCCACAAACGTAATTCACTTTCACTTTCGGCTCATGTGTCCTACCTCCTCTTTCGAATTTCTTTTACAGCAGATGTTTCCTATGTGTAAGAAGTCAGCAAGCCGTCGATTGCTTTAATCATAAATATATGTCCGAGTGACGTTAAATGTGCCCGCTTGGCTGGCCGCGCGGTCTAACGCGCTGCTTCCGGAGCGGGAAGACGCGCCGGTCCCTGGCGCGAATCCGCACGGTGGATTAGTGTCATGTTCCGGTGTGCCAGCCAGCCTGTGGATGGTTTTAAGGCGTTTTTCCGTCTACCTCCGCAAATGCGGGCTGGTTCCCCTTGTTCCGCCTCAGTTACACTGTGTAGGCGATTGCTGAACAAACATCGTTTCCACGTACGCGTACACCGTAATTACTCTACCACGCAACCATTTAGGGTTACACTCGTCTGGTGTGACACGTTCTCGGGGGGTCCACTGGGGGCCGAACCGCACAACAAACCTGGGATCGGTATGGGGCGGCGGTAGCGTGGGTTGACTGCTGTGGCCTGTTGTGGTGTTTGTGAACCACTGAGGGCTACGAAGCCTCTCTGCCGTTTCTAGGTCCCCGGATTATTACTTTTGCATAAAGAAAAGTATTACCTTGTCAGTAACGCTCAAATGATGAGCTGCACCCTTAGTTTTTTTTAATATGAATTGATGAATTTACTCGTCGAGCTCTTCTTGCCTGCTCCTGTCGTCACTTTTAGAACACAAATTAATAATAAAATTAATTAATTTAATAAGAATGAACCTGAAGTTGCTTGTGTATCCCTGAGCCAGCAAATGAAATAAAAACAGTTGATGGAGTATGAATGAGAACAATGGCGTATTTAAGTTTACAAAATAACGACAAGTTTTTTATTAATCCTTTTGTAATTATAACTAGTTGACCAAAATGACAAACACAAATCAGAAAAAGGATGGTGTCTGATTGGCAATCCATACAAAAGTTGTAAAAAATTCTCCTCTGAATTAATTCCTCTTACAACGCTGTCTGACCTTGTTTACATGGATACAATGTGAGGCCCGATTCTTTTAAAACAGAATCAGCTACGGCCAAGTATACTACTATGATTCACCCTTCAGCCTTGATTGAAGCGGCAGCGCAAAACGCGCTTTGGGCGATGAGCGGTGTGCTGCGGCAGCTCTAATGTTCTGAAATGTTCTGACGCGCCCACTAAAATTTGCTGCCTACGCAATCTGATGTTCCGATTATCAGAACGCGAAAACCTACCCTATCGAAATCACGGCAGATTTCAATGTGAGGTGCATCCGCTCGCTGGTCTGGCCTAACCAATTTGGCTCACAGGCACGACGGTGCATGCTGGATTCTCAAAAGCCAGATGGCCGACTCAGGACGAGTAAGTTCACCCTCGTTACATGCGATATGTCCAAGATGATATACAGTTCCACTGTTGGTACAGTTGGGAACTGCCACCGGCTGTTAGTCCACCAGAAGATGCAAACTACAAGTCTTGGCCACTTGAGAATGACCAGACGTTCTCCACCAGGGGAGAAACAGAAGACGAAGGAAACAAAGAATCACAACCACTTTCCACCAAGCCTTGGTGTGGGAGCCGAACTGGCAAAAGTGAAACTGCCCCCAAATTGCATAAACCAATCAGACTGTCATCTACTCACTGAATCTCCCTCTTGACTGTTCTGTTGGCCTAGTAGCCAGTCCAGACACTCACCGGTTCCTCAAGCTGAGGAGCAAGTCTCTACTTTGCGTATCCTGAGAGGAGCCAATCAGCGACTCTAAATCTGTCCTGTCTAAAAAAAAAAAAAAAAAAAAAAAAAAAAAAAAAAAAAAGATTTTACACAGGAAGGCGTCATTCTTACGGTAAGCATGGCATTGTTTGGCAAAAAAACATCTACATAGATCGCACCAAAATCCCTCATTAATGTAGATATCTAATCTTTCTGGGCCCGCCGGCCAGGGTGGCCGAGCGGCTACAGTCTGGAGCCGTGCGACCGCTACGATCGCAGGTTCGAATCCTGCCTCGGGCATGGATGTGTGTGATGTTCATAGGTTAGTTAGGTTTAAGTAGTTCTGAGTTCTAGGGGACTGATGACCTCAGAAGTTAAGTCCCATAGTGCTTAGAGCCATTTTTTTTCTGGGCCTACCACTTCCAATTTCTGAAAGAAGGGTGTTAAGCTTCCCAGACAGATGTTTGCAAAAAATATACGTTTTTTCCACTCGCATAAAGAACCTGGCAATTTCCTGGCATCAGGGGGTTACAGTCTCATATATATAAAGGTTCGTAGTCTAGCCTCTGCTGAAGATGTACACCAGCCACTCTGTCCCAGCTTCTAGCGAGAGAATGCAGGGAGTTTTATGACCTTCCCACCGTTTGCATAAAATATCAGTTTACAGCAGTCTGTCTTAAATGTTTTCCTCCACCCACTTTCAACTAACTGGCCGCCTTTACAGCGGACTGCCGCCTGGCCTAGGTAAAATGGTTTGTGAATCAGGGCATTCTGTGTGGCAGTAAACAGAAGGACGAGAGTGCATTGGTCGGAAGTCAATCTGCAGGCACAATCCACCGACCGCTGCTTCCCTGCACAGCCTGGTCGCTGCACTCAGCATTTGTGATCCCTAATCCATCTCTCTCCCTGTTCTCCATCACCTCCACTATGGCCTCTCGGGTACAAGTTCTCTAGAGGTCACACATGCAGTTATAAGAACATTCTGCTCACAGTTTCCCCACGAAAACAAGTTCTAAACTACACATACAAAAAGTAGTACTGGGTAACATCGAGATCATTACCTAAAATACGAACGTTAATCTGACTGACAATGTTATTAAAGTGAGACAGTGGCGTGTCACCTGTCAAAGTCTGAATTCTTTCTTCCGCAGCACCAGCTTCTGATGGTAATAATTTTACACTAAACCCGAAGGATCATAGGAGATTGTCAAATATATAAAAACTGGCATCTCAAATCACCTGTACCCCAATGAAATACGAATTTGCGGCCTATACAGCTCTCAATATTATGTATAGCGCCCTTGTATTAATGGTAACACTTTACAAAAAATCCAGAAGCAACTCTACAATGTCTTTTGAACCATAAACTATAGATAACAGATAAAAGTCTAACGTTATTAAACGTAAACATTTAGATATGTTTCACTCTGCATTTTTTAAACCATAGTGCCTGCAATTTAATTACCAATTTCTTATACTAAGATAGTCAAAAGAAATGATATCTCTTCTGAAAAGGACGTGAAACTCTTCAACATTTTCCATTAGCACGTTGTTAATTTTGATTGGTTTGAATGTGACAAAGTAATAAATTATACTAACAACAAGCCGGCCGGGGTGGCCGGGCGGTTGTAGGCGCTATAGTCTCGAACCGCGCGACCGCTACGGTCGCAGGTTCAAATCCTGATTGGGGCATGGATGTGTGTGATGCCCTTAGGTTAGTTAGGTTTAAGTAGTTCTAAGTTATAGGGGACTGACGACCTCAGAAGTGAAGTCCCATAGTGCTCTGAGCCATTTGAACCATTTGAACTAACAGCTAAACAATCATGGTTGCAAAGTTATTTTTATTTAAAAATAATGCGTTTCGCTGTGGCTAGGCACCATCATATTACGTAGAATGAAAACGGAGGTAAATTAAATAACTATCAATATTAAAAAGCATGGTTCTCGGCTGCGACAAAAATTTAATTAAAACCGCACACGACACCCACTTAAAACTGTCAAATAAAGTACACCGCGCCGGTTGCTAAAAATCTACGTCAACCACATACGCATAAAAACTTCTGGACGAAAACCCGGTCGCCACAATATCTAAAAGGAACTGTGGGAACCTAGACAGAAGATATCGGAAATCAACGCACAAAAAAAAATGGTTGAAATGGCTCTGAGCACTATGGGACTCAACTGCTGAGGTCATTAGTCCCCTAGAACTTAGAACTAGTTAAACCTAACTAACCTAAGGACATCACAAACATCCATGCCCGAGGCAGGATTCGAACCTGCGACCGTAGCGGTCTTGCGGTTCCAGACTGCAGCGCCTTTAACCGCACGGCCACCCCGGCCGGCATCAACGCACAGCTACAACGGAAACGAGGTCTGACAAACTAATAAACGAAACCAACGAAGAATCACAAATGCCTTTTCAACTGTTACAGCAGCAGTTGGAGCACAATATAGAGCAACGCTTGTTGGCCCGGACGCCAAACAGCTTCGCGGTCAAACGGGCAGCAGCACTACAATCACTAAACGGAAGATGGCCGCGCACAACCGCACTAATACAACGAAATCACAAAAGGAAGGCGCTAGTGTCTTATGCTACGGACACGGCTAATATGAAACTGATCAACCTATGCTTAATAGGAAGAATAAAAGTAGATAACAATTAAAATATAATGAAAATTAATATTATCGAACGGGTAATATGGGCCATCCAGATAACGTGCAGTACGGTGGTATTTATTGTACGTACATAGTAGATAAACAGTATTTTGGTAAATGACGGTAATATTAATGGTCAGTCAGCAAATGCGACGTGGGTAAAACTTACAAAAGCAGTGCCCGTAAAGAATGAAGTAAATAAAACAACTGTAAAATTGCAATTAAACTCCTACAAATCCTAAAAAGCTTAGACCTGTGACACTGCTCTATTAAATACACGGTCAAATACTAAAGAGTTACAGTGAATGTCATACAGGGAAACAAAAATCTAAATATTTAAGAGCCCATATGGTGGTCATTGAAGTAAAACACGTTATACACCATACAAACAGGCGAAAAATAGAAAGTCGAGAACCAATGGCACACGCTGATTTGTGTACATATCCACAAAAATATCTCCACTTGTGCGCGTTAAACCCTCGTACGTCTGCCTTTGTAGTTGAGTGGTCGGCATATCTAATTGTCATGCAGAGCACCGACGTTCAATTCTTGGTATTGACTTGGTGGGTGGACTGGAACATGATGGACTCAGCTTCGTGATGCCAGTTCAGGGGCTACCTTACAGATTAATAGCAACGGAAACTGATAACGACCAGCAGAGTCATGTGCTGACGTTACGCAACTCCATACTGAACCCTGTGACACCATTGGCGAGGCGGCGGTCGGTCGCTACCACCATGGCCTGTGACCAGAGTTTACGTTACGGTTGGTTGCACAAAGGGCGTGATCACTATGAAGAACACAAAAATCCCATGTACCCGTGTGACACGGTGTCATCATTAACTGATCAAATCATTCAACATACAGATGCGGGGTATTCGAATGTGAGAGTGACCTGATGCTGGCCTGCATGGGAACATGAATGGAGTCATACTCGTTGACCAGTTTCCGGTCAACAATGACTGGCCATGAAACTTCGTGGCAGATTAAAACTGTGTGCCAGACCGAGTCTAGAACTCGTGACCTTTGCCTTACGCGGGCAAGTGCTCTACCACCTGAGCTATCCAAGCACAACTCACGCCCCGTCCCCACAACTTTACTTCTGCCAGTACCTCGTCTCCTATCTTCCAAACTTCACAAAAGCTCTCCTGCGAACGTTGTAGAACTAGCACTCCTGAAAGAACGGATATTGCGGAGACATGGCTTAGCCACAGCCTGGGGGAAGTTTCCAGAATGAGAATTTTCACTTTGCAGCGGTGTCTGCGCTGATGTGAAACTTCCTCGCAGATTAAAACTGTGTGCCGGGCTGAGACTCGAACTCGAACTTCTCATTCTGGAAACATACCCCAGGCTGTGGCTAAGCCATGGAGAACTTCAGTAAAATTTGGAAGGTAGGAGACGAGGTACTGGAAGAAGTAAAGTTGTGGGTACGGGACGTGAGTCGTGCTTGGGTAGCTAAGATGGTAGAGCACTTGCCCGCGGAAGGCAAAGGTTCCGAGATCGAGTCTCAGTACGGCACACACTTTTAATCTGCCAGGAAGTTTCATACCAGTGCACAGTCCGCTGCTGAGTGAAAATCTCATCCTGGAAACGACTGACCATTACAAATACGTACAGGTGGAAGAACATCGCACTCGTCTTCTTCACTGTTTTTTTCGGTATGTAGCACATGCCATTGTACATTGATCGTGGTCAATGAACTGAGACAGAATGTCACAGTAGCAGATGAATGTGCTTTGCCTTATTTTGCTAGGTGGAAGACATTCTTTCTTATAAAAGCTGTCCTTGCGCGTCAGCGTGAAACCGTTTTATACTCACTGTGATGCATCCACCAATATGTTTACGATCATGTTGTTTTTGTGCAGTTTACACTAGAAACTCGAAGATCTGTGGCTCAATGCACAGGCTGTCCTAGAATGTTGTCTCTTACTCTTCTTTCTAATCCCGCCGGATTGGAAAGAAGAGTAAGAGAATAGCTTGAATGCAAAGCTGAACCGTAGTTTGGATTCTATGATAAATTGTAGGCCACCATTAAGTGATTGAATAAATCACTGCAAAGACAGTATGAAAGTAAGAGTATCTTCGCCAGAAGGAGGAACACTAGGATATAACGTCCCGTCGACAGAGAGCTTGTTGGAGACAGACTGGGTCAACATGAGGAACCAAATCGGTCATATCCTTTTCAAAGGAGCCATCCGTTCATTCACCATAATTGATTTGTGGAAGTCCTGGTGAACCTAAATCTGAGAAGCAGGAACGAGATTTGAACCACAGTCCCCCCCAGCGAGAATGCATTGTGTTATCGCTGCGCGTCTTCACTCGTTACCACTATATCTAGTAGGACTATCCCTAGTGAAGCACTGCAGGGTTCCAAGCAAGTTTCAGCTTGAGGACGGCTTAACCTTGTTGATACGGACCATGTTTGTTGGACACTGTCAGGATTACGCCATGTAGCCGCACTCCCCGTACTCTATTCCCCGGGTTTCCCGTGGGAGCTGCGGAGTGCAGCAGGGAGTGCTTAAGCCCGCCGCCGCAGAGACACGCAGTTAACAAGTACAGCAGGGGCTGCCAACTGCGCGGGCGGCAGCCAATCCCGAGAGGCGGGGTGAAGGCAGGCGAGCGGGAGCGACGATGCCGCCGCTAACGAAGCGGACCCAGCCCGGCACGGCGCAGCAGTGGTGGCAATTAGCCGAGAAAAACAGGCCCGCAGCCCAGTGCTGCCGTGAACACGAGCGGGCGGCGACTGGTAATGGACGCACGCCACTGGAACTTGGCGACTGCCACACTGCACAGGAGAGACACCCAAAGGTGACTAAAAGCAAGTACCTGACGTTCCTCGATTAAAATAACGTTGACGCTTCAGTAGACAACCTTGTAGGTAGGTAGGGCAATCACAGTTATGAGTATTCATCTTGGCAGCTGTACTTAAGTTTTTTATTATTGGTTCGCTGTAGGTTTCGTGGCACTAGAAGCCACATCTTCAAGTAAACAGATGACTAAAACATAGGAACGGAAAGTCTCAGAACCATTTTACCCAACACTAGTCGTCCGTCCCTGCAAAACACCACTAAAAGGCGATATGTCATAGAACGAAACAGTCGAATTCCAGTATAGTGGACGGGTCCGCTTCTCCGATTTTATTAATTGGTTTTATTTTATTATTTATGATTCAGCGTGAAGCGTCTAAATGCAGGCCGCGTAACTACGTACGTAAGAATATTACAAACGGAGTTCTTATTTCAGGGATTTACCATAGAGTAGAAATATCTCTGGAGTGAGCATTGCGTCCTGCGCATGTTGTCAACATTAAACTGGAATTGTCACGTGATCTAGGGACAACGGCGATTGTTTAGCGCCAATTCGCGTCCGCCATCAGGTAACGTCACGTCTCGTCACATAACACCAAAACATTCTACAACACCTTTCGAATGGAGGCATTCGCACAGCTCGTCAACGGAACGTCACGTCATTTCACGGTACGTCACGGTTTCTCGGGAAGAAAATTTTAACGGTACCAGTCTGTTAACATCTTAAGTTAACCTATTTTCACCGCGCTCTCATTCTCCTTATAATAGTTTATTTTGTACTGTTGTATCATCATAATCTTTATTTTATAATAGCGCTTTGTTTTAGTGACAAATTGGAGATGTTCCATGACGACTGGGATATTTTTTCCACTTTCTTACACAACCGAGGTCGTATACCTGAAGGCGAAAAGTTATTTAGGTTTTACGATAACACAACGGCTCTGACACCCACAATGTATATGTGTAAGAACATAAGTAGACGAAGCAAATTCCACCATATGACATTATGAGCAAAAAAGTCAGCTTTAATGAAGGAATAAAATACAGTTGTATATGACGTTATTAATTACGTAAGAAAAAACATGATGGATAAGTTTAACAGGTTTCATTAATTCCTTTGAAGCTTTCTTTGATGTGTAAGAATGTACATATTTTCCCTAGCAAATAATTGTCGATGTTTTGAAACGTTATCTCACTTCTCAGTAATTTACCAAACATAATTGATCAAGAACATAGGTTATAAAGTTTGCTTCAGCCAATGACAAATTTTATCGTTGTTAGCTCCTCAGTTCCGATACTATACTCTAACATTTTATGCATATTAGGGGTGGTGACTCAAAACCCAATTTCGCCGTTCAGTATTGTGTTAAGCGACTTGACGAGATGTGACATGCTGACGTGAAGCTTCTGTGACGTCATGCTCGTTCATTTTGCTGTTGAAAGCTAAGAGCCCAATTTATTTCAAATATCAGACTAAACTGCTATGGTGCCTGCAAACGTCTATATTAAATCCACAGCACTTACGAAGGGAATCTGTCTTTACTAGCGATATGACAACATTCAAAATTTATAGGGCAAATGACGGACAAATCTACGGCGTCCCGAGATCACGTGACCATTGTGGCAACGTATGTTGACAACAAAAAATCAGTTCTGCACTTCTGAATGCTCACTCCAGAGATATTTCTACTCTATGGGATTTACCACAGATGATAAGCAAGAGGAATTAATTATCGTGGAGTCTCGTTGTGAATATTGTTAGCAACTGTTAATAATTTCTTTGCTTAGTGTTCATTCTCTTAAATTCTTCAAAAGCTATTAAGAAAACGTCGGCCGGGAAGAGATCTTGGTTGAATTTCTTAATATTTTGAAAAGAATTGTTATTGCTATAATTGAAATTTATTAGCAGAGTACGTATATGTCGTACTGGCAGCCGTATCTTGCGCAAGAAGCTATAAAAGAATTCTTTTATCGAAGGTGTGCTTAATGGCAGCTATCAATGCAGCATATCTCGCAGTCCTTAACTCGGCTTAGCTTTCTGAAATCTCAATATTTTACTTATAGGAGGACGGATAGGTTATATACTTACGCAATAATAATTCTAGACTAGATAACATGTAATTAGCATAAAGTTATTACAATAATTTACACTTACGTAGGCAATGGCCGATGTGGGCGCTACTCAGACCAGAGTACAAGAGAGAGCGAGGCACTGTTATTATCTGTGAATTACATCGTGCTGTGAAGCGTTAAATAATGTCCTTCGCTTCAAAGAATTTACACTTTTATATGCAGACTCGCTGCCGCATATTCTCGGCAATACATTTTTATTATTATTCGTACTTATTAACTGACACAACCGCTGGGCAGAAGACGTAATAGGATTGTGGAAAGGGCCAAAGGTTGAGGTCAGTTTCTCCTTCTAATTGTCATTCATTATAATTTAATAACCTTTAAAACTAAAGCGTCACATAGACGGACCTTTATTGAATGCACCCCTTTCACGGTTGAAGGCCTCCAAACAAGAAATCAACAAGATAAAAATACATTTAAGATAGCAATAAAATAATTTTTAAAAAACAGCAAACATATGCAAGTGCAATACAAATGGCTGAGGGCCACAATTTAATTTCAAAATTTTAGAATATATTACCATAGACTTTTAAAGGCAGAAGGCCAGAATGTTTAACAACAAGAAATCTTAAAAATCAACAAGATTAAAGTGCAATTGAAGAGGCAAATCAGATAAATAAAGAAACGTATCACGGCTACGTGGAAAGCCTTACGGCTCAGCATAGGCATGGCTAGAGGACAAATGTAGGGATGTAGAGGCTTATCTCACTAGGGGTAAATTAGATACTGCCTTCAGGAAAATTAAAGAGACCTTTTGCAGAAAAGAGGACCACTTGTATGAATATCAAGAGCTCAGATGGAAACCCAGTTCTAAGCAAAGAAGGGAAAGCTGAAAGGTGGAAGGAGTTTATAGAGGGTCTATACAAGGGCGAGGTACTTGAGGGCAATATTATGGAAATGGAAGAGGATGTAGATGAAGATGAAATGGGAGATATGATACTGCGTGAAGAGTTTGACAGAGCACCGAAAGACCTAAGTCGAAACAAGGCCCCGGGAGTAGACAACATTCCATTAGAACTATTGACAGCCTTGGGAGAGCCAGTCCTGACAAAACTCTACCATCTGGTGAGCAAAATGTATGAGACAGGCGAAATACCATCAGACATCCAGAAGAATATAATAATTCCAATCCCAAAGAAATCAGGTGTTGACGGATGTGAAAATTACCGAACTATCAGTTTAATAATTCACAGCTGCAAAATACTAACGCGAATTCTTTACAGACGAATGGAAAAACTGGTAGAAGCCGACCTCGGGGAAGATCAGTTGGCATTCCGTAGAAATATTGGAACACGTGAGGCAATACTGACCCTACGGCTTATCTTAGAAGCTAGATTAAGAAAAGGCAAACCTACGTTTCTGGCATTTGTAGACTTAGAGAAAGCTTTTGACAATGTTGACTGGAATACCCTATTTCAAATTCTGAAGGTGGCAGGGGTAAAATACAGGGAGCGAAAGGCTATTTACAATTTGTACAGAAACCAGCTGGCAGTTATAAGAGCCGAGGGACATGAAAGTGAAGCAGTAGTTGGGAAGGGAGTGAGACAGGGTTGTTGCCTCTCCCCGATGTTATTCAATTTCTATATTGAGCAAGCAGTTAAGGAAACAAAAGAACAATTCGGAGTAGGCATTACAATCCATGGAGAAGAAATAAAAACTTTAAGGTTCGCCGATGACAGTGTAGTTCTGTCAGAGACAACAAAAGACTTGGAAGAGCAGTTGAACGGAATGGGCAGTGTCTCGAAAGGAGGATATAAGATGAACATCAACAAAATCAAAACGAGGATACTGGAATGTAGTCGAGTTAACTCGGGTGATGCTGAGGGAATTAGATTAGGAAATGAAACACTTAAAGTAGTAAAGGAGTTTTGCTATTTGGGGAGCAGAATAACTAATGATGGTCGAAGTAGAGAGAATATAAAAGGTAGACTGGCAATGGCAAGGAAAGCGTTTCTGAAGAAGAGAAATTTGTTAACATCGAGTATAGATTTAAGTGTCAGGTAGTCGTTTCTGAGAGTATTTGTATGGAGTGTAGCCATGTATGGAAGTGAAATATAGACGATAAATAGTTCGGACAAGAAGAGAATAGAAGCTGTTGTCTGTACGGTTTAACATCCTCATGTGGACCGTGCGGGGTAGCCGTGCGGTCCTGGACGCGTTGCCACGGTTCGCGCAGCTCCGGATATAACCCCCTATCCTTCGTGTCTCCGGGTTCGCTAAAAGGTACCACCCGTCACGTGGAATCCTCACAACCAAATGTGGTCCGGAGTATAGCATTTGCCATTTTTTAATTATTCTTTTTATGCTGGATGCCTTCCGGTGTGTCCGCAACATTATCAGCTCTCCCTCCTTATACTGATGTATAGCCTTCAGCTGCTTATTGTATTTCCTCTTTCGTAAGTCAGCTTGCCTCTTTAATTTTACCCACGCCCGTTGTTTCTTTACCTCTTTGTCTTCGTGCCTATGAATCGTGGGTAAGGGTTGAACCCACTCGTCCACCTGCGGTAGGTTATTATACACGTGTTCGAAAGTAGATACATTCTCTACCCACTTCGCGTGTTTGATTGCAGTATACGTCCTTTCAAATCTGTTGAAGTCACGAAGGTTTTCTGGACGGGATTCGCACTCGGATTGCAATAGGACACTAAAATGTGCTTAATAACGTGTTCTCTGAGGAATTGTTTCTAGGTATTGGTTTTAAAGTAGGTGGCGTTATTCCGACAATATTGTCGCCGGCCTCCTCACTTACGGAATGTAATCATTTACTAGCTTACGCACTTTTGTAAGTGGGGTGGAGTTCCTAGTGTGATACAGTTTCAGGTATTTTTAAAATAAATTCGTACACTGCCACCAGGTGCTTTACGCCACCCCTAGCAGTTGGTAACTGTCCTGTGATGTCAGTGGATGCGAGCTGTAAAGCTTGGATTGGTATTATGGAATGCAACTCATTTCTAGTGCTGAAATTAGTTGGTTTAGCCTTTTGACGAACCAGACAAGTTCGTATGAGTTTACGGACATGCTTTGATAAGTCGGGAGAATAGCAGTATGTTGATATCTTGTCTGAGCACTTTCGTACTCCAAAGCGGTCCCAACAAAAGTGCATATACCGTATCACATGGTTTAATGCTACGGCTGGAATACACACGCACCACCGCTGCGGACGAATTTGACTCCGATGAAACAATATTTCATCCGGTAATGCTTAATCAACTCACTTGCGGGGTTTGCTTTCAACATGGCGATCACTTCTTCCCATAGTTTGTCTGCCCCCTGGAGCGATTGCATCTATTTACTCATTTTCAAGTACGTCTCCCATCGGCTTGCGTCCTTAAGTAGCAAAATCTTAAACTCTGTCGATTTCTCGACCATTTCGGCGAATTCAGGCAGTTCTTGGGGTAAAAGTGATAGCGCGTCGGCCACTACGTTCTCACTTCCCTTTACGTGCCTGATTTCAAAACGGTCATCTTGGAGAGCTAACACCCACCATGTTAGCCAAGTATGTAGCAGTCTGCACTAAAGCGGATACCATGGTGCCCGGTGATCACAGAAGACTACTACATGTATTCCATACACGTAGTAGTCATTTTTTTAAGCGCCCACACAACCGCTAAGGCTTCAAGCTCCGTAGCCGAGTACGCACGCTCGGAGCCTGTCAGCACACCGCTGGCAAAACCTTTTACTTTTATTTCCGTTCCTGTCATGTCCCCAATCCACAAAATGAAGCTAAGTAAAAGTCCTTGGACAGATCTGGGTAATGCAGAATTTCTGAGTTTAGCAATGCATCCCTAATGGCATCAAAGGCACTCTTACATTCCTCCGTGAATACTCAAGGTCAATTCTTCTGGAGTAAGTACAGTAAATCATCATTATTCAACAATTGCGCTGGCACAAAACGTCGAAAAAACGAAGCCAAGCCAATAAACGCTTTCAACTGCTTTTTAGTGCGTTGGTATGGGAGCTGTTGTAACGCCTCTAACTTTCTGGGATCCGGCATTATGCCTGTTGGAGACATTATATGTCCTACGAATTTTATTTCTTCCCAGCCGAACTTAGATTTCAAGTTCGCCGTAACTCCGGCCTGAATAAACTTGTTTAACACACGCTCTAGTTATTCTAGGTATTCCTCCCAGTTTTTAGTTGATATGGAAGATCATATATATGAAGTGTTACTTTGTCCTACAAAAATGAACCCAACACGGTGTCCAGTGCAGCAATAAACACTCCGGCGCTCACATTGAGCCCGAATGGCAACACTAAACTGGTAGCTACGCCCGGTGAACATGAAAGCCCTGTACTTTCGCGATGTTTCGGACAGCAGCACCAATCAATAGGAAGCTTTCATAGCAGTACTGGTAAGGAATCTTACACCGTGAAACTTTTGTATCTGTTCTTCCTTATTTTCCTGGTGAGTACGTACCGGAATGATGATTTTATTAATATTGCGTGCGTCTAGCACAAGGCGCATACTTCCGTCGGCCTTCGTTACAGCCAGTAGCGGACTACTATAGGGTGACAGTGAAGTTTCTATAATCTGCCAACTGAGCATTTTTTATATTTCCTTCTTTGATACGGCTTCCTTCTTTGACCAAGGCACAGAGTACGTGGTACGGCAAAACGTTTGGTGTTCTTTGACTTGCTTGTCATATACGTAACCTTTAATGACCCGAGGCCTTTCTGAGAACACAGTGACATATTTGTTTACAACCTGAGTTAGTTCACGCTGCTGGATTTGGCAGAGGTAACTTGATTCAGTGACCTTCACAGTAATCTCTTGTTGCATTGCTATTCTTTCTGCTTCCAGTTTCTGTACCAAACTTGGATAACCCTCCACAGAGTAATTATCTCTAAAGTGTGGAGTCTTGGGTCTGACGAAAGCTACCCAAACCTGCCTACAGTAACTACTGCCTAGTACGTGAAAAGAAAATTATGTATGAAATTTCTGTGCTCTGTCGTTTTTTTTTTTTTTTGGAAGTAGATCATAAAATTATTATTTACTGGATCTGTAGGCATAAAATATCTATATTAGTTCATCTATTAAATTTTATTTTAACCAATGCTGTGGTGCAGCTAGAAACTAGATATTAAACAAATTGAACAGTCTCTCAACTAGAAAGACAATATATGTAAAAATGTTTACAATCATTTCATTAGGCATTTTAGTAAATATCGTGAATTAAGAGCTCCACAGTGTAATCATATGTTTTCAAGTTTGAGCGTGTCGTATTTGCGATGCTTTCTACAAAGGAATGTCAATAGCGAGAATAATGGCCCCCCCACCTTTTTTTTTTTTACCTGTTGGCTTTTTCTCCAGGCAGGTGGCACAGCATTACGTGAAGGTCACTTAACTTTCTTGCCGAAATATTTACAACAGCAGTTCGAGCTAGTCTCATATAAAAATTTCACAGGTAGAGAATTGGTGTTACAAATGTGTAGAAACAAAATCCTATAAATATAACTGTGTCCAAAAAGTTTTCGGCGGCATTGTGATACATTCACGTATGTACACACATTTCATAACGCTCAAAGTACGAGTCTTGGTTTCCAACATCTTTTTCACAAGTCAGAGTCTGTAACCGCTACTCATTATTCCTTACCTTATTACACATACACACATTCGTCGACACTTCTTCCTCATATAGCATCAGCTTATTGATTATAAACATACCTCAACAGCGTAATACACATTGTCATCATGATAATAACATCATAAAAACTCAGCCAAATCTCAAAAACGTCGTAGCTTTCTGCAGTAATTTCAAAACGTATAAAAATTCTCTGCTCATTTAAATAGTGTCATCTACCTCAAACTTACTTTAAAAATCGTGATCCCATACCAAATACATCATTCAAAGCTCTCATAGTATCACAATGGTACCGAAAAAAATATGAACAGTTCACAAATTACAGACAATATACAATATCATAAGTGTGAAGTTATCCAACTGTGTAATTGCGTAAACATGTGTCACTGACGTAGTAAATAAAAATGTTTGCTTCTCTGTTAATCAGATAGCTGTGTAATTCTGTGTTAGAGAAATATGGTACCGGTGTGTAAAGTTGTATAAGCAAATACCATATTAGCTAGGGCTCCTTGTGCTTGCCAAACACATGGTACACAAAGTAAGCATGTACCCCCTTGAGGATTAATGTAATTATACCTTCAGATGTTACAAATTACAGCAATCGAATGAAATGTATCACCGAAAACTTTCTTTGAATCTTTGTGGCTCAAAAATCTTTAAAAATAAATGTTTTAAGTACAAAATTAATCACTCAAATGCGTGTCCTGTAGCGCTAAATGTGCGTCTTGCTGTAAGATAATTCTGTGTCATTACTTTAGGGTAAAAAATGTGCCAAGTGTCGTAATTATCGTCGTCCGTAAGCAAGGTTCTGTAGAAGTCAATGTACTTACCTCATAATAAACAAAAGTGAAATACTTTGCCTATAGATATCGTAGTTATTACGCTTATTGCCGTGATGAAGTAAGTACTGTACTGGAACGTATAGTTGTACTATGGAAAAGGCTGTCTCATTGTAGCTATACCAAAAAGTTACTATTAAAACATGTTTTACTTTTAGAAGTATTCAGAAAAACTGTGCACATATAAAACAGATACAGCGCAAAAGCAATAATATAAATTGTGTCGCACATTAGTAGCGTCGTGATATATTCGTGTAGCTGTCAAAGAAAACAAATACTAAGTCATCTGTAATCTCACCAAAAGTACATCAAATAAAGAATACCTTTCCAAGTAAACCAAAATGTTGCATTAAAATATATACATATATATACACTCCTGGAAATTGAAATAAGAACACCGTGAATTCATTGTCCCAGGAAGGGGAAACTTTATTGACACATTCCTGGGGTCAGATACATCACATGATCACACTGACAGAACCACAGACACATAGACACAGGCAACAGAGCATGCACAATGTCGGCACTAGTACAGTGTATATCCACCTTTCGCAGCAATGCAGGCTGCTATTCTCCCATGGAGACGATCGTAGAGATGTTGGATGTAGTCCTTTGGAACGGCTTGCCATGCCATTTCCACCTGGCGCCTCAGTTGGACCAGCGTTCGTGCTGGACGTGCAGACCGCGTGAGACGACGCTTCATCCAGTCCCAAACATGCTCAATGGGGGACAGATCCGGAGATCTTGCTGGCCAGGGTAGTTGACTTACACCTTCCAGAGCACGTTGGGTGGCACGGGATACATGCGGACGTGCATTGTCCTGTTGCAACAGCAAGTTCCCTTCCTGGTCTAGGAATGGTAGAAGGATGGGTTCGATGACGGTTTGGATGTACTGTGCACTATTCAGTGTCCCCTCGACGATCACCAGTGGTGTACGGCCAGTGTAGGAGATCGCTCCCCACACCATGATGCCGGGTGTTGGCCCTGTGTGCCTCGGTCGTATGCAGTCCTGATTGTGGCGCTCACCTGCACGGCGCCAAACACGCATACGACCATCATTGGCACCAAGGCAGAAGCGACTCTCATCGCTGAAGACGACACGTCTCCATTCGTCCCTCCATTCACGCCTGTCGCGACACCACTGGAGGCAGGCTGCACGATGTTGGGGCGTGAGCGGAAGACGGCCTAACGGTGTGCGGGACCGTAGCCCAGCTTCATGGAGACGGTTGCGAATGGTCCTCGACGATACCCCAGGAGCAACAGTGTCCCTAATTTGCTGGGAAGTGGCGGTGCGGTCCCCTACGGCACTGCGTAGGATCCTACGGTCTTGGCGTGCATCCGTGCGTCGCTGCGGTCCGGACCCAGGTCGACGGGCACGTGCACCTTCCGCCGACCACTGGCGACAACATCGATGTACTGTGGAGACCTCACGCCCCACGTGTTGAGCAATTCGGCGGTACGTCCACCCGGCCTCCCGCATGCCCACTATACGCCCTCACTCAAAGTCCATCAACTGCACATACGGTTCACGTCCACGCTGTCGCGGCATGCTACCAGTGTTAAAGACTGCGATGGAGCTCCGTATGCCACGGCAAACTGGCTGACACTGACGGCGGCGGTGCACAAATGCTGCGCAGCTAGCGCCATTCGACGGCCAACACCGCGGTTCCTGGTGTGTCCGCTGTGCCGTGCGTGTGATCATTGCTTGTAGAGCCCTCTCGCAGTGTCCGGAACAAGTATGACCGGTGTCAATGTGTTCTTTTTTCCATTTCCAGGAGTGTATGTTCTAAGTATGTAAGCCGTATATTCATTACGTAATCGTGCAACTAACAAGCAAGAATGTACAAATAACAACACTGTATCTTCTGTTCACTATAACAATGCATTCGTAATTTCTGTTTAAATAAGTTCTCTTGGTCCTGGACTGGATATTTAACTTCAAACGCTGTTGCATGTTAACTGTTTCGAAGTCTGACAAAGCATACTAGTAACGTGAAGTGAAAAGTTTTACGGCAAAGACAAAGCTAAAAAGCAGATTATCTTTCAATAAACGGTTTTACATGTGAAATGTGGTGTAAGCCTTTACTCTTCCTAGTACACAGAGTTTCAACTTCAACGCAGTTATCATGTGGTATACATTGGTGAGGAATGCTAAAATTTTTTTCAAGGTCAGCATCTATGTTATTTTCCCTGAGCCAGTCGGTGCACGTGGCTGCTTGCAGTGCGAGTCATTGTCTATCTCTTTGTTGGCGCGCGTTGTTATTAGGATTAGGAGACCTAACTTCTGCAAATTCACCTTGTCAAAAGGGCCCTGCCCTGTTTGAATCCCGCCAGTTCTGATGCAATTCAGATCTGTCGTTACGATCATATCGTCTGTCTTCATGTCGGTAGATTCCATAGATTCATTCTTCTCGGTCACATGGTGGAGAATTTCTCCCTGAATCGTAACTGCGCGCTGGACCATTGTGTCTAAAGTTATTCTGTCTCCCTTGATAATAATTATTTTGGTTCCCATATTGTCTGTTTCTCTGATTGTCTCTGTGATAGTCACTACCACGGAGAGGTGATCTTCCCTGTAATTATTACTACTCTGCCAACGGTTGTCATACGGGTGTCTGTTTTGGAAATTATATGTGTTGTGAGAATAGCCTTGTCGTGTCCAGTTATTATTTCTTTCATTGCGGAATTACAATGGATGTGACCTGTCATTGTTGTATTCCTGTTTTCGCATTCCACGATTGTCAGTGTCAATTTCTAATTCTTGTAAGAGTCCCTGAAAAGCTTCAATGTCGTCTTTGCAACGTCTTGCCAAAATAATATGTCTTAAATGTTCAGGTAATTTGATTAAGCAAATGTGGATGAGTTCTGAGGGGCAGTATGGGTTTGACAGCTACTGATTCTTGTGCAACATGTCTTCAAAATATTTCACAAGACTGGAAAATTCAGATTGTTCGACATGTTTCGTCATTATGATGCTATGTTTTACTCGGTCTTGTGTAGCTTGAGACCAATATGCTGAGAGGAAGGCATGATAAAATTCTCCTTCACTGTGACAATCGTGAATGACCGATCGCATTCTTTCAGCTGGTTCATTCTCTAAGTAGCCACACATAAATTATAATCTGTGCTCTATTGACCAGTTGGGAGGAAAACAATGAGATAATTGGTGAATGTCATTGCCAGAATTCTTAAATGTTTTGAATTTACGTGTAGTAATGAACAGCTTATAGTCAAAATCATCATGTCGGCGAGTCGCATATAGGTCATTGTTACGTCGTGTCGGCGGTTCCATCTCAAAATTCGGTGCACCTTGCCAATTTCTTTCATAATTTTCGAAATGCCCTGTGTTGTTGTTTTGTGGCTGTTCCGTATTTCTAAGTCCCTCTTCCCGTGTTGAAGCGCGAGTGTCCTCTGAAATATGTAATTTTTGTATTACTTGTGCCAGCTGATCTTGTACTTCACGGATTTCTCTTTCGTGTTGCGTATTAATTTGATTCTGATTTTGTTTGAATTTCTTAATTTGTTCATACTCTTCTGTGTCAGTGATGGCTACAGGTCTTGTGTCATTCAGATATCGTCTACCTTTGGAGATAAGTTAGTGAACTGATGCGAAAGTTCGGCTACTTTCTCCGATAGTGTACTTATTTCCTCAATGTGTTTCTCTGAACCAAGTTCCAGAGAGTCCATTTGTGTTGAAATCGTATCTACTGTGTCCTTTAAGTTTTAGCTTGCAAGGTGTCGTGATTTTCATGAACAATAGCTTGCAATTCTTTTATGGCTGCTTCGTGATTCTGTAATGCATTTTCATGACGCGAAAAAATAGGTTGGAAATGCTCACAAATTTGTGTTTTTACGTCATTACTGACTTTTTGATATTTCGATTCAATTTTATGTAACTCAGTAGTTAAATCTTCACGTGTTTGTCCAAGCGTGGTGTGAAGATTTTGTTCCATTGCGTCTAACTTTAGAAGATTTTGTCCCATTTGTTTTTGATTTTGTTCAAGTGTTGTCTAACTTTTGAAGCCTTTGTCCCATTTGTTGCATTTACTGTAATTACAATGCACTGGTTTCTGAAACATGTTCCTCAGTGCTATTCGTCAGTGCATTTGAATCGGCAATGTTTGCATTTTGAAAAGCAGAAAATGTGTCTTGACTTATTTGAGAAAACGGTGAGGACGCAAAACCTGAATCTACAGTATTTGCAAGATTGTGTCCTGTCATTTCGGAATCCTGAGGCGAGCTGTTGCCGACCGATCGATCGATAATGCTTCCCAGTTCACTAATTGTTTCACTGTCTACACCATTGTGTATATTTCCCTATGCACAATTACCAAATTACTATGTTGATCATTAGTTAATTCATTACACGGTGTCGCTAACACACTGCTTCCGTCTTCACTGTCATTTCTCAGTTTACTTTGGAGCCTAGTATTACGTTTTTCACACGCCATTATTGTCACAATATTTCACACGATAACACAGAAAAGCACAATTTGAAGGGCAAAATAAGAAAACACATTAACACAGCACTGAAAATAATATCTAGTTAATCGCAAGCGCAGCTGCGAAATACTTGGTGCAAATCTACATGCATGCCACAACTGTTTTACTGTACAAAAATGAAAGACTGCAATTACAAAGGAGATTGTCTGTACAATTACGCGCTAGCAATAAACAAAAGCTACACTAATTACACAAACTACGAGAAAAAATCAGAAGATTCCAGTGAGGTATCCTCTGCTAAGGGCCGACATATGAAACGTCCCCTTTGAAAACTTAATGAATTACTGTGCTGATAAACCTATTACATTATTTGATTTTCAAACAGCTGAGCAGAACTGAACGTACTCAGACATTTCGCTCTTTCCCTATTCTGATCAACACTAAACTGACACACAATATTTTTAGCGCAACGCAATCTGACTTTTAATAATCCCTACAAAAGAATGGCCCTGACTAACAAAAACCTATACCTTTCACTAATCACTTACCTCACAAAAATCTTCGTTACTCAAACTACTGCAATACAGCGCGTGCCACTACTGCCAGCTAAATAAAAGATTCAAACTACTGAAGGCACTAACTACTGATAGGCACAGTTAGCAAAAGAAAGATTTTGATAGAGAACAAACAATGTATTTACCTTAATATTGTTCAAAAGTTGTATTATATATATATATATATATATATATATATATATATATATATATATATATATATATATCAATTCATGACATCCAGTCTTACAAATGTATTGTCTCTGATGGACACACGTCCAGATCATCCGCTCTCAAAAATCCGCAATCTCACTTCCCCACATCCACCACTGCTGGAGGCTCACCTCCAGTTGCACAACGCTACGCGCTGTTAACAGCCAACTGCCCAACACTACAATGGCCAGTATTACAACAATACCAGTCAGCCACAGACTGCACACGGCACAGCCAGTGATTTTCATACAGAGCGCTACGTGGCGGCGGCGTTACCAAGTAAGTAGGCTGTTTAGGTTTTCTTATTGGTAACGCCACGTAGCGCTCTGGGTGAAAATCACTGGCTGTGCTGTGTGCAGACTGTGGCTAGTTTGCATTGTTGTTTGCCATTGTAGTGTTGGGCAGTTGGCTGTTAAAAGTGCGTAGCGTTGTGCAGTTGGAGGTGAGCTGTCCGCGGTAGTGGATGTGGGGAAGTGAGATGGCGGATTTTTGAAAGTGGATGATCTGGACGTGTGTCCATCAGAAACAGTCCATTTGTAAGAATGGATGTCATGAACTGCTATATACACTCCTGGAAATTGAAATAAGAACACCGTGAATTCATTGTCCCAGGAAGGGGAAACTTTATTGACACATTCCTGGGGTCAGATACATCACATGATCACACTGACAGAACCACAGGCACATAGACACAGGCAACAGAGCATGCACAATGTCGGCACTAGTACAGTGTATATCCACCTTTCGCAGCAATGCAGGCTGCTATTCTCCCATGGAGACGATCGTAGAGATGCTGGATGTAGTCCTGTGGAACGGCTTGCCATGCCATTTCCACCTGGCGCCTCAGTTGGACTAGCGTTCGTGCTGGACGTGCAGACCGCGTGAGACGACGCTTCATCCAGTCCCAAACATGCTCAATGGGGGACAGATCCGGAGATCTTGCTGGCCAGGGTAGTTCACTTACACCTTCCAGAGCACGTTGGGTGGCACGGGATACATGCGGACGTGCATTGTCCTGTTGCAACAGCAAGTTCCCTTTCCGGTCTAGGAATGGTAGAAGGATGGGTTCGATGACGGTTTGGATGTACTGTGCACTATTCAGTGTCCCCTCGACGATCACCAGTGGTGTACGGCCAGTGTAGGTGATCGCTCCCCACACCATGATGCTGGGTGTTGGCCCTGTGTGCCTCGGTCGTATGCAGTCCTCATTGTGGCGCTCACCTGCACGGCGCCAAACACCCATACGACCATCATTGGCACCAAGGAAGAAGCGACTCTCATCGCTGAAGACGACACGTCTCCATTCGTCCCTCCATTCACGCCTGTCGCGACACCACTGGAGGCGGGCTGCACGATGTTGGGGCGTGAGCGGAAGACGGCCTAACGGTGTGCGGGACCGTAGCCCAGCTTCATGGAGACGGTTGCGAATGGTCCTCGACGATACCCCAGGAGCAACAGTGTCCCTAATTTGCTGGGAAGTGGCGGTGCGGTCCCCTACGGCACTGCGTAGGATCCTACGGTCTTGGCGTGCATCCGTGCATCGCTGCGGTCCGGTCCCAGGTCGACGGGCACGTGCACCTTCCGCCGACCACTGGCGACAACATCGATGTACTGTGGAGACCTCACGCCCCACGTGTTGAGCAATTCGGCGGTACGTCCACCCGGCCTCCCGCATGCCCACTATACGCCCTCGCTCAAAGTCCGTCAACTGCACATACGGTTCACGTCCACGCTGTCGCGGCATGCTACCAGTGTTAAAGACTGCGATGGAGATCCGTATGCCACGGCAAACTGGATGACACTGACGGCGGCGGTGCACAAATGCTGCGCAGCTAGCGCCATTCGACGACCAACACCGCGGTTCCTGGTGTGTCCGCTGTGCCGTGCGTGTGATCATTGCTTTTACAGCCCTCTCGCAGTGTCCGGAACAAGTATGGTGGGTCTGACACACCGGTGTCAATGTGTTCATTCTTCCATTTCCAGGAGTGTATATTATGACTTTGGAACACTATTAAGGTAAATACATTGTTTGTTCTCTATCAAAATATTTCATTTGCTAACTATGGCTATCAGTAGTTAGTGCCTTCAGTAGTTTGAATCTTTTATTTAGCTGGTAGTAGTGGCGCTCGCTGTATTGTAGTAGTTCGAGTAATGAAGATTTTTGTGAGGTAAGTGGTTCAGGAAAGGTATTGGTTAATGTTAGTGAGGGCCATTGTTTTGTAAGGATTACTGAAAGTCAGATTGCGTTGCGCTAAAAAATATTGTGTGTCACTTTAAGCACAGTCATGTATAATTGTTCTTAGGGGACGTTTCAAAATATTCCTGAATTCCAATCAAGAACAACTGCCAAGATGAGAAACATAGAAGTAGATATCCTCGGTGTAACAAAGCAGCTTAAATAACTTAATAAAGGTAAGGCCGCCGGTCCAGATTGTATACCAGTCAGGTTCCTCTCGGAGTATGCTGATAAAATAGCTCCATATTTAGCAATTATATACAACCACTCGCTCACAGAAAGATCCGTACCTAAAGACTGTAAAATTTCTCGAGTCACACCAATACTCAAAAAGGGAAGGAGGATTAATCCGCTGAATTACAGGCGTATATCACTAACGTCGATTTGCAGTAGGTTATTAGAACATGTACTATATTCGAACATTATGAAGTACCTCGAAGAAAACGATTTATTGACATATAGTCAGCACTGTTTAAAAAAATATTGTTCTTGTGAAACACAACTAGCTCTTTATACTCATAAAGTAATAAGTGCTATCGACAAGGGATGTCAAATAGATTCCATATTTTTAGATTTCCAGAAGGCTTTCGACACAGTTCCTCAAAAGCGTTTTCTAACGAAACTGCGTGCCTACGGAGTATCGCCTCAGTTGTGCGACTGGATTCGTGATTTCCTGTCCGAAGGGTAACAGTTCGTAGTAATAGACGGAAAGCCATTGAGTAAAACACAAGTAATATCCGGCGTTCCCCAAGGAAGTGTTATAGGCTCTCTATTGTTCGTGATCTATATTAACGACATAGCAGACAATCTGGGAAGCCGTCTTAGATTGTTTGCTGATGATGCTGTCATTCACCGTCTTTTAAAGTCATCAGATCGTCAAATCGACTTGCAAAATGATTTAGATAAGATATCTGTATGTTGCGAAAAGTCGTAATTGACATTGAATAAATAAAAGTGTAAAGTTAATCACATGAGTACTAAAAGAAATCAGCTAAATTTCGATTACGCGATATGGGACACAAATCTGAGAGCTGTAATTTCAACAAAATACTTAGGGATTACAATTGTAAATAACCTAAATTTGAACGATCACATAGATAATATTGTGGGTAGAGCAAACCAAAGACTGCGATTTATTGGCAGAACACTTAGAAAGTGCAACAGGTCTAGCAAAGAGACTGCTTACACTACGCTTGTCCGCCCTATTCTGGAGTACTGCTGTGCGGTGTGGAATCCGCATCAGGTGGGACTGATGGATTACATCGAAAAAGTACAAAGAAGAGCCGCTCGTTTTGTATTATCGCGAAATAGGGGAGACAGTGTCACAGACATGATACGTGAATTGTAGTGGAAATCATTAAAGCAAAGGCGTTTTTTGTTGCGATGGGATCTTCTCATGAAATTTCAATCGCCATTTTTCTCCTCCGATTGCGAAAACATTCTGTTGGCACCCACCTACATAGGGAGAAATGATCATCACGATAAAATAAGATAAATTTTCTCCTGCGTGCCGTTCGAGAGTGGAACGATAGAGAGACAGCATGAAGGTGGTTCATTGAACCCTGTGCCAGGCACTTTATTGTGAATAGTAGAGTAATCACGTAGGTGTAAAAAAATGGTTCAAATGACTCTGAGCACTATGGGACTTAACATCTGTGGTCATCAGTCCCCTAGAACTTAGAACTACTTAAACCTAACTAACCTAAGGACATCACACACATCCATGCCCGAGGCAGGATTCGAACCTGCGACCGTAGCGGTCGTGCGGTTCCAGACTGTAGCGCCTTTAACCGCTCGGTCACTCCGGCCGGCACACGTAGGTGTAGATGTGGATGTTGCACATTAATAAAAACCTACCAAATGCGAGTAGGACTCGCGTGGTGAGAGTTCGGTATAAACTTAATTATGTATGTAGATAACGATAACAACTTCTGTTGCTCAGTAGGCTGATGCAGGTTTCTCTATTGGATACCACTTTAGGTACTTGCGTGTCCCTGACTTATGTCCCTAACGTACCCCAGTTACCCAATCGGGAAAGGGGACCTTCAGTTCAATGTGGAATCCAGATCGCGTGTTGTTTCTGTCCACTCCTTACATCATTGAAAGGTGAAAGCGGTGTTAAAATGGAGACTGAAAATTCCACAGTGCGAGTGAAATTCTATCCCGCCCCTTTTTATTTTACAGCCACGCGTCTTGTGTCTAGACCGCCGTACCCGCCTTGTGTACAGACAGTTCATCGATAGGTTTTGCTGGTTGAGTTTAGAAGTATCAAAATATATGTCATACATGGCCGATTTTTTGATTGCCTTGAATTAGAAGCTTAAATTGTATACACCGCTAAGGTACCGTGGACCTCAGCATTTGACATAAACTTGGTACCTCTGCCCCTTCCTAGGGAAAAGGGGTCCTAAGCGTCCGACACAAGACAGACAGGCAAACTTTGATCTTGTAAGGGTCAAATTTCTACCAGTTGAGGTACATTACTGTAAAAAAAGTTACCCATTTTACTAAGTTTTGAGGCGCCTCTTTTCATTCTTCCGTGTTTGCGATTTAAAAACTGGGTTGTTTTCAGTTAGCAATGTAATTTTAAGAAATAAAAATTTGACCCACAGAAGATGACATACTGGTGTCGAAACATGTCTGGGTAAATATAAAAATAACCTAATTGTGTTTGCATAAGGCTGATTTCAAAACAACCCAGTTTTTAAATCGCAGACACGGAAGAACGAAAAGAGGAGCTTAAGACCTTAGTAAAATGAGTATCTCAAACCCAAGCCAAGCATTTCCCACGCAGCTCTACAACAAATACAAGAATACAACAGTGAAACTTCTTAAAACTATCCTCAAAACAGGTTTAACAAAATCTAAGTAATAACTTAACCCCTGCTTTTGTAAAAGTGAAAAATGACAAAACGAGCACTAAATTCGATGTATAATAATACAGTTCAGTTAGCGATATAATTTCAAGACATTGGTGTCGAAACATGTCTGGATAATTATAAGCCGCTGCGGTGGTCTAGCGGTTCTAGTCGCTCAGTCCGGAACCGCACGACTGCTACGGTCGCAGGTTCGAATCCTGCCTCGGGCATGGATGTGTGTGATGTCTTTAGATTAGTTAGGTTTAAGTAGTTCTAAGTTCTAGGGGACTGATGACCACAGATGTTAAGTCCCATAGTGCTCAGAGCCATTTGAACCATTTGATAATTATAAAAATAAACTAGTTATAAGGAGGTTGTTTGTGTTATTATCCCCAGATGATAATTAGAAATATTTGTCAGGATTCTTAAGCAGTGGGTCCCTGAGGTACAGAACACGCGAACACCGAGAAGTAAGATTAAACAGTTTATTTACAAAAGACTGATTATAAAACACGCACGCTACAGGCACACATCATCACTTTGTCTGACATCCTAACACCGGCTAATTACGGTGGTATCGAAAGGCTCCATGGTGAGCTAAAAAAAAAGACATATTCGTGCCCGAGGCCGCGCCAGTTATAATGCGTGCTGCGGACGGCGGCCAGTGGCTTACTCTCCTATGGCGCACTGCGGCCGGACGCACGTCTACTGACCAAGTAAACTGTCGACATTCTAAGATAGGTCCACTGGCGAGCGCCTGTTACGTACTTTTTTTTTTTAATGTGTGTGAAATCTTATGGGACTTAACTGCTAAGGTCATCAGTCCCTAAGCTTACACACTACTTAACCTAAATTATCCTAAGGACAAACATACACACCCATGCCCGAGGGAGGACTCGAACCTCCGCCAGGATCTGCCGCACAGTCCATGACTGCAGCGCTCGGTTAATCCTGCGCGGCTGTTACGTACTGGACGGCTACGTGCAACCCGTAGACCCTTACATAGCTGTGTTTGCATAAGGCTGATCCCAAAACAATCCAGTTTTTAAATCGCAAATACGGAAGATGAAAAGAGGAGCTTCAAACCTTAGTAAAATGAGTATCTCAA
Organism: Schistocerca serialis cubense; assembly: GCF_023864345.2. Lineage (NCBI taxonomy): Eukaryota > Metazoa > Arthropoda > Insecta > Orthoptera > Acrididae > Schistocerca > Schistocerca serialis. The sequence continues at coordinate 392,521,274 of NC_064645.1, forward strand.
AGCCAAATCAAGCATTTCCCACGAAGCTCTACAACAAATACAAGAATACAACAGTGCAACTGCATAAAACTATCCTCAACGTCAGGTTTAACAAAATCTGTCTAAGTAATAACATTGTCCCTGGTTTTGTAAAAGTAAAAAAAAAAAAAAAAAACGAAAACGAGCACTAACATCGATGTATAATAACACAGTTCAGTTAGCGATGTAATTGTAAGAAATACAAATTTGCCTCACAGAAGATGACTTATTGGTGTCGAAACGTGTCTGGGTAAATATAAAAATAAACTAATTGTGTTTGCATAAGGCTGATTACAAAACAACCCAGTTTGTGAGAAATAGTTATTTTTACATTTATAGCTGCACTGATGATCATGAAATAAGAGCTATGCTTCAAATAAGTAAACGTGGAACTCCACTGAAATAAGCGGATTCGACAAAGGGAAGACAGTTACGACCTAGCGCCTTGCAGCGAGAGTCGTGGAGATGGCATATCTTGTCGGCTTTTGGTGTGGTATTGTTACGAGCATCCATGGAAAATGACTGAAGGTCGACGAAACCACGGGCAGGCCAAAATGTACTGGACGTGTGCAGAACGTAGTGACTGTTGGCTTCCCTGCTCCGTAAACCGGGATGGCTGTTGATCTGTGACAGATCTTTCGACGAAGTACTATGATGGCACAAGCACAAGCTTTTTGAACCACACCATTCAACACACGTAGTTGAACATGGACTTGCACAGCAGCCAAATCCTACATGGTCCCACACTGAGCGAACGACATAGCAAGTTACGATTGCGCCGTCCTAGGGATCATCAAGATTCAACGGTGGATCAGTGGAAACGTGTTACCTGGTCTGATAAATCATCATTCTTATCGCAAAAGGTCGACTGTCACATACAGACACACTATTCACCATCGAATAGCTCCACTAAACGTGCTATGCGTCATGGACGCAGGCCAGGTGGGTCAGTACTATGCTTTTACTGGGGCAGGAAGGGGGGGGGGGGCGGTGAGGGTGGGGGTGTAATGGTTCTGCTATATGTTGACACAAAATCTTATCCTCAAAAGTTTTCAGATCTGGCGCATTACGGCTTAATGGTACAAAGACTGATACCTTTGATTCTTTTAAAGAGGAGACAAAGAGATGGTGAGGGGAGCGTCACTAAGATCGAATCGTCATGGGCGGAAGACCTAAGAGACAAATTCGAACCGAGGCGTTTTATATTGTTTTAGACACACTTGGACTCTTATATTTATTGATGAATAAGATTGCAACATTATATTTTAGACAAAGTAAACATCTACTACATTTAGTACTATTGTGGGCCTCACAAGGATGTAAATCAGTACAGTAAAAAGTAGGAAGTTCTTTCTCTACAACAAAATGTGAGACAAGGAGAGGGACGCTAACAGAGAGAAGTGATAGCGACGGTGGCGCAGCCTGTTGATAGGGCCAAAGAGTTTTCTGCGTGGCGTTTACGCTCCAGCGTAGCAGCAACAGAGAGAGAGAGAGGTTCAAATGGTTCAAATGGCTCTGAGCACTATGGGACTTAACATCTGGGGTCATCAGTCCCCTAGATCTTATAACTACTTAAACCTAACTAACCTAAGGACATCACACACATCCATGCCCGAGGCAGGATTCGAACCTGCGACCGTAGCGGTCACGCGATTCCAGACTGCAGCGCCTAGAATCGCTCGGGCGCTCTGGCCGGCTGGGATAAATGTCAATGCGACCTGAAGGAAAAGGCAGTTTTTGTCACAAATACTCTTGGTGCTTCTTAAAATTACGATTTAAATATCCCAAGCCTTAACACACATGACATGGAAAATTCCAAGGCAATTACGGTGGTAATCGGAGGCGCCATGACATTTGTTGACTACATGGACATCGTTGCAGGTGACCTGAATAAAAATATGTTTCATGTCATCCCTGACGACTATGGCATCTTCCATCAGGACAAATGACTGATTGTAATGCCTGATTCGTACTGCAGGGGAATGATGGTGGACCCACATAGGAGTCTTGGCCACCAAATTCGCTTCATCCGAACCTGATGGAACACGTCTGCTACGTGGAAAGCGGTCGTTTAGCCGCGGACGCTACGTTTGAACCGACTGTAGCCCGCGGACATGTACCGAGCAAGACGGCGGATGACGCGCATGCGCGCACGGAAAGTCAAAGCTACCTGCCATTGGCTGTCTTTGTTATGTACTGGAAAATTATCTATAATGTTAAACCCTAAATTTGTGAGAGAACAAGTAACTATGTAGATAGAATCCCGATGAGCGTTAACTGTAAAGCGAGACCTTATTAACTGATAAGAAATCTACTTAGACGTTAAGCTCGTTAGTTTAAAAAAACGAAGTGGGGCCGAGTCTGTTCGTCAGCTAAGTAACGCAGCTTGACATTGTACCTTGGTACTTTACCTTTTTATGTTTTTACCGTGCCTTATTCTGGCATGTATTAGTTCGTTTTATGCTTCTGAGGTGGGCTAGATTATTCTAGCTGAAACCTGAGTAAAGACGAATAACATTTCGCAACTGAGGTGGATTTTTGACTTATTAATTTATCACAGTTGCTGACAGCGCTGCAACATGTTAAAAATTCTTAGATTTCTACAATTCACACATAGATCAAGTCACAGCAGGCGACAGTGGATCATTGATTTTGTTCGGAAGTGACTGGATGTGCAACGAACATTGAATTCATGTCTTTCTTCTGCAAAACATGCTGGAGAATGCATTGAACACTTGATTTACGGATGTTTCCCCTTTCTGATAAGTGAGACAAGAACGTTGACACTCTAAGGCAACATATCCACAACTTAACTCTGTCTGCTTACAACAAACAGTCGAACGCACATCTGTTGTTTACAGTTAATAGCTCAAGCTGCAACCTTAGTTACTGCGGTAACATCACTTATACGCCAGGAAGAAACAGTCCTGAAACATATTTGATGGACTGTGTGTACAGGGTGACTCAGCTGCCCCTCCCATGGGCTTTATGCCACCCGGCAACACCTTCAAATAACGCACGAGGATTTTCATATTCTCGCAATTGTGATGTACAAACTGTTAGTACAACAGAATTTGTGGACACTACCTTTTAGTAGGAGATATATTTCTGTAAAATTTTGTGCTGGGACATGTTTCCTATAGAGGCGGTAGCTTTTGAATTATTCAAGCAAAATGTACAAAAATTGTCTATCAACGCGTTTTTGTCGAATAACTCGATAACAGTTGCCTCCAGTGAAAATGTATCTCAGTATAAAATTTAACGTAATTTAACTTCGTCAACCCCCCCCCCCCCCCTATGAACCATGGACCTTGCCGTTGGTGGAGAGGCTTACGTGCCTCAGCAATACAGATGGCCGTACCGTAGGTGCAACCACAACGGACGGGTATCTGTTGAGAGGCCAGACAAACGTGTGGTTCCTGAAGAGGGGCAGCAGCCTTTTCAGTAGTTGCAGGGGCAACAGTGTGTATGATTGACTGGTCTGGCCTTGTAACACTAACCAAAACGGCCTTGCTGTGCTGGTACTGCGAACGGCTGAAAGCAAAGGGAAACTACAGCCGTAATTTTTCCCGAGGGCATGCAGCTTTACTGTATGGTTAAATGATGATGGCGTCCTTTTGGGTAATATATTCCGGAGGTAAAATTGTCCCCCATTCGTATCTCCGGGCGGGGACTACTCAAGATGACGTCATTATCAGGAAAAAGAAAACTGGCGTTCTACGGATCGGAGTATGGAATGTCAGATCCCTTAATCGGGCAGGTAGGTTAGAAAATTTAAAAAGGGTAATGGATAGGTTAAAGTTAGATATAGTGGGAATTAGTGAAGTTCGGTGGCAGGAACAACAAGACTTTTGGTCAGGTGAATACAGGATTATAAATACAAAATCAGATACGGGTAATGCAGGAGTAGGTTTAACAATGAATAAAAATATAGGAGTGCGGGTGAGCTACTATAAACAGTATAGTGAACGCATTATTGTGGCCAAAGTAGACACGAAGCCCATGCCTACTACAGTAGTAGAAGTTTATATGCCAACTAGCTCTGCAGATGATCAAGAAATTGATGAAATGTATGATGAGATAAAAGAAATTATTCAGGTAGCGAAGGGAGACGAAAATTTAATAGTCATGGGTGACTAGAATTCGAGAGTAGGAAAAGGGAGAGAAGGAAACATGGTAGGTCAATATGGATTGGGGCTAAGAAATGAAAGAAGAAGCCGCCTGGTAGAGTTTTGCATAGAGCCTAACTTAATCATATCTAACACTTGATTCAAGAATCATGAAAGAAGGTTGTATACATGGAAGAATCCTGGAGATACTAGAAGGTATCAGATTGTATAATGGTAAGACAGAGATTTAGGAACCAGTTTTTAAATGGTAAGACATTTCCAGGAGCAGATGTGGACTCTCAGAACAATCTATTGGTTATGAACTGTAGATTGAAACTGAAGAAACTGCAGAAATTTGGAATTTAAGGATATGGGATCTGGATAAACTGACTAAACCAGAGGTTGTACAGAGTTTCAGGGAGAGCATAAGGGAACAATTGACAGGAATGGGGGAAAGAAGTACAGTAGAACAAGAATGGGTAGCTCTGAGAGATGAAGTAGTGAAGGCAGCAGAGGATCAAGTAGGTAAAAAGACGAGGGCTAGTAGAAATCCTTGGATAACTGAAGAATTATTGAATTTAATTGATGAAAGGAGAAAATATAAAAATGCAGTAAATGAAGCAGGCATAAAGAAATACAAACGTCTCAAAAATGAGATCGACAGGAAGTGCAAAATGGCTAAGCAGGGATGGCTAGAGGGCAAATGTAAGGATGCTTACCTCACTAGGGGTAAGATAGATACTGTCTACAGGAAAATTAAAGAGCCCTTTGGAGAAAAGAGAACCAGTTGTATGAATATCAAGATCTCAGATGGAAACACAGCAGAAAGGTGGAAGGAGTATACATAGGGTCTGTACAAGGGCGATGTACTTGTGGACAATATTATGGAAATGGAACAGGATGTAGATGAAGAGGAAATGGGAGATACGATACTTCGTGAAGAGTTTGACAGACCACTGAAAGACCTGAGTCGAAACATGGTCCCGGGAGTGGACAACATTCCATTAGAACTACTGACGGCCTTGGGAGAGCCAGTCCTGACAAAACTCTACCATCTGGTGAGCGAAATATATGAGACAGCCGAAATACCCTCAGACTTCAAGAAGAATATAATAATTCCAATCCCAAAGAAAGCAGGTGTTGACGGATGTGAAAATTACCGAACTATCAGTTTAATAAGTCACAGCTGCAAAATACTAACACGAATTCTTTACAGACGAATGGAAAAACTGGTAGAAGCCGACCTCGTGGAAGATCAGTTGGGATTCCGTAGAAATATTGGAACACGTGAGGCAATACTGACCCTACGACTTATCTTAGAAGCGAGATTAAGGAAAGGCAAACCTACGTTTCTAGCATTAGTAGACTTAGAGAAAGCTTTTGTCAATGTTGACTGGAATACTCTCTTTCAAATTCTAAAGGTGGCAGGGGAAAAATACAGAGAGCGAAAGGCCATTTACAATTGGTACGGAAATCAGATGGCAGTTATAAGAGTCGAGGGGCATGAAACGGAAGCAGTAGTTGGGAAGGGGTTATTCAATCTGTACATTGAGCAAGCAGTACAGGAAACAAAAGAAAAATTCGGAGTAGGCATTAAAATCCATGGAGAGGAAATAAAAACTTTGAGGTTCGCCGATGACATTCTAATTCTATCACAGACAGCAAAGGACTTGGAAGAGCAGTTGAAGAGAATGGACAGTGTCTTGAAAGGAGGGCCGGTCGCGGTGGTCTAGTGGTTCTAGGCGCGCAGTCCGGAAACGCGGGACTGCTACGGTCGCAGGTTCGAATCCTGCCTCGGGCATGGACGTGTGTGATGTCCTTAGGTTGGTTAGGTTTAAGTAGTTCTAAGTTCTAGGGGACTGATGACCACAGATGTTAAGTCCCATAGTGCTGAGTCATTTGAACCATTTGAAAGGAGAATATAAGATGAACATCATCAAAAGCAAAACGAGGAAAATGGAATGTATTCGAGTTAAGTTGGGAGATGCTGAGGGAATTAGATTAGTAAATGAGACACTTAAAGTAGTAAAGGAGTTTTGCTATTTGGGGAGCAAAATAACTGATGATGGTCGAAATAGGGAAGATATAAAATGTAGGCTGGCAATGGCAATGAAAGCGTTTCTGAAGTAGAGAAATTTGTTAACATCGAGTATAGATTTAAGTGTCAGGAAGTCGTTTCTGAGACTATTTGTATACAGTGTGGCCATGTACGGAAGTGAAACATGGACGATAAATAGTTTGGACAAGAAGAGAATAGAAGCTTTCGAAATGTGGAGGTACAGAAGAATGCTGAAGATTAGATGAATAGATCACATAACTAATAATGAAGTATTGAATAGAATTGGGGAGAAGAGGAGTTTGTGGCACAACTTGACAAAAGGAAGTGACCGGTTAGTAGGACATCTTCTGAGGCATCAAGGGATCACAAATTTAGCATTGGAGGGCAGCATGGAGGGTAAAAATCGTAGAGGGAGACCAAGAGATGAATACATTATGCAGATTCAGAAGGATGTAGGTTGCAGTAAGTACTGGGAGATGAAAAAGTTTGCACAGGATAGGGTAGCATGGAGAGCTACATCAAACCAGTCTCAGGACTGAAGACCACAACAACAACACAACTTCGTCAAATTTCCTACCAAAAGGTCCAGTTCATTTTGTCTGTAGCGTTAATATTTGGGCATAGCGACAGACAATATACACTACTGGTCATTAAAATTGCTACACCACGAAGTTGACGTGCTACAGACGCGAAATTCAACCGACAGGAAGAAGATGCTGTGAAATTCAAATGGTTAGCTCTTCAGAGCATTCACACAAGGTTGGCGCCGGTGGCGACACCTACAACGTGCTGACATGAGGAAAGTTTCCAAACGATATCTCATACACAAACAGCTCTTGACCGCCGTTGCCTGGTGAAACGTTGTTGTGATGCCTCGTGTAAGGAGGATATATGCGTACCATCACGTTTCCGACTTTGATTAAGGGCGGGTTGTAGCCTATCGCGATTGCAATTTATCGTATCGCGACATTGCTGTTCGCGTTGGTCGGGATCCAATGACTGTTAGGACAATATGGAATCGGTGGGTTCAAGAGGGTAATACCGAACGATGGTCTCGTATAACTAGCAGTTGAGACGACAGGCATCTTATCTACATGGCTGTAACGGATCGTGCGGCCACATCTCGATCGTTGAGTCAGCAGATGGGGACGTTTGCAAGACAACAACCTTCTGAACGAACAGTTCGACTACTTTCAGACAGAAGCGCCTGCGATGGTGTACTCTACGACGAATATGGGTACACGAATGGCAAAACGTAATTTTGCGAATGAATCCATGTTCTGTTTACAGCATCATCATGATCGCATCCGGGTTTGGCGACATCGCGGTGAACGCACATTGGAAGCGTGTATTCGTCATCGCCATACTGGCGTATCACCCAGCGTGATGGTATGGGGTGCCACTGCTTACACGTCTCGGTCACCTCTTGTTCGCACTGACGGCACTTCGAACAGTGGACGTTACATTTTAGATGTGTTACGACCCGTGGCTCTACCCTTCATTCGATCCCTGCGAAACCCTACATTTCAGCAGGATAATGCACTACCGCATGTCGCAGATCCTGTACGGGCCTTTCTGGATACAGAAAATGTTCGACTGCTGCCGTGGCCAGCTCCTGATCTCTCACCAATTGAAAACGTCTGGTCAATGGTGGCCGAGCAACTGGCTGGTCACAATAGACCAGTCACTACTCTTGATGAACTGTGGTATCGTGTTGAAGCAGCATGGGCAGCTGTACTTGTATACGCCATGCAATCTCTGTTGTCTCAATGCCCAGGCGTATCAAGGCAATTATTACGGCCAGAGGTGGTTGTTCTGGGTACTGATTTCTGAGGATCTATGAACCCAAATTGGGTGAAAATGTAGTCGCATGTCAGTTCTAGTATAATATATTGGTCCAATGAATACCCGTTTTTCATCCGCATTCAATCTTGGTGTAGCAATTATAATGGCCAGTAGTGTATGAAAGTCTCACGCGTGGTTTTTAAAGGTGTTGGGCGTTGCATTAAACCCATCGGTAATGGCAGCTGAATCACCCCACAGAACAGATAGGAACAGATATGCATTTGGCATAGTCGAGTGTACGGTGTCACGCAGGAGGGAGTGCTTGCGAGGCCGAGGCAGCCACCTCGGCCGTGAAAGAGGTAGCCGATCGTTGTCCCAGGGGGCTGGCCCCGCCGCCCGCCCCATCGGCCGCTGCACTTACGACGATCCTGGCAACGGCGGGCGGACAACGGCTTGTGACGAGCCAGGCAGTGGACACGCTACACGAAGGAGCTGCTCGCGCATAGGACAGTGTTGCGCCGGAGCTCCACCTTAGGGAGGTCAGCCCCCGCCATCTCAGAAACAGGTCGCGGTCAGGAAGATGGCAGGCGCAATCAAGCAAAATGGCAACCCTACAACTACACAGTTTTTCTTCCCAGAAACTGTCACTGGTACCAAACCACTGTATCATCACTCAGGACAGAAGCTTCCGAGACGAACGTGCTAAATGACTCGCAGCCAGAAGTAAAAAATACCACTTACCATTGATAACGGAGAGGACATTGCACCTAATATCGCGGAATCGACGGAGTTACCAAATTCGTCAGATCGTGAACAACCGAACATATCGACCCACGACGATACTGAACCATCCAGTCAGGACGAGGACTAAGAGTTTCAACTGCTTGTGCCTCAACGATTGTAAAGAAAAAGCAAAAACTCGCATGAAGCGGAGAACATCGCGAAACTACAGGACCCTGTGCCTACCTCAGGCAAATATTCACCGCTATAGCCTGACGATGATCCGATCGAGGTGTTTACAGAACGGAGCGCAGCTGGAACGAGCAGCGACTCAAACCCTGCACCGACGCAAAACCCTCCAATACAGCCAGCGAACACACCACCTGTGACCATCCAATCTTCAGGGCAACATCTGCGTCTGTAACAGTGAACTGAAAAATGATGTCGAAAGATGAGTCGGTATATGACGTCCAGCATCTTCTTGACACCAAGCATTTAACTGAAACATATCGAACAAAAGATGGGGCTCCACAATTCAGAAGACGTCAACTTTACTTCCATACAGCGAGTTACTGCCACTTGCCACCACGGTGTTCGAAGTGCATGGTCCACGACCAGTTCAAGGCTTGCAGAGAATACTATACCGAAATCCAAATGTATAAATTTCGAAGACGAACATTCCTCTACGTATAACTTGAGGATTTCCCCACGCATTTTAAAATGTATATTCTATTCCTGAAGAGAATTGCACCTCCACACCACCTGACCTTTCAGCTTGGACATTATGGACAGAGCAAATGGCCGATGGGGACAAGGCCATTTGTATCATACGATCAGTCACACAAGTTCCTCTTGCGAAACCACGATTTACATCTCTGGAAGCAGCTGCAGGTAACATTTCCACACGTTGAGGAACCATTACATTGGTTGCGACGTATCTCAGCTCTCTCTCAGAGGTCATTTGTCGGGGATGGCCTTCCGTTGATACTTGCTCAACGCGAGAAAATGCTGCTCTGTGGGGATCACAGCACTAAGCACTTCTCATGGAGTTCGGGCCGTACCAACCCATGAGGGAACCAGTTGTTTGGATTGGAGGTATGACAGGAAGCCATCACATTCAGACCAGAAGATCCGACTCATGTCCCAATCAACGCAGCCCACAGACCCGACGTGTTGGACATCGCTATCTCAAAAAATGTAAGACTCGATCTGCGCCTTTAAACCATTAATGACTTAACGTCTGATCACAGTCCGTTGGTCGGTATCATCACAGAGGCAATGAAAGAGCTATGTCCCCGAGTACACCAGACCACCAGGCTTTCCTCAGCTACAATATTCGTCCTCAGCAGGTGTATCGAAAACAGTACTTACAGAGGAAGCTGTCTTTGTATTGACTGGGAAGATTCTAAGGGTTTACTGCCGGGCTACTATCACAACTGAGCCGCGCGCGTTATATAGTCGAGAGTTTTGATCACTGGCCAGGTACGAAAACACTGACAGCAACTCTGTAACCCTGGGGTCCATACAGTGTCTTTGAATTTCGCCGAGTAAAGTTAGAATGTAAGTTAGCTGTTCTCACCTTAAACCAGGGATGAATGGGGTCCACTCTGGGCCCTCCGAAACCCAAGATCTACGATAGTGGCGTTTTCGGGACCAGCGGGTCCAGTTTTTGATCGACTGAGCAAGACAGAACATTTTGCTACAACTTATAGCACAAAACGGCTTAGCATGTGTGGACACCACCGAAGAGGAGGAGATAAGAATACGACGCCAGGCAGAAAATTTCCGACGGATGGCAGGACAGACTGAACCACCACTAACGACACCAGTGGATGTCCGCTCGATTGTATGACGATGCGACAACCATTGAGATGCTGAACCGAATGGTATAACGAACGAATAGTTGAAGAAGCTGCCACAAAACCATTGGTGTTGATAACCTATATAGGATACTTCCTCTCCGACTGGAAGATTGCTCGGATAGAACCACTACCAGATCCGGGGAAGGACCATTGCAAACTGCAAACCCATTGGCCCATCAGCCTCCTCCCAACGCCCTCCATACTGTTGTAACAGACCGGACTCAAACAACTCCGACTAGCGTTCACCAAAGGGCACGTGATAAGCCCAGACCACTTCACCTTACAGCCACGCCTGTCGGCCAAACTCCAGCTCCTCTGGGTTACAAAGTACATAGCTCTAAATATGAACAATGGGAAGTATACTAAGGCGGCCTTTCTCGATGCTAAAAGGCATATGATCGAGTATGTCCTGTGCTGCCCCGATTTAATTCGTCCTGTACGTGATTGTCCTGCTCTTACGTCCACAAGTCGTCCTTGCGCAGTTCGCGGTCGATGCAGCGATTCTTACCAGCAACCACAGAGTCGATGCAGCGATACGACGCCTCCAAAGTCAACTTGTCCTTATTCAGTTACGAACAGCAACAAACCAGATTAACCTGAATACGGAGAAGATGCAGGCCATTATGTTTACTCGGCTTCCGCCCGGACCCAGAGTCTCTCACACTATACAACATCGTACTCCCTTGCACAAATCATATTAAACACATGGGAGGGATATCGGAGCGGAACTCCTCTTCAAGTACCATGTTCAGTGAAATCGCAACAGCATCTTGCACCTACGATCCTGCCATCGATCTGACATGGATGCTCCTCCTGGGGGTTCACTTGTAACAGCAATCTCAAACCGCAGAAAAAACTTTCTAAACTTATGTCTAAGGTTGGTCCTTGCAGCACCAAGAGGGGCAAAAATTAGGGATCTACATCAAGAACGGCACAGGGAGACCATCAGGGAAGTTCCTAGATAACGGAACTCAGCATTTCATTCTCAATGGAGAAAAGTCTTCCGAAGTAAGAGTGATTTCAGGTGTGCTGCAGGGGAGTGCCGTAGAATCTTTGCTATTCACAATATATATAAATGACCTGGTGGATAACATCGGAAATTCACTGAGGCTTCTTGCGGATAATGCTGTAGTATATCGATAGGCTGTAACAATGGAAAATTATCCTGAAATGCAGTAAGATCTGCAACGAATTGACGCATGGTGCAGGGAATGGCGATTGAATCTCAATGTAGACAAGTGTAATGTGCTGCGAATACACAGAAAGAAAGATCCTTTATCATTTAACTACAATATAGCAGTTCAGCAACTGAAAGCAGTTAATTTCATAATTTGTCTGGGAGTAGGAATTAGGAGTGATTTAAAATGGAATGTCCATATAAAATTAATCGTCGTTAAAGCAGTTGCCAGACTGAGATTCATTGGAAGAATCCTAAGGAAATGCAATCCGAAAACAAAGGAAGTAGGTTACAGTACGCTTGTTCGCCCGCTGCTTGAATACTGCTCACCAGTGTGGGATCCGTACCAGATAGGTTTGACAGAAGAGATAGAGAACATCCAACGGAGAGCAGCGCGCTTCGTTACAGGATCATTTAGTAATCGCGAGACGATAGATAAACTCCAGTGGAAGACTCTGCAAGAGAGATGCTCAGTAGCTCGGTACGGGCTTTTGTTGAAGTTTCGAGAACATACCTTCACCGAGAAGTCAAGCACTATATTGCTCCCTCCTACGTATATCTCGCAAAGAGACCATGAGAATAAAATCAGAGAGATTAGAGCCCACACAGGAGTACCGACAATCTTTCTTTCCACGAACAGTACGAGACTGGAATAGAATGGAGAACCGATAGAGGTACTGAAGGTACCCTCCACCACACATCGTCAGGTGGCTTGCGGAGTATGGATGTAGATGTAGATGTAGATATGGCCCCCACAAAAATAATTTGCTACCATTGAAACACTAAGGCCCCTTACAAGACTTCTTGATTCGCCTCAGAGGTATGGTATCGTACGCTATCATCGAGGTACCCCAACGACATAACGAAGTAATATATGTTCATAAATTAAAAAAAAGAGAAAAAGTAATGTGACGTTGTGTGACAGAAATGTAAAACCTATGTGACAGAAATGTAAAACCTACTGGGAGAATATGTAACATTAAATGAACTGTAAAAAAGTAAACAATATCTAAGGAGGTTCAAAGAACCTAGTGCTCAGTACCCTTTTAACGCGGAAATTGAGAGAAAATTACCGCTTCACCCTTTACATCTAAGAAGTCAAGGTACGAAGTGGTAATGTCTCTGTGAAACCGTAAAAAAGATGTGTTCGAAGACAATGAAATATGCGAAAATCAAAACAGTCTTAGGTAGTGAAACTTCCCTTTTGAATGTAAATAATGACAGTGCTGGAAAAACTCTTACGTTATTAGATTTTCAAACAGCCGAGCAAAACTCAACGTACTCAGACAGTATCCTCTTTAGTTATTCTGATCATCACTAAACTGACACACAATACTTTTAGGGCAACGCAGTCTGACTTTCAATAATCCCTACAAAAGAATGGCCCTGACTGACAATAACCTATACCTTATCTCACAAAAATCTTCGTTACTCGAACTACTGCAATACAGCGAGCGCCAATACTCCCAGCTAAATAAAAGATTCTAACTACTGATAGGCATAGTTAGCAAATGATAAATTTTGATGGAGAAAAAACAACGTATTTAACTTAATAATGTTCAAAAGTCATCATATATATAGCAGTTCATGACATCCAGTCTTACAAATTTCCTTTTTCTGACGGACACACGTCCATATCGTCCGCTCTCAAAACTCTGCCATCTCTCTCCCCACATCCACCACTGCTGGCGGCGCACCTCCAACTGCCCGCCAGTACTTCCATCACTGCTGGCGACTAACTTCCAACTGCTCAACAGTACTGGCGATTAACTTCCGACATAGAGTCCAACCAGCCACAGAGTCTCTTACAAAGAAAGCACAGTCAGAGTTCCAATGCAAAGCACTACACAGCGCTGCCAACACAGAAGCAGCACACTTACAGTAGGTAATTTTCCCCTCAGCACAGTCAAAGACAGTAGGAAAACACTCGGACAGTTGCGAAGGGAATCTCTTTATCCCACTTTCAGTTTCTGTTAATGAGTTAATCAGATTACAAAATATCACCTGAGTGGATTTAGATGTATGACCCATCACGATTTCGAATACAGCCGTTTTTTCTCAATTTTTAAACATGTAATATCAAATTTCCATTCATCTGGCATTTGAATGAGATAGTTTGATGTTACTCGTCCTAATCGAAACAGACTGGTCATGATCAACATCAGAATGGATTACACCGTATTGTGCCCTGGTGATGACGTTGTTCATCGAAACTGGCTGCACACTGAAGAGATTAACTTAGCAGCTGTCGGAGTGTTTTTAGGTATGACTGTCATTAAGTGCGCTATGATGAGGAAAATCATCTTAGAAAATATGAGCCGTGGTAAAAATTGCTGTTTTGAAGGGCGCGCCGCAGCGCGTAGTGTGAAGCAGTCGCCCTCCGTTTCTGGCGGTGGCGCCGCTGTGGCAATCGCAGCTTTGGTGTCTACCTCTGGTGGGAAAGGGGAAAGGTTGCCTGTTCACGTGCATTTAAGGGGCGCTATGAACTCGCCAGTTGGTCAGTCTGGGTGAGTCTGGAGTCATTCTGGGGTCAGGCTCTCGTCCCCAGCTTGCTAGTCTGTCTCTCGTCCGAATTTGTGAGGCAGTTAGTGTCTGTCTGTCGTCCGGACTATTGGTATGTCTTTCGTTCGGATCAATCTTTAATGCCGTATAAATGAGAGTCTTTCCACTCCGCCAGTAAGAGAACTCAGCGAGTGGTCGCCCAGTCGGGGCTTAGTTTCTGCATCTGAGTCTGCGCCTTAGGCCGCCAGTCAGCTCGAGTTGCTCAGGCAATGGTGATTGGCGGTTGGATCGATCGGTTGGTCGGTCGCGCACTGAGACAAAAGATGGCTTGTCCGCGTTGGGGGTCGGCGCATGTGAGGTCGCCACTTGAGTCCAGTGGGCCGCGCCGTAGAGCGAGGGGTAGTGGCTTCGCGGTCGACACGAGAGCAACACGAGCCAACCCACGACATCGGTGTGGAATCGCAGTTTATTAGAAGTTAAGTGATTGGTGATGTGTTGTTTGATTTAATCTTGTTAAATTCTACTTGTGTTCTTGGTGAGGCCACCAGCCGTTTTGCTTTGGGGTCGTCCCACCATTTTTCTCCGTTTGCCCACCCGCGGGAAGGTGGTTATTTATGAATTGGGTGGTCCGTTTTTCCCTTGTGGAGTAGGGGCGATTTAGAGCAACCTGCGGTTCGGTTTGTTCGGTAATCTCCCTATCAATCTGCCGTACGTTAGTAGCTGCCTTCTGTCATTTCTGTCCGATTCGGTGTGTTAACGAATTTATTGCTTGAAGTGTGACGGCCTAATTCCTGAAATATGATTTTATCTTGCCTATCATCTCTAGAGGCGGTATATGTGTAGTGTAGAGCAGGTTTGGCCAATCTTGTATAATTTTATGTATGATTGCATTTCATGGGCTTTTATTTAAACAGTCATTTAAGTGTATAAAGTTGACAACCTTCCACCGTAAGACTTTTCTTAGAAGTTAAAATCAAGTTGCACCTTCGGTGGCAAGTTAAGCTTTTAATTTTAGTGTTTTGTACCATTTCCATCCCTCCTACGGGGTGCATAGTTTGTGTGCTTGTGTGAATTGTTAAAACTTTTACTTTAAGGTAATCTGGTGTGTTGCAGATTTGCACCAGTGTAGTCTTTCAGAGGTTGTGGTGAGCGGTCGTGACTACGGCCATGTCAAAAGGGGGCGGCAAGGTTCTCTGCCCGAAAGCTCTTAGTCAAAACTTGTTTCTTTCTGCCTCTGAATAAATTGTAACTTTGATATTTAGAGGGTGCTTTCTGCCTATAATTTTAAATCTGTTTCTTTCTTTTTTTTTTTAAAAAAAAAGAAAACGCTTTTAGGAATAAAATTTCCATTTGTTAAAAGCAATTTGATTATGATTTCATCAGTTACTCCCTGCCAACGACTTCCACACTCACATAGTGTCATTAAATGTATTAATGTTCTTGATGAATCGCTAGTAAATACACTCCTGGAAATTGAAATAAGAACACCGTGAATTCATTGTCCCAGGAAGGGGAAACTTTATTGACACATTCCTGGGGTCAGATACATCACATGATCACACTGACAGAACGACAGGCACATAGACACAGGCAACAGAGCATGCACAATGTCGGCACTAGTACAGTGTATATCCACCTTTCGCAGCAATGTAGGCTGCTATTCTCCCATGGAGACGATCGTAGAGATGCTGGATGTAGTCCTGTGGAACGGCTTGCCATGCCATTTCCACCTGGCGCCTCAGTTGGACCAGCGTTCGTGCTGGACGTGCAGACCGCCTGAGACGACGCTTCATCCAGTCCCAAACATGCTCAATGGGGGACAGATCCGGAGATCTTGCTGGCCAGGGTAGTTGACTTACACCTTCTAGAGCACGTTGGGTGGCACGGGATACATGCGGACGTGCATTGTCCTGTTGGAACAGCAAGTTCCCTTGCCGGTCTAGGAATGGTAGAGCGATGGGTTCGATGACGGTTTGTATGTACTGTGCACTATTCAGTGTCCCCTCGACGATCACCAGTGGTGTACGGCCAGTGTAGGAGATCGCTCCCCACATCATGATGCCGGGTGTTGGCCCTGTGTGCCTCGGTCGTATGCAGTCCTGATTGTGGCGCTCACCTGCACGGCGCCAAACACGCATACGACCATCATTGGCACCAAGGTAGAAGCGACTCAGATGTTAAGTCCCATTCTGCTCAGAGCCATTTGTAGTTTCGTGGTTTTACGTTAAAGATTCTGAAGGCATACATATTCATTTGTGTGCCACTATGTCATCTCTACATGTAGGGAAGTACCAGTAAGTGCTCTTGTACCCTGGGACAATCGGCGTGTTTCTTGAGAAAGCAAATATGGAGAATGTCAACCTGTTGAATATTCACTCGAGAGAAGGGCATAAGAGTTTCTCGGGTAAAGGGCCGCCCGGAGACCGTCGAGTGCGTGCGTGCGTGTGTGTGAGCTCTCCATAGCAGTACAGTAGCTGCGGCGGCCAGAGCGCAGAGCCTAGGGCAGCCCGCGAGCAAACTCCCTGCACAGGGGCGCCGGCCGGACGCGTCAGCTCGAGTGCCCTCCCTGGTCCCACAAGTGCACCCGACCTCAGCCCGCCTCGCTCTGCCATCTGCCGCCCACCCGTTTGGCTAACCAGGGCCTTCAACTCAGTTTCCACTGCATCAAAGTGATCGACCTGCCCCAGTGATTCCGTTTACACCTGTTTCAGAGTGCTGCTCGAATTAATTGTCCGTGTTCATACGAGGGTGAGTCAAATGAAAACCTTAAATATTTTTTTAAATATTATTTATGGTGCAGAAGTGGTACAAAGCTGTATCACTTTTCAACATAGTCTCCCACATGCTCAATGCAAGTCCTCCAGCGCTTACAAAGTGCATAAATTCCTTTAGAAAAAAATTCTTTTGGTAGTCCGTGCAACCACTCGTGCACCGCGTGGCGTACCTCTTCATCAGAACGGAACTTCTTGCCTCCCATTAAGTCTTTGAGTGGTCCAAACATATGGTATTATTTGGAAGGAGAGAAAGCATTGGTCATATATTTTTGTTTATTATCGCAAAATCGATTTTCGGTCACTTAGTGACCATCTTCAGTGCTGTAATATATAACTTAAATTAGTAAGAACTGGTGTCAATAAGCTTACGGCGATCACATAGACTCAGTCTATGTGATCGCCGTAAGCTTATTGACACCAGTTCTTACTAATTTAAGTTATATATTACAGCACTGAAGATGGTCACTAAGTGACCGAAAATCGATTTTGCGATAATAAACAAAAATATACGACCAATGCTGTCTCTCCTTCCAAGTATACCCATTATCTTGTCGTAGTGCACAGGACACTATGGAGTCGCCAATCAATATGGTATTATACTTTGCATTTCCTCTTGTTGGGCTCTGGTGCAATATTTTACTCGTTGAAAAAAATGGTTCAAATGGCTCTGAGTACTATGGGACTCAACTTCTGTGGTCATCAGTCCCCTAGAACTTAGAACTACTTAAACCTAACTAACCTAAGGACATCACACAGATGCATCCCCGAGGCAGAATTCGAACCTGCGACCGTAGCGGCCTCGCGGTTTCAGACTGTAGCGCCTAGAACCGCACGGCCACTCCAACCGGCGATAGCACTGTTACCTCTCTACCTTCCAAATACAAGGGTGAGTCAAATGAAATTCTTTAATATTTTTTTAAATATTATTTATTGTGCAGAAGTGGTTCAGAGCTGTATCACTTTTCAACATAATCTCCCCCACACTCAATGCAAGTCGTCCAGCGCTTACGTAGTGCATAAATTCCTTTAGAAAAAAATTCTTTTGGTAGTCCGCGCAACCATTCATGCACCGCGTGGCGTACCTCTTCATCAGAAAGAAACATCTTTTCTCCCATTTGATTTGTTATTACGAATTTAAGGTTTTCATTTGACTCACCCTCGTAGTTCTACGTGGGCGTAAAACACCGCCCGACAAAAGAAGTGAAACACCCGGATGATATGGTCAGATATCAATGTAATTCAGCACACATGCATAGCATCGGCGGAATTGTAAATGATGTAGAGTTGTTATGCGGTGTGACAAACCAACGACCAGAGTAATTTAGTTTTGTTTTTGTTTAGTGTTGCTTCCAGGCCTGGTAAGACTCTCGAATAGCTTCAGATGTTGGGTGGTCACTGTGTACGGCACGTAGTTGCCGCGTACTCGTGTCAGACAGACTTATCAGCCCCTGAATGGGTTTGAAAATGGTCTCATTGCGGGTTTACACTTGGCCGACTGACAGAATCGTGCTACACCAATCAAAAAAGTTTTGCATCAACTCGGTTCCCAGAGTTACGGAACCAGTACAGAAAATTGGAATACAGATCAACATAAACATGATTTCCGCTCTTTTTATTGCTCATGAAAAACACAGATTGTACGTTGTACCACCATACAACGAGACCTTCAGAGGCGGTGGTCCAGATTGCTGTACACACCGGTATCTCTAATACCCGGTAGCACGTCCTCTTGCGTTGATGCATGCCTGTATTCGTCGCGGCATACTATCCGCAGGTTCATCAAGGCACTGTTGATCCAGATTGTACCACTCCTCAACGGAGATCCCTCAGAGTGGTTGATGGGTCACGTCGTCCATAAACACCCCTTTTGAATCTGTCCCAGGCATGTTCGATAGCGTTCATGTCTGGACAACTTGCTGGCCACTCTAGTTGAGCGATGTCATTATCCTGAAGAAAGTCATTCATCATATGTGCACGATGGGGGCGCGAATTGTCGTCCATAAAGACGAATGCCTCGCCAGTGTGCTGCCGATATGGTTCCACTACCGGTCGGAGGATGGCATTCACGTATCGTATAGCCGTTACGGCCCTTTCCATGACCGCTAGCGGCGTACGTCGGCCCCACGTAATGCCAACCCATAAATCAGGGAACCTCCTCCTTGCTGCAATCGCTGGACAGTGTATCTAAGGCGTTCAGCCTGGCCGGGTTGCCTCCTAACACGTATCCGACGGTTGTCTGGTTGAAGGCATCTGGGGACACTAATCGGTGAAGAGAACGTGATGCCTTCTTCTTCGTCCTAGAGCACCCACACCTTGATACCGAAACCTTACCGCCCCACAAGTCACACTAGACTGAAAGGGTCAATACCGCCCCTTATCAGTTTGCCGCTGAAAGCATCTGTATTAAGAGACGTGACCTGGGCATGGGACCTTGACACTGCACTCCTATAGAAAATAGAACTGTGCCTCAAATTGCTGGATACATACTTTATAACTCTACCAGTGACCCCCTTTGCTGGGGAGTAGCTGCACACGTTCGTAAAGGAATGCCTGTTGCAGATGTCACCACTCTACCACCAGAAAGAGGCATGGCCTTTGCCACTGTGGACACGCATATCATCAACATCTGCGCCTCTATCAGGAGAGAGCCATACTCTACTCCGAAGACATCCCCCTCTTGTTATCAGGGTGTTATGCTAGTTGCATATTTGGAGGCGACGTTAAATGTGTTTTCCACGGGAAGATCAGGCGCCACACTCTGATACTTGTCAAGACCACACAAGCGGCTTCTAGAGAAATTGCGTGCTTATGGAATATCGTCTCAGATATGTGACTGGATTTGTGACTTCCTGTCAGAGAGATCACAGTTCGTAGTAATTGACACAAAGTCATCGAGTAAAACAGAAGTGGGTTCTGGCGTTCCCCAAGATAGTGTTATAGACCCTTTGCTGTTCCTAATCTGTATAAACGATTTGGGAGACAATCTGAGCAGCCGTCTTAGGTTGTTTGCAGATGATGCTGTCGTTTATCGACTAATAAAGTCATCAGAAGAACAAAACAAATTGCAAACGATTCAGAAATGATATCTGAATGGTGTGAAAAGTGGCAATTGACCCTAAAGAACGAAAAATGTGAGGTCATCCACATGAGGGCTAAAAGGAATCCGTTAAACTTCGGTTACACGATAAATCAGTCAAATCTGAAGGCCGTAAATTAAAGTAAAAATCTACGAATTACAATTACGAACAACGTAAATTGGAAGGAACACATAGAAAATGTTGTAGGGAAAGCTAACCAGAGACTGCGTGTTATTGGCAGGACAGAAAATGTAATAGATCTACTAAGGAGACTGCCTACACTCCGCTTGTCCATCCTCTTTTAGAATACTGCTGCGCGGTGTGGGATCCTAACCAGATAAGACTCACGGAGTACATCGAAAAAGTTCAAAGAAGGGTAGCACGTTTTTTATTATCGCGAAATGTGGGAGAGTGTGACAGATATGATACAGGATTTGGGCTGGACATGATTACAAGAAAGCCGTTTTTCGTTGCGAAGGAATCTTCTCAAGAAATTCCAATCGACAACATTCTCCTCCGAATGCGAAAATACTTTGTTGACATCGACTTAAATGGGGAGAAACGATCACCATGATAAAATAAGGGAAATCAGAGTTCGTACGGAAAGATATAGGTGTTCGTTCTTTCCGGTCGCTATACGCGATTGAAATGATAGAGAATTGTGGAGGTGGTTTGATGAAACCTCTGCCAGGCACTTAAATGTGATTTACAGAATATCCATGTACTCTTAGATGTAGATGTAGAAGAGCTCTGCAGTACCGTCGGCGAATCTCGGCTCAGTGACGCATGATAAGAGTAGTTTGGCAATACCCGCGGCACCCCATATAACACAAGTCATTCGGAAAGTCGACTTGATAGGATTCACCTCTACTGAGGGAATAGCATCTGATGTCAAAGACACTGAACTATGGCCGCTGGATTTCCCTGACTGAAGTGCATACAACTGCATGGTTCTCCTCAAACCGCAGTGAGTCTCGCGTCGTCGTGCACCGTGGAAACTCAACTTCATGCATCTCCAGGAGGCAGAATGTCAACAGCGTGTAACCGAGACTAGGACGACTTGTGAAGGACAATTCCCCATCTTCGGAACGACTTTAGAGTGGTGGTTAGCGTGCGCCTAGCCGTCCGTACGCCAAACGGGAAGGACGTGGTGGAATGGCACCGACACGCAACTATTATGCCAATGGCACGACATGACTATTATGCCATCTCCTGAGACAGACGCCAAAGGGCCGGACCAGACCCTTCAGATGGTGCGGAAGCGGATTAAGGCGCGCTTAGTGACGAGGGCTCGATGTCATCTACAGGAAGTATTCATGAGAACGCTACTACAGGACTCAATGGGTCACGAGATGTCTACCACATCATATCGCAACCGACAAGCGACGAAGACGACGGCAGCCCATAACCAAACTCGTCACACCACAGGCACAAACCTTCACTCAAAAACATTAAATAGTCACCACTTTCGCCGATCACTACCGGAACATCCACGGCTCGGGGACTGCCGATGCGACAGCCACTGGTCAGCTCTTGTTATACATCACCTGCACCATTCGCGACAGAGAGAATACCCAATAGGTGGAACTGACCACCAGGGCGAAGTGGAGGCTGCTGTCGACAAGGATGCCATTAACACATCCCACGGCATGGATTGTTTACCTACAGAATTCTATCGTGCCTTCTGGCCATTAACGGCCCGAGATGTACCAGCAAGCTCCAAGAACATATCACGCGAGGCAGTGTAACCCATCCTAGCTTTGTCAGGGGCATCATCATTCCAATGCATAAGCGAAGCCGTGGTTTTAGAATCACCTGTTACCATCCACTTACCCTATTTAATTTGGACTACAAAATCTTTGCCCGAAATTTGACGGCACATCTTCGTCCCCTTCTTCCCAGCATCCTTTGAACGGAACAGATAACCACAGTTGGTCAGGTCAGTATGCGGAATGAAACAGGCGAATGTCGCGATGTGGTAGCACTGGCCGCAATATGACGCTTTCCGGCGGCTACGACTTTGATAGCACATATGAAAAAGTACGTCACCTTTTCCTGTTCTCTGTGATGACGTGGATTGGCTTCCCACCCTCCTTACTCAACGTCATACATGCCATATACGACAGCGGTAGCTTCCACATACAAGTCAATGGTCGCTTAACAAGTCCAGTTCTGATACGGCGATCTGTCCGACAAGGCTGTCCGTATCGACCATACTAAAAGAGTTGGCGCTGAAGCGCCTCATTGAAAACCTTAAATCTTCACTGAAGGGAATCCCGCTACGACATCTCACTTTCCGTTGTCAAGTATACGCCGACGATCTGCTCCTCATGGTTCGCTGGAGAGCGGAAACACGACAGACTACTGAAGCCATCATGACATACGGTTGACTTGCAGGCAGCTGTAGATGTGAATAAATCTGTAGCTCTGCCAATAGGATGTGGCTTCTCCGATGCCTAACTAGCACCCTTCTCATAGGTGCAGATCATTAAGTCCCTGGGGACTGTTTTCACTTCAGTACATCGCGTACGACAGTCAGTAATTTTCGGTACTCTTTGCAGAGTATTCGTGCTGAGATCTACAGTAATCTACTCCAGCGTCTCGACCCTCTTCAGAGGCTGGTCTACCTCGATCACCATAGTGGTTTGAAACTGGTGTATTTTACACAAGTCCTACCCTTACTGCACATGACTGGACTTCGCTTGCAAGCGGCCTTCCCATCGCAGGAGGGAGAACTTGGTCTACTCGCCTGTATATGCGAACGTTGTGGAAACAATGGGCCAGGAAGATCCATCGCACGCAGTTTGGTGGACGTCCTCATGCCGGCGTCCATCCTTCCATCAGTGCTGGTTGACCACATTCATTCCTTCTTGTCGCCTATCCCGTCCTTTATTGCAGCCTACAGATATGTGCATCCCATCCTCTCGACCACGTGTCCTCCTATACCTATCTCACTCTGCTACGTCGAGTGTAGCTCAACATTGCAAAACAGGAGTACAACAAAAGTGGTCAAATGTGTGTGAAATGTTATGGGACTTGACTGCTAAGGTCATCAGTCCCTTACACACAGCCGGCCGGTGTGGCCATGTGGTTAAAGGCGCTTCAGTCTGGAACCGCGTGACCGCTACGGTCGCAGGTTCGAATCCTGCCTTGGGCATGGATGTGTGTGATGTCTTTAGGTTAGTTAGGTTTAATTAGTTCTAAGTTCTAGGCGACTGATGACCTCAGAAGTTAAGTCGCATAGTGCTCAGAGCCATTTGAACCAACCCTTACACACTACTTAACCTAAATTATCCTAAGGGCAATAACACACCCATGCCGGATGGAGGACACGAACCTCCACCGGGACCAGCCACACAGTCCAGGACTGCAGTGCCCTAGATCGCTTGGATAATCCCGCACGGCTAAACAGAAGTACCCCATGTCAAATTTATGGTGCCGTGTCTACCAAGTTTACCTCCCCTCGTATGTTCAAGCAACATGGTACATGGTTGCCAGTGGAAAAATTGCTACACAACAGAAGTGACATGCAACCAGATCAGTTGGCACCCCATTATTGACGCCTGCCAACATCCTAACGAGGACATCCACCGCCTGGTACGCCCATAATCGATCCTGGACATCTGGGAGCTCAGCCGCAAGATGGTCGCCTGCTTTCTCAGCATTCCTCCGACTATGGTTAAACCTAAGACATTCATCTTTCCTGAGGACATACACTTCCAAGCTGCCAAAAGCGACTCCATATTTCGGATAAAAGGTTGAACGCTCAGCTGCCTTTATGGCGAAGGCGACAAATCAGGTCCCAGCTTTTACTGCAGGTTGACGAATGCCTACAGCGCTTTAGAGCGACGACCCTGTTTGCCAACTACTAGCATGGAGTATTCATATCGTCCCCACACAGCTGGGGCGTAATGGGCCTTATCCCCACTCCCACTCAACCACTTCTCATCAGACTTTTCTCGCTGCATCTGCATAGCTCGTACCCCCTTCTGAGGACGTCACAAAGGCGAGCGCATCGTATCCGCCCAACAAGGCAGTCCGCATAATGTAGCCCCGTGACACTGCACACTAGCCCGCACACCAACTGAAGTGGGATTAAATAACTAAAACGTCTCCTCCACCTCACCTAACCACCACATGCACTCCACTCCTATGCATTATAATGTGGTGGGGTCTGGAGGCCCAGTGGCCAGGCCTCAAATACGACCCGTGCCTCCTCTATCCTTGGGCTCTAGCGATGGACGAATATATAGCCCCGATTGTTTACCCACTCTCCTTTTTCCCCTTATAATGTACATTATACTGTAAATACGTTTTCTGTTCTGAAACTTCCTGGCAGATTAAAACTGTGTGCCGGACTGAGACTCGAACTCGGGACCTTTGCCTTTCGCGGGCAAGTACTCGAAAGAGCAAAGGTCCCGAGTTCGAGTCTCGGTCCGGCACCCAGTTTTATTCTGCCAGGAAGTTTCATATCAGCGCACACTCTGCTGAAGAGTGAAAATCTCATTCTGGAAACGTTTTCTGTTGGTTATCTTTGTTTTTTTTCGAATAAAGGAATATATAAATAAAAACGAAAAAAGCAATCAAAAATAAATAAATAAAACAGAGAGATGTTATCCCTCCCCAACGTCAGTAGATCATAGTTGATACACGAGTATCTCTGTCAAACATGTTCGGAAAGACACAAAGACACTCTAAGACAAAAACCGGAAAAAGGAAAAAAAAACTACACAGCACGAAAGAGTTATCCGAATGTGACAGAAATGAGTAGGTGTGATGTGCATGTCAGACAAACAAAGGATTAAAATTTCATAAAAAATGGATGATTTGTGGAAGAGAAAGAGCTTCATAAACTGAGCAATTCAATAACGCATTGGTCCACATGTGGTCCTTATGCAACAAGTTATTCGGCTTGGCATTGATTGGTGGTGTCTCTGCATATCCTCCTGAGGCATCGCGTTCGAGCACCAAACTCATGGGATGATTGGAGGGCCCTGCCCGTAATAGTCCTGATGCTCTCAACAAGGGAGGGATCCGACAACCTTGTTGCCCAATGTAGGATTTGGCAAGCACGAACACAAGCGATAGCAACTCTCGCCGTTTGTGGGCGGGCACTATCTTGCTGAATTGTAAGATCACAGTGGCTTCCCAGCAACATCTACCAACTTCCGTCTGGTTCGGATAATACCTTCATTCTTTTTTTTTATCTCTTGGGGTGTATAAGGAAACCTCCTCAAATAAAACAGACACGTCAAACGTGTTGTGTCTAGACAAGACAGCCTAGACACAATGAGAGGAAGCCGAAAGGAACGCGCTAAGCCAAAGCAGGGTGCGTGAGGTCTGAAACAAGATACGTAATCAATGCTATAAAGAAAAGTACGTAGCTTCTGGAATACTTAACTTTAATCCATCCTTTTGGTACATCTGGAGATTGTGGCGATACAAGTGAGACTCTTTAGATACATGCAATGTTACTAATGGCGCCTTGCTAGGTCGTAGCCATTGACTTAGCTGAAGGCTATTCTAACTATTTGCTCGGCAAAGGAGCGAGGCTTCGTCAGTATAGTCGCTAGCTACGTCGTCCGTACAACTGGGGCGAGTGCTAGTCCGTATCTCGAGACCTGCCTTGTGGTGGCGCTCGGTCTGCGATCACACAGTGGCGACAGGCGGGTCCGACATGTACTGATGGACCGCAGCCGATTTAAAACTACCACCTAGCAAGTGTGGTGTCTGGCGGTGACACCACATTCCTCCCCCACAAATCGGCGAATGGTCGTGTGATAAGGCTTCCGCCCGTCGTGGGGAGGACCCCATATTGACGTATGCGATGAGGTGGGCAGCCTAACGACAGGCGACGCTGTGCCACCCGCACCCGGCCATTCGGTCCGAGGGGATCTAGGAAACGCCTGAAAACCTAGTCCAGGGTGCACGTCAACATGCAGTGTATGCGCCCGTAAAGAGACAGGAGGGGCCGAAGGGTCGACCTCCATTGCGTCGGGGTACCCGACGCGCGAAGACGCCATGTGGTCCGGAGCGGGCAAGAGTTCCATGGCGGAGGACAGCTGGTCACGGGAAGCGATCGGCGGCGCGTGACCCAGGGAGGCGCTTGGCGGCTGCAGCGAAGCGTCCACTGCGGGCGGCGCCGGCTGGAGGGCAGGTGGCGGCGGCGGAGGCGGCGGCGGCGCTTCGCCATGGGGCAAAATGGAAGGCATCGTCGGAAACACCTGGGGATGAGGCGAGCCAGTAGATGGGTCCCCAGGGCGCTGACCGGACGGCACCGTCGCTGAAAGCAGACGGGGAGCGGCAGAACCCGTGCGACGACAGAGGCGCAGCTGATTGAGATGTCGACGCACCCCACCAGAGGCCCCCAAAACCAAATACATCTCGCGGCCGAGGCAGCGAAGAATGCGCCCTGCGAGCCAACGCCGTGAACAGCGATAGTTGCGATAGAATACAACGTCGCCTGGAGCAAAAGCAAGAGTCTGTCGCTGCACAGGAACCTGATGCGGCGGATGCAGCAAAGACATCAAGGTTTGATGAGGACGACCGTGGAGCAACTCAGCCGGCGAGCGACCATCTCGGGGCTGAGAGCGATACGAAGACAAAAAGAGCAACAACGCGTCCTCCCGAGAATGCGACTCTTTCAACTTCAACATCTGTGACTTCAAAGTCTGGACCAATCTTTCAGCGGCACCGTTTGACTGAGGCGAAAATGGCGCGGATGTCAGATGTTGAATACGATTGGCCTGGCAGAATGACTAAAATTCTGCGGAAATGATTTGTGGGCCATTGTCGGAAACAATAGTCTGCGGAAGACCTTCAATGCAAAAGATAGCAGACAACGCTTGGATGGTGGCAGTTGACGTCGTGGAAGACATCCGGACAACAAAAGGAAAATTACTGAAGGGATCTACCAGAACCAACCATCGAGCATTTCAGAATGGACCAGCAAAATCGATGTGCAAGCGTTGCCAAGGGGAAGTGGCTTTTGGCCACGCAAAGACTTTCCGCGGCGGTGCGGATTGTTGTTCGGCACACGCCATGCAAGAAGAACACATATTCGTAATCGCAGCATCGATTCCGAACCAAGTACAGTGCTGACGAGCAAGTTGTTTCGTTCGCACTATACCCCAATGTCCTTGGTGAAGAAGCCGTAAAACAGAGGACTGTAACGAACGTGGGACCACGACTCTGGACTGATCATTATCAGAACGCAACAACAAAACACCACGTCGTACAAAAAGTTTCTCCTTGTGAGCAAAATCGGCGAACCAATGGATCCTCGATCCGAGACTTTGACAAAGGCCATTGCGTAGCAACTAAACGCAAAACGGTAGCAAGGACCGGGTCAGCAGCTGTGGCTGTAGCTACACGACGAAAATCAATCGGAAACGATTCGACCACTTCATCGGTTTCCGAATCAATGAACATGCAAGCAAGTTCGGAAGAATCGAATGCTCTATCCTCAGCAACAGGCGAACGGGACAACGCATCGGCGTTTCCGTGCTTAGCAGTGGACCGATACAAGATATCGTAGCGGTACAGCGAGAGGAAAATAGACCAGCGAATGAATTTCTGCACTGTACGCGGAGTTACAGGCTTGGTCGGATGAAAAAGCGATGTCAAAGGTTTGTGGTCTGTGATGATGGTAAAGTGACGACCATACAAGAAATCATGGAACTTAGTAACACCAAACACGAGAGCCAAAGCTTCTTTCTCTATCTGTGAATAATTTCGTTGCGCAGACGAGAGCAATTTGGACGCAAAGGCAATAGGGCGATCATGCGACCCATCTCTGTGCGCAAGCACAGCACTGATCCCGAAATCCGATGCATCTACCATCAACAAAAGGGGTTTCCGGGGATCGAATGGCGTAAGGCAAGTATTAGAAAGCAACGCCGATTCCATCTGGCGAAAAGCGCGGTCGCAGTCCGTCGTCCAGACGAACGGAACACCTGTACGGCGTAAGCGATGAAGCGGATCTGAAATGGAAGAGGAATTGCGCACATTCACTCACACCTTGTGATTCTAAGTCATGTAAGGTTCTCGCGACCTCATCACGCAATGCGTGTGGAACATTGCGCGCTCTGAAAAATTTCGGTTGCGCATGTACTTTCAGTTGCAAATGTGCTTCATAGTTCTTAGCGCAACCAAGGCCCATTGCAAAAATGTCTGCAAATTCTTCACATAGCCGAGAAATACTGGCGGAAGGCACAGTCTGATTCACTGATAGGACCTGATTTACTATAGACATCTTAAACAACTGAAATAAATCTAAACCAAACAAGTTCACTGCAGTAGAAGAACGAAGAACTTAAAATGACACAAGTTTTGTTTGTCCCTTATATGTTGCAAGAAGGCTGCACTGTCCTAACACAGGGATATTCTGACCTGAATAACTATTTAACTTAACATTTGCGGCACGCAACGGAGGTGTGCCCAGTTGTTTGTACGTGTCGTGATTGATCAATGAAACTGCAGCTCCGGTATCAAGCTGGAATGGTATCCATCTGCCTTCAAAGTCCAAGTCTACAAAAAGTTTAGTGTCCTGCCGACGACAAGAGCGACTTTTGCGTGCAATTTCAACGGACACTGGTACAGAAGCACTTGCGACTTGACGGGATTTCCGGCGACGTCGACGCACACTTTGTGTGGGACGAACACAGTCACTGTTAGAGACAGTGGCACTGGACGAAGTGGAATTAACTACATGAACGTCCATGGGTGAAGGTCCGCGAGCCTGAGTGTCCTTGGTTCGATTCCGGCGCGAAGCAAAGGGCCTGGAATGGTTGTGATCGGCTGATCTGAGCTTTTTCTGGCAAACACTTTGAACATGTCCTTTCTTATTACAGAAAAAGCAT
Source organism: Schistocerca serialis cubense (assembly GCF_023864345.2). Taxonomy (NCBI): domain Eukaryota; kingdom Metazoa; phylum Arthropoda; class Insecta; order Orthoptera; family Acrididae; genus Schistocerca; species Schistocerca serialis. The sequence continues at coordinate 392,550,218 of NC_064645.1, forward strand.
ATAGCTTGGCGTGACGGGCAATTTTCATGCGAATGTCTAGTAGCACACCACGGGCATGATTTCACTGCATTTGTATGCTGGCGCGGCACACCTGGTTTAGAGCGTGGCAGCAGCTGCGTGGACGTGCGCGAGGGCAGTTTACGGATCCACGCAGCGCGCCCGGCGGGCCGGTTAATGTGACACATGGCCGGCGAAATTTCAAATGATTCCTGTGCAATGTCAAGTGTGTCTTGTCTATCCAATAAGTCTATCACTTGCTGAAGGGAGGGATTAACTAGTTTCAAAATCTGTTCCCGTATACGAACATCAGAAACGTTCTGTGCTATTGCATCACGTACCATTGTATCTGAAATAGGGAGTCCACATTCACACTCAAAAGCACAATCCCTTGTAAGGCCTTGCAATGTTGCAACCCACTCCCTATTAGTTTGACCGGCCGTACGTTTTGTATAAAAGAAAGTATACCTTTTTGCAACTACATCAACTGTTTCCTTGAAATAGGCATCTAAAGCAGACAAAATTTCGTCGTAGGACGGAGTTGCTACGTCGCGTCGGGGAAATAATTTCACAATCACACTGTACGTTTGCACCCCTACACACGCCAATAAATGAGGCTGCCACTCGTTACCTTGAATTCTGTAGGCGGCGAGATGAAATCCAAACTGGCGTGACCACTCCGTCCATGTTTCCATAGCTGGGTCAAACGGCCTAAAAGGCGGTGCAACTGCGAGTTGTGGCTGCGATAGCGGTGAAGGGGCGGCGGCCGCATCGTTTTGCAGTGCACGTTGACCCTGGACGAGCTGTCCAAGGGCATCCAATAACGCCTGCGTCTGCTGATTCTGCAAGCGATAAAATTCGGACAGTACATCTGGCGAAGCCATGACACAAGTAAATGTAAGCAATTAGAAAGAACAAGACCCTTTCCGTTGACTCGTCGCCAAAAATTGTTGTGTCTAGACAAGACAGCCTAGACACAATGAGAGGAAGCCGAAAGGCACGCGCTAAGCCAAAGCAGGGTGCGTGAGGTCTGAAACAAGATACGTAATCAATGCTATAAAGAAAAGTACGTAGCTTCTGGAATACTTAACTTTATTCCATCCTTTTGGTACATCTGTAGATTGTGGCGATACAAGTGAGACTCTTTAGATACATGCAATGTTACTAATGGCGCCTTGCTAGGTCGTAGCCATTGACTTAGCTGAAGGCTATTCTAACTATTTGCTCGGCAAAGGAGCGAGGCTTCGTCAGTATAGTCGCTAGCTACGTCGTCCGTACAACTGGGGCGAGTGCTAGTCCGTATCTCGAGACCTGCCTTGTGGTGGCGCTCGGTCTGCGATCACTCAGTGGCGACACGCGGGTCCGACATGTACTAATGGATCGCGGCCGATTTAAAACTACCACCTAGCAAGTGTGGTGTCTGGCAGTGACACCACAAAACGTCTAAAAGCACAGCCTAATATGGCTTTGGAATAATCACCGTTCTAAGCTTTGGTGTGGGGAATGAGCAGTAAGGAGGTACAAAAACAAATAGACATCCTAAATGATAAGGTCAAGAAATATGGCACGAAATTTATTGTGGAGAAAAACAAAACCATGGTGGTAACAAAAGTGGATAGAGAGGGCTAGGGACAAATTCATATTAAGGGACGGGATATTGAAATAATGGACAGCTTTAAATATTTGGGAAGTGAATTAATGGGGAATTCTCGTTTGGAGACAGAAATTAGCAAAAGAATACAACAGAATAGTACATTTTACCAGTGTGTGAGGGGCTTGGTGTGGGGAAGGGAAGTGCCAATGAGGTGCAATCTGGTGCTATACCATTACTTACTTCACACCCATACTAATTTACGGCTCAGGCTTGGACTATGACTAGAAGAGAGGAGAGTAGGATGCAATCCAGCGAAATGAAGTTTCTGAGAAGTGTGCTGGGGAACACGAGGAGAGACAGAGTGAAAAATGGAGATGTTAGGAAGGAAATGGGAGTGGAGAAGTTGACTGAGAAAATTGAAAAGAATAGATTTATATGGTTTGGGCATGTGCTGAGGAGGGGGGAGGGAAGAATACCAAGAAGAATGATGGAGTTCAAGACTGAGGCCAAGAGGCCAAGAGGAAGACCGAGAACAAGATTGATTGATACAATAAAGATGAGTTTAAGTATGAGAAACCTGCTATGGAACCAAATTGTGGAAGAAGAATGGTGCAAAGACCGAGTAAAATGGTGAAATACCATTGATACCCCAACTCGACCGGATGTTTCATAGATGGGAAACAAAGATTATGATGAAGCTTCCTCTAAGACAAGAAAAAAGACCTTGGTTACTACTTACAATACGACAGGTAAATATGCCTACAAAGGAAGTGCTTTGCTTCTACTATATTGGAGAAAATGAGATGATAGTTATGTATCACACATCAAAGCTAAGCAATTTTGTAAAGTCGCACTTAAACTTCACGGTTGTAAGTGCGATGTAATTCATTTAATTTTTATTTATTTACAGATTTCTTTATAATAAAATAGTATCAAGATCTATGGTATAGTGAGTTAGTTTCATATACGAGGACGCAATCCGTGGGAGGCACTAAGCGGATGATGAAGAAGTTATTGATGCAGTACGACGTTGGCTCCGACATCGACCAGTGGAATGGTACCGTGCAGGCATACAGGCCCTCATTTCAAGGTGGCGTAAGGCCGTAGCATTGAATGGAGATTACGTTGAAAAATAGTGTTGTGTAGCTAAAAGATTGGGGAATAACCTGGTGTATTTCACTGCTGAATAAAACAACCCCTGTTTCAGAAAAAAAATGTGTTGCATTACTTATTGAACTGCCCTCGTAATTTGGTATACGGAACATGAAAATACAGATCTTGTAGCATAGCAAGAAGCAGTCGTTTTGCCAACGACATGCTTGCGTTAAATATTGCATGGAAAGTAAAGGATTATAACTGTTTTCAAAGAACTGCATTTGTATTTTTTAGTAAAGCGGTACGCCAAAATTAATAATTCACAACAAATATTTGTTTCACAAGAACAGCGCCGTCCGGAAACCGAATCTCGTTTGACAGCTGCCAGAGTTGAAATGAAAATGTACGAAACGTCGTAACAACAAAACTTTCGGACAACGTGGTGAGAAATGTGGGGATGCGAATGTAGCGCATAAAAGGCTCAAAGGTGCGTCCGTAACAGGCAAGGTGATGTTCACCGTCTTTTTCGACTTCCGATGTTCGATTTCATCGGATTCCTCGAGCACGGAAATACCACTGATAGTTAGGTGTAGTCTTAGACGCTCAGTGGGCTACGCAAGTTCATCAAGAGCAAACGGCTTGGGCTGCTCACGGAGTGGGTGATTCTGCTCCACGATGACGTACGTCCACACTTTTCCAAGGTTACACAGAGTGTAATGGCCTAGGTCAAGGGGGACTAGCTTGAGCACCTGTCCTATACCATGGAAATGTCGTCCTGCTTCCATGTGTTTGGTCCGCTAAAAAACATCTCGGATGGGCGTGCTTCAACTGGAACGACGAACTGAAGGACAGAATGGAGGACGCGCTCCTGCCACGGCTATTGGAATTTTGGGAAGAGGGAATCCTTCGGATCACTAAACAGTGAGACAGTTGTGCTGAGCTCTCTCGTGAATACTTTTTGATAAATACTTCAATTATAGCCACAGTGTTGCTTCGTACTTTTTCATTTGAATAGTCGGTACAGAATTCAGCGTCCGTACATAGCATCAAATAGCATCTCAAAGAGAAGTTTTGATTGTGCAAAAATAGTAAGTTGTCGTATAAGGCGGCAGTGTGTTTTGATGGTAGAGCAAGATACACACATCATTATTCTTCTCTCTTCTGTCTCGTGTTCTTGTAATTCTTACGTTATGTAGAATACACTCAGGTGACTATAGTAATGTGATACCTTCTAATATCGTGTCCTTTCCCTGACGTAGCATGGGTTCAACAGCTTGCTGGATGTCCCCTGCGGTAATACTGAGCCAAGGTGCTTCTATATCCGTTCATAATTGGAACGTGTTACAAGAGTAGGACTTTATGCACGAACTGACCTCTCCATTATATCCCGTAAATGTTCGATGGATTACCAAATCATTGGGCTGAACTGGCCAGTATATTCTTCAAACCAGTCAAGAACAGTTGCGCCCCCGGTGAGAAGATGGATTGCCAGCAATGAAAATTCCGTCGTTTTTCGGGAACATGAGGTCCATGAATGGCTGAAAGTAGTCTCCAAGTAGCGAACATAATCATTTGCAGTCAATGTTGGTTCAGATGGACCATAGGACCCAATCTATTCTATGTAAACACAGTCCATACCATTATGAAGTCACCACTAGCGTGCACAGTGCGTTGTTGACAACTTGGCTCCATGGCTTCGTGGAGTCTGTGCCACACTCGAACTCTGCAGAATGAAGTCGGAACTTATATGCCCAGGTCCCGGTCTTCTAGTCCTCTAGGGTCCAGCCGATATTGTCACGAGCCCATGAGAGGCGCTACAGGTATAGTAGTGTTGTTAGCAAAAAAATGGTTCAAATGGCTCTGACCACTATGGGACTTAACATCTATAGTCATCAGTCCCCTAGAACTTAGAACTACTTAAACCTAACTAACCTAAGGACATCACACAACACCCAGTCATCACGAGGCAGAGAAAATCCCTGACCCCGCCGGGAATCGAACCCGGGAACCTGGGCACGGGAAGCGAGAACGCTTCCGCACGACCACGAGCTGCGGACTGTTGTTAGCAAAGGCACACGCGTCGGTCGTACGCTGTCATAGTCCATTAACGCCAAATGTCGTCTAACTGTCCTAAGTGATACGCTCGTCGTACGCCCCACATTAATTTCTGCGTTTACTTCACGCAGTGTTGCTTCTGTGTTAGCACTCTCAACTCTGTGGAAACGATGCTGTTCTCGGTCGTTAAGCGAAGGCCGTCTGCAACAGCGTTTTCCGTGGAGAGAGGAAATGCCTGAAATTTATTATTCTCGTCGCCCTCTTGACACTTTGGAGCTCGGAATATTGAAACCCCTAATGATTTCCGAAATGGAACGTCCCACGCTCCTACTATCATTCCGTGTTCTAAGCCTGTTAATACCCTTGATGCGACCATAATCATTTCGGACACTTTCACACGAATCACCTGAGTACAAATGACACCTCCGCCAATTCCACCTGAGTACAAATGACACCTCCGCCAATTCACAGCCAATTTACACCTTGTATACACGATACTACCGCCATCTGTATACGTGCATACCGCTATCCCGTGGCATTTGTCGCCTCAGTATAAAAATTCAGTTCATATTAAAGTACTTCTATTTCCCGTCCTTTTCAGTCCGCTATAACTGCGGTTGTTTTTCTTTGTTACGATTAATATGGAACGGAATTTAATATTAGACCAAGTAAGTATCTTTTCCAGCACAGAATTACTCTACAACATTTGCTGAGGGAGTGAAGGGAAATTCTGCTTTTGGTAATGCAAGCAGCCCAGAGCCGCTATGTATTCCGCTCTCCTAGCTTTGTGAATTACACAAATTTGTTTTGCGGGAGTTCGGCATTTTCTCCTCCTAAGCTAAAACCATACATTACCGCGAGAGGTAGTAAATATAACAGAAGACTTCACTATTTCCATCATTATCTGAACTCTGCAGGCTTTTAAGAGTCAAAGCAATAAATTTTCCCATTATTAACGTATGCAAAATTCTCTCGAGAGATAACACAAAGAGCTTTAACTCCACACCAGATTATATAACAGATAACTATCACAATTATTTCCAATTGTACGGCTCAGACAAACAGAAACATAAATTTTTACTCAGTCGGATGCTGATACGCGGAACCAGTACTGATTGCTTTGTTTGTAGTATGTTTCTTTTACTGGCTCACTTTCAGTCTTATATCTCACTAACTGTGGTCATCTACGCAACATTATTTCATATGTAGTCGAACTTTTTCACTTCTATCTTACTGTTTGAGGAAAGCATGGGAAACCTAAATCTCTCTAGCTGATCGGGTTTAGAATCACGCCCCTCATGAATACCATTCTGATGTCTTAACCAATGCGTCAACTCCATCAGCTACGAACATTTTCAGATGAAACACGTCATTGTTCTCCTTTCTAACACTATTCTCCGTGTAACTCGTATCTGTGGTTATCCATAAGCGAAACTGTGCAATATGAAATTTGACGTGAACAGTTCATGTCGATAAATCACGTAATACAGATTTCGTAAAACGTAAGGCAACGGACAATTTTTGTGTGAAGTTTTCGAAATACCTATATATTTTTTAAAATTTTATCATCTTGCGCTAGTCTAATGCACATTATCATAAGGATAAAAGCTGAAGCGTTGAATTAAAATTTGTGTCCTTTGTCTTTTTGTGTTTATCTTATTTTTTATTTTTGATGATTTTTTCTTTCGTTTTTCTTATGCATTACGTAATCTTTTGTTTCCTGTATTTACATTTACGGAAGTAGGCGATCTATTAATCTCATTACATTGATTTCAATTTCCTGGAGGCAGTATTTCCCCAACACGTACAAAGCTGGGGTGCTATTCATTATCGGACAACCTTGGCAATAAGAAGGAGAAAATGGGCTGAGGGTGTGAACTGAAGTTTGTGTTAGGGAGGGCGCTGGAGCAGGGGAGTCTGCGAAGGGGTGGTAGCCGTATTGACATGATGATGTAATTGTTAGCACATTTGTTTTCTACGATGGATATGTGGATTCAAGTCGTAGCCATTACACAGGTTTTAGTTCATTGCTTCAGCTACTATCCTTATCTCATATAAAGTTGAGACTCGTATGTCTCCAGGGAAAAATAATTTCATCTGATCATCTAATTATAACGATGTATTTTATTATTTTTTGCAAATGCAAGTCCTGTATTGTGTATCTTTCTAAGCGTGCTGATTTTGTGTTGATGTTCCGTTTAGAAATTCGTCTTCATTTTTCACTTGCACTGCAGCGAAAATGTTTAATCGTCTAATTGCCTGCAAATATGAGTTTTTTGTACTATGGTAGCTAAGCGTGGGACATGACATATTTCTTTCATTCTCCGTTGCTACTGTTAGAGTAAAGGGAGAAGGAAATTGTAAGTTTGTCAGTTATATTTCTCTTGCTCAGAAACAGCCAGACATATGTCGAAGACAATTACATAATTTTTTTCAAATATTCTGCTCGAGAATTGGAATGGAAACTTGGCTGCTTATGCGGAATTACAAAGTTCCTGTAAAATGTTCCGCAAATAGTATCAGAAATAAAAGAAGATACACCGCCACTTACAAAGAAAAATGCTTGTATTGTTAGAAAAGTATCGCGCGTACGGCAATGTACGGTACTTTCGCACGCTAACGGCCAAGGATGTGTGTATTCTCTCTTGATAAATGGAAATATTTGCTACAATTTTCAAGGACTGCAGGGCCTAATCGCAAGGCCATATGCGTAAAAAATATTCCATTTCACAGAACTGACGTATAAAACATAAATGAGTTATTTACGTAAAAGGAAAATCGATAAACAAAGGTAACAGCCTCACCAGAATACTTTTCCGTCTTGTTAAGTTGCCGATTACATCAACACTTCTTGAGAGAAGTTTTTACGGATAGGGAGATCTACGAGTAATTCTATGGCCATTTTGTCGTAATCTAACCACAAAAATATCTCTTTCAATATTCAATATTTCTGCTTCTCGCTACGTCCAAATTAACAAAACAATCGCATGGTAGCAGCTGCTTAGATGCAACACGCTTTAGGCTCTTAACTCGACCAGCGACTAATATGTACTCTGACCTACGCCAGAAAACAACAGAGTTTTATCGTATACCTGTTTTGTAACTTACTGAAGGATTAATGTCTCGCGTGTCTGGATTTCCACAGATCCACACTGCATCTCTGTTTGTCGTCTAAACTTCTCCCTACTTGAGTAATACCGCTAACTTTCATACCTTGAGATGATGCTTTGCAAAACTTTTGAATTTTTCTGAATGTAGCCGTATTTTCCATTCGCTCTACCTTTTACGTATGAATTAGACTGTAACGTATCATTTACGTGGCGATGGAGATGGGTTGTAGGGATACTTATTCGTACTGTGTTTCAGTCCGGAGACTGCTTTCGCTACTTTTGAGTTCTGTGTTGAGTTTCAGATGAAACGTCACGACGGCGTAAGACGAGTGGGAATCTTTGCTCGAAATCCCACCGTAGTGTGACAGGTCGGAAGCATGCAACCTGCAAACTGTTTCACGTGGCGTTACACGAACTTCTCTTGCCGCGAACTTGCTAGACTAGGTTAAGAATGTGCTACTATTAGCTGTAAAGAAATGTGAATAAATTAAAATGTCCAATGTTGTTAAATGTCACCAAATGAAAATTCTCCACAGTTACATAAATTGTTTGTACTATTGAAGGTTAACTGTTTATGACTGTTTATTGATAAATTTGCAAATTAATATTCGTAAGGAAGTTACTTCAACAACATAGTGCGAAACCTACAAGAAAGAAGAAAGTAGCACATTGACTAGCGGTTGCCGTTCCAGTTATGCGACATATAAAATGTTGCTTATAGTTGAACATAAGCCAATATTTGACTGTAATGAAATGATATTCATGCATAATTCTTCAAACATATCTACATCTATACTCCGCAATCCACCATACGGTGCGTGGCGGAGGGTACCTTGTACCACAACTAGCATCATCTCTCACTGTTCCACTCCCGAGGGAAAAATGACCGCCTATATGCCTCTGTACGAGCCCTAATCTCTCTTATCTTTGTGGTCTTTCCGCGAAATCTAAGTTGGCGGCAGTAAAATTGTACTGCAGTCAGCCTCAAATGCTGGTTCTCTAAATTCCCTCAGTAGCTATCCACGAAAAGAACGCCTCCTTTCCTCCAGAGAGTCCCACCCGAGTTCCTGAAGCATTTCCGCAACACTCGCGTGATGATCAAACCTACCAGTAACAAATCTAGCAGCCCGCCTCCGAATTGCTTCTACGTCTTCCCTTAATCCAACCTGATAGGGATCCCAAACGCTCGGGCAGTACTCAAGGATAGATCGTATTAGTGTTTTATAAGCGGTCTCCTTTACAGATGAACCACATCTTCCCAAAATTATACCAATGAACAGAAGACGCTATCCGCCTTCCCCACAACTGCCATTACATGTTTGTCCTACTTCATATCGCTCTGCCATTTTACGCCCAAATATTTAATCGACTTGACTGTGTCAAGCGCTACACTACTAATGGAGTATTCAAACATTACGGGATTCTTTTTCCTATTCATCTGCATTAATTTACATTTATCTACGCTGGTTAGCTGCCATTCTTTACACCAATCACAAATCCTGTCCAAGTCATCTTGCATCCTCCTACAGTCACTCAACGACGACACCTTCCCGTACACCACAGCATCATCAGCAAACAGCCGCACATTGCTATCCACCCTATGCAAAAGATCATTTATGTAGATAGAAAACAACAGCGGACCTACCACACTTTCCTGGGGCACTCCAGATGATACCCTCACCTCCGATGAACACTCACCATCGAGAACAACGCACTGGGTTCTATTACTTAAGAAGTCTTCGAGCCACTCTCATATTTGGGAACCAACCCCATATGCTCGTACCTTAGTTAGGAGTTTGCAGTGGGGCACCGAGTCAAACGCTTTCCGGAAGTCAAGAAATATGACATTCGTCTGATACCCTTCATCCACGGTTCGCAAGATATCACGTGAAAAAAGGGCGAGTTGCGTATCGCAGGAGCGATGCTTTCTAAAGCCGTGCTAGTGCATGGACAGCAACTTCTCTGTCTCAAGGAAATTCATTATATTATATATACACATAAAATGTACGTGTGTAGAACATTTAACGTTTGCAAAGAATCTTTTGTCTTGGTGATTGGTGCCTAGACATGCTGATACTCTTTTGAGTAAGGTAGTGAGTTACGTGAAGGAGTTGAGGAAGGAGCAATAATAGTAGATTTCTCGTTGATCGTTGTTTTTGGTGGGGAAATGTCGTAAGGTCTTTTACATCCTAGGAGCCGAGTGTGTTAAGTGATAGCGTGGTATGCAGTTAGTGTGCACTTGACGATTTCAGTGCAACAGTTTGCAACTCAGGTATATGTATTCACTGCATGCTAACATAGACTTTTAATCCTGAACTTCGCTTTTAGCGTATTAGTTATTCGGGTAACCCTGAGTGACTTACTTACATTTGGGGAAGTTCTTCAGGTTAAGCAAATGCTGCAGTGCACAGTGCCACTGGTACCATTTGAGCTTCGAACTGCTTGATTTGATAGCACTACTATTTCAAAATACATATTTATTTCACTGTGTATAAAGTTAGCCTCTTTAAGGCCACAAGTCGATATAACTTGTTTTATTAAGGTACATAACGTTTAAAGTGAATCTTAACACTGTTGTCAGCGTACGTCCTTGTCCGAATCAATTATTCCTACATAATGTACATCTACATCGATGCTTCTCAAATCATCTTACGTTGTATGGCGGAGGATACTTTGTCCACCAGTGTCACTACCCTCTTTTCCTGTTCCAGTTGCGTATGATTCGCGGGAAGAACAACTGCTGGTAAGGTTTGGTGTGGGTCCTGATCTCTCTTATTTTATCCTGATGGTCTTTTCGTGTTATATAAACACGAGAAGGCAATACATTGGTTGGCTCTTCTCGGAACGTGCGCTCTCGGAACTTTAACAGCAGACCATACCATGGTGCACAATGCCTCTCTTGCAGCACTCGCGACTGCAGTTGGCTGAGCATCTCGGTGACGCTTTCGTGCTTACTCAGTGAACCCGTTAAAAAACGTGCTGCTCTTCTTACGTCCATCTCTATTTCCACTATCACTCCTATCTGGTTCAGATTCCATACTGAAGTTTCTTGTTTAATATTTTTTATTGTGACACACATTTTGTTATGCTAAAAAAATAAAAGTGATGTTGTTATTCAGTGGAAAAGTTGGAAATTGAGATTTCGCTTACTGTTTTATCAATCACAATTGTCGTAAGAATCATGGATTGACATTTTCAAAATATAGCTTATTGCGTTCTGAAATGTGGATAGTCTTTATTTGGAGTTTTGCGTGGCTTGAAGCAGTCATAGCTAGCGTGCTATTGATTAAGAAATTGCATTATCGTCTTTCTAATTACTTCATGATCGTAGATACGATCATACCCGATCTTGAAGTTATTGTTATGACAATACAATTTGCTAAGGGACCAGAGAGTTCTTAAGGGCGCAAAAACAACTGTAACATCACACAAAAGGGTAATTCAATATTAAAGCTGATGCAAGAAGACGATAAAACAGTTTTCTTTTTGTCTGTGTAACAAGCACATTGGACTGCCGATCTTGGTGTCTGTAATCTTAGCAAAATGTATAATTAAAATGAAAATAATTCTGAGGAGATGATAGGAATGAGCACTGCTAAATGATTCAGTATTTTCAGAACAAATATTTATTATAACTAACACGTATATCGTACCTTATGCTTAGTACTACAACGACTGTAGATTTTTATATCCGTTTCATGTCCATTGAGCGCTCTTTTATATATCCATTGTCCTTCAGAGTCGCCCGTGCGTCGTCACGATAAGTTATAACAGCTCTTTTTACACTTCACTCAAACTTAGACGTAACACGTTTTTAGACATTTAGTAAAAATCAGATCAGGCTGACACAAATCTGCGTCCGTCTTACATAAGAAAAGCAGTACAAGTGTTTAGCGGTCAAGGCTTCATTTATTCAAAAATGGTTCAAATGGCTCTGAGCACTATGGGACTTAACATCTGAGGTCATCAGTCCCCTAGAACTTAGAACTACTTAAACCTAACTAACCTAAGGACATTACACACATCCATGCCCTAGGCAGGATTCGAACCTGTGACCATAGCGGTCGCGCAGTTCCAGACTGAAGCGCCTAGAACCGCTCGGCCACATCGGCCGGCTCTCCTTCTGGCTGAATGTGTTAACTATTTACTGTTTTAATGACGCCAAAAATAGCGAATATCACAATTTGCACCTTAGCATTACACAGAAAGCAGCAGGGCCATAATATCCAACGTGCACGGCTTGTGTTGAACCATTTTATTTACCTTACACAATTTAATACAACAAGACAGCTTGGTGTTTAACAACCTCACCACAATTACAATAAAAACCTTTCTCAACCTCTCTCAATGTAGTGAACATTTACTTAAACAATGTATAAAGCATTAATTAAAGTTGCTCCTGGCACAAACATTTAATAAAACCAAAATTTGCCCAACTCAGAACCGGCAAGAGAATGCTATACAATGTCTACACAACCTCACCACGATTACAGTAAAACTTTTCTCAAACCCCTGTGAACATTTACTTAACCAATGTGTAAGCCTTGATTAAAGTTGCTCTTGGTACAAACAATTAATAAAACCAACTTGCCACAGTCTAAACCGTTGAGGCTATGATAAACAATGACTTCCCTGCGCAGTAACATTTCATACCAAAGAAATAACGTAAATAAATGTTACAAAACTCCAAAAATAAAATCTAACTTCTAAAATCTTAACGCTCCCTACTGAAGGCAACCGGTGCACAAACTTATGACTAAAGAATACTCAAGTAGGTACCAGAAGAGATAAACACTAATTAAAATAACGGACATCTAATAAAAGAGACCCTTGGCACCTTAAGATTGCTTGATAACATAAACACATAAACCCTTGCTTTATAAAGATTTAAATCTTTACAACTCACACACAAGATGAAAATAACAACATCGTGAGTGATTAAAAAAAAGGATAAAAAAGACAATTAACCAAGCGGAGCCTTGATGAATCTAATCGGGCACTAATGACAGAGTGCCACTCAACATTATACTATCCAGTTCATATTAGAGGCCCAAAGTACATTCGCCAGAGTGACGGAGGAACGGTCTACCAAGTTTAACGAGCTCACGGAGCCAGAACCGAAGAGCGAAGCAATACTTAAAGACGTGACCGAGGAAGAGGGCCTCCAAATGGAGCCGGTCGAACGTATGACAGTTCCGCTGGCAATGGCCAAGTTGTTAAACTTCGATGCCACGTCCTACCGTACCAGACCAATTGCTCTGCGCTCCACGTAACTGTACCATCAATCAACTACAACAGTACCCTTGCATTTACACATTCATACTACACAAGACATAAAACCGTAACATTTGAAACAGGAAAGCTTGCCTAAGAAAGGTTTTTAACTCAGCAACTTAAGCACTCATTTAAACACCGTAACACCACGCGATAGTAACAGGTGAGTTTATTTTAAAGACAAGACCTAGCAGAACTATATCTTCATGAAACAGGATGTGATTTTACGAGACAGCATCGTCTTTCGTTACTCGTCACTAATGTGTAGATACTTGTATTTAAAAAGCACTGTTAGTACCACCAGAAACATACAATCAGTAAATAATGAGCAGCTGACCAGCCTTGCTCACATATATCTGCTGATCCTTTATCAAGTAGTAAGAAACCACGGCGGAAAGTCTAAGGCCCATTATCATGGCATGTGTGACTCAATTTGCCATGGCGCACTCGGGACCAAACTCACACTGCAGACAACACACGTTTAACTAAGCACACAGATGCACCTGCTCTTATCGAACACACAATATATGAGCAGGCGGACGGTTAATCCAGGCGACCCTCCGGCAAGCTCTTCTTCTGAACGTTCACTGCGTAGTGAGCACAAAACCTAACACAACGCGTCTTGCCACAACTCAACTTTGCCGCCGTCTCCGGCCGCTGCGCCACACTCGTAACACGCGCAATGAGCATGCGCACCAAGTACGGGCCAACCTTCCGACCCCGTAGTTCATCGCGACCGACAGACCTACATTGAGGTCGCTGCCTCGACGCTGCAGACTTAAAGAACCGGACCCGCAATGACTCGCGGCTGGCAAAAGGAAAATCGAAAGCAATGATGACACTAGCGGGACAGAAGTACTGGTGCCCGCCGCTCGATGTATCAGTTATTTATTAGTGCTTTGCCATTTATTCATTAACTGTTCCTTAGGCTAGGCGTTTGTTATGAAATATTTCATCAGGTCACAATGCAACAGGTGCAACCAGACCACTAGGTCAGCAGTCGAGTCACCAATGGATAGTGGTATGCTCGCCCTTCGGGGGTTGTGTAGAAATTAACTGGTTTAATCTGACGCGTAATTTCACTTTGTTTATTACCACAAACAATCAGGTACGCAGCAACTGGTACTCCGTTGTAGATTTTTACGTTGCAAAGTGAGAGTCTGGAATCCTTTGCGAGCATGGTGCATACAAAGTATTTATCGTGAAGTCACTCGAACTTCTCTTACCGTGAGCTTGCTAAAACAGTTTACGAATGTGTTATTAGTAGCTGCAGAGAAGCATGAATGAATTACAATGCCCATGGACAGGAGACAAGCCGTACTTTCTGCAGTTGTGGCGATAGCTGGCTAAGAAGCATAAAGGCTTAACAAATTGATAAAGTGACTCCGATTCGGTGGCGGACCCTTGAGAAGAGAATGATTTCAGAAGTTGTTTGTCGTCTAACCCGATCCTACTACCGCCAACTGTCATACCTTGCGAAGATACATTTCCCAACTTATGAGTTTTTCTGAATGTACCAGTGTTTTCCATTCGCTTTGACTTTTACATATCAATTAGTTTTTTGTATAGCGGAGTAACACATGATTGAACAACGGATGTTTCGCTGCAGTAAGTGTAGAAATCAGTTCTCTTTGTTTGTGGGCAAGATGTGTTGAGTAAATACAGTACTGGCCATTACAATTGCTACAACACGAAGATGACGGGCTACAGACGCGAAATTTAACCGACAGGAAGAAGATGCTGTGATATGCAAATGCTTAGCGTTTCAGAGCATTCACACAAGGTTGGCGCCGGTGGCGTCACCTACAACGTACTGACATGAGGAAAGTTTGCAACCGACTTCTCATTCACAAACAGCAGTTGACCGGCGTTGTCTGCTGAAACGTTGATGTGATGCCTCTTGTAAGGAGGAGAAATGCGTACCATCACGTTTCCGACTTTGATAAAGGTCGGATTGTAGCCTATCGCTTTTGCGGTTTATCGTATCGCGACATCGCTGCTCGCGTTGGTCAAGATCCAACGACTGTTAGCAGAATATGGAATCGGTGGGTTCAGGAGGATAATACGGAACGACGTGCTGGATCCCAACGGGCTCGTATCACTAGCGGTCGAGATGACAGGCATCTTATCCGCATGGCTGTAACGGATCGTGCAGCCACGTCTCGATCCCTGAGTCAACATATGGGGACGGTTGCAAGACAACATCCATCTGTACGAACAGTTCGACGACGTTTGCAGCAGCGTGGACTATCAGCACGGAGACACGGCTGCGATTACCCTTGACGCTGCATCACAGACAGGAGGAGCACCTGGGTGCACGAATGGCAAAACGTCATTTTTTCGGATCAATCCAGGTTCTGTTTACAGCATCATGAAGGTCGCATCGCCGGCTGGTGTGGCCGTGCGGCTCTAGGCGCTTCAGTCTGGAACCGCGTGACCGCTACGTTCGCAGGTTCGACTCCTGCATCGGGCATGGCTGTGTGTGATGTCCGTAGGTTAGTTAGGTTTAAGTAGTTCTAAGTTCTAGGGGACTGATGACCACAGATGTTAAGTCCCATAGTTCTCAGAGCCATTTGAACCATTTCTTTCTATTTTTTTTTGGTCGCATCCGTGTTTGACGACATTGCGGTGAACGCACATTGGAAGCGTGTATTCGTCATCGCCATACTGGCGTATTACCCGGCGTGATGGTATGGGGTGCCATTGGTTACACGTCTCGGTCACCTCTTGTTCGCATTGACGGCACTTTGAACAGTGGGCGTTACATTTTAGATGTGCTACGACCCGTGGCTCTACCCTTCATTCGATCCATGCGCAGCTGTACTTGTACACCCCATCCAAGCTCTGTTTGACTCAATGCCCAGGCGTATCAAGGCCGTTATTACGGCCAGAGGCGGTTGTTCTGGGTACTGATTTCTCAGGATCTATGCACCCACATTGCGTGAAAATGTGATCACATGTCATTTCTAGTATAGTGTATTTCCCAATGAATACCCGTTAATCATCTGCATCTCTTCTTGGTGTTACACTTTTAATGGCCAGTAGTGTACATTGCAAAACTGTACTCGTTGAGGTTGTTAAGATGGGACGTGTTCAAGTGCTCTATCAGTCTTGCTCTGGCGCTTCTAATAGTTTGTCCTATGTGTAAAAGATTGAATATGAATTGCAAATATATTTGGACACACCTGACTTTTGGTATTGTTGCGTAGTATTTTTGGTACTGTGGATAATTTCTGTGCCTGTAATTACTGTAAGGCTATTTTTGAACCTTCCTGCACCAGTCTAAATCGATGAATTTGATCACACAACTACAATATTATGGACGCAAAAATCAAATAATCTTCTCAAGCGAAAAATGTTGTACCATGCAACGGAGATTTTTGTAGTATACATTATTTGTACAGCCCACATACTGCATGCTGAACTATTTATGGTCACACTCACCGATTATAGTGAACAGTACTTAATTTTGTGCCCGATAAACAATGAGACTGTAAGCTGTCAGGTTTGAATTAACACAGAACCGTCCATACTGCCGTAGCAAGTAAGCAAATTCCTTTTTCGATACAAGTTGTCCTGCAACTAACACACTTGGTTTCTTGTCTTCTTCTCATGAAGGAACAACTTGTAGCAATATTTTACAAACATTAATACGTTAAGTCCGGCACACCTGATCTGAAGATGTGCCTTTACAGCGTGGAAGTAGTTGCAGAAAATAAGCAGTGACTGATCGACGTTATCTGTACTTATACTGAAATACATTAATGCAGACCCGAATCCTAAGTTCGCATCAATAGAGAAAATAATTAAATAATGAATACAGAAAATTATTAAGTAGTATAAATTTCTCTTTAAAGTAACATTAGATGTTAACTTACATTACAGCACTTGTGACGATAGCGTAACATCAATAAAGAGTATGCAAAATTACATTTGTCCTCCATCTTTCGGAGTATTGCTGCGCGATGTGGGTTGCTTATCAGATAGGACTGACGGAGGACATCGAAGAAGTTCAGAGAAGGGGAGCTCGTTTCATATCATGGCGAAACAGGGCTGTAAATGTCACGGATATGTGCGTCAGGTGGGGTGAAATCATAAGAAGGAGGCGCTTTTCATTGTGTCGGAATATTTTCATGAAATTTTAGTCACTAATTATGTTCTCCGAATGTGAAAATACTTTGTACACTCACACCTTCATGTGGAAAAACCATCACTGTAATAAAAGAAGAGAAAAATTACTTCACAGAGAAAGGCTCAGGTGTTCATTTTTCGCACGTGCTGTCCGAGAGTGGAACTGTCGAGAAATAGTCTGAAAGTGGTTGTATGAACTCTCTGCCATGTACTTCAGAGTTGATTAGAGAATAATCATCTTGTGACGTGCTGTTATTAAATAAAATCTTTTGGATACTAAGTAAATTTATTCTGCTGTGCGTGGAATATACTGAATCCTCTGCCCCTGTTTCAAATTGATAACTTTGGTCCCTGAGCACATAATGAATGATTTACCTCTAAAGCAGCAACGGTAGAGCACGATATATCCTGGTCTCTCATTAAAAAAAATAAAAATATGCTAGTTACAGGCTCAGTGGAGTGCAATGCTGACAGTAATACTTTGGAATGTACATGAAATTCTTTTGGATGATAAATGAAAACATTTAAGAAAACTTAAACTTCTTTGAAAAACATATGACGTGGACTGGGAAGCGGTACTGATCTTGGTGAATTTCTAACAGTGTTTTTTTTTTAGTGAAATTGTATTGTAAGTTAAGTTTAAGTTTGTCTTTTCAAAAACATCTGCCAATTGAAGTTACGTTAGTCAGAAAAACACCACAGTTACTAATTGATTCACGAACAATGAGATTTCTGCAGCAAGTATTATTCAACCTCACTAGACCAGCATAAATGCAGAGCATAAAGTTACATATTGCTCTGTTAACTAATCTTAGAAACATTACAAAAGTGAAATATCTAAGTAGCCTTTTTATCAGTCAGTTTACGTACATTCTAGGGTTACTCAGCATTTACAAATTATCAGCCGTCTCATCTACACTAACGCGCTGGTGAAACGAAAATCATAATTGTTTGGCATCTTTACTTTGCTTGTATGAAGACTTCTGCTTCCATGTTCTCGTAATTCCTGCATTAATTGAACACTTGGTGGCTTCACAGGGCACACCACAGAAATTGCCTACGCCGTCGTCTTTCGCTCACAGACAGCTTACCTATAACTCTCTTACTCCAAGTCTCAGACCAGAAGAGGTATATTTGGCTCTGCGGTGGTGCACAGTCTATCAGAGACATTCATTGTTTATCATATACTAGTTTCATTTTTAATTTACATTAATATCATTGTCATATTCAGGTGCCACATGCAAGTGTGCCCCAGTAGACTCCTTCCAGTCTAGATGTATCTGTAACAGTAAGATAAATTAACATTCAGTTGTAGGTGTGTTTGCAGACGGTAGAGTTACGTTGCTCTCTGGCTAGGCATACTAAAGTACAGTTTCACCTTTTAAGGCAGTACTAGTGCGTTTACATCTGTACTTCGAAAACCACTAAATGGTGTACATAGTGTAATAGTCAAATTTTTCGTCCTTCTTAATTTATTCGCCGCTGGTATGCAGGAAGAAAGACTTTTCTTACCTTTCGTATGCCCTGAAATTACACTCAGTAGATGTTGAGCATTTCCATGACACACTCACGCTCACTAACCAAATCTGTGACCAATCGCGCAGCTGTTGTGTTAATTTTTTCTCTCTTCCGTTAGTGCAACTTGGGAAGGCCCCAGACAATGAAGCATAATAGAATAAAAATGAAGATTCTGTTAGAGATCGCCGTCGTCTGTAAATCACACTTCTGCCTCCCTCACAAAGGCATTTTGAGCAGATACGCATAGATACACGTACATCTATATTCCACAAGGCACCTTATAGTGGGCGGTCAGAGGTTACTCTATGTACCAGAGCCACTTCGCTCCTCTCCTGTGTAAGTCGTGATTGTCCAACAACAATTTTGTGTTTTGTTAACTACCATTTTAGTAGGTGGACTTCACTTATTCAGGATTCATCCAATGTATCTCAGTTTCGCATCTCCCTGACCGTGATTAGTTTCATGTGGTCGTGCCACTTTCAATAGCTCCGCATGCATACTCCGAGACATTTAACGAGAATGACTGTTTCCAGTGGTTACTCTGCAGTCGTGTAAGCACGCAATAATAGATCTTTCTGTCTATGTATAAGTAATAGGTTACATTTATTTATCTAGAGGGTCTGCTGCTAATCCCTACACCTGGAGTCGATCCTCTGTACTACTTACTGTATTTTGGTACAATTTTCTAGCGGTGCGACCTCTGACACCCGTAAAAAACCCCTTTGATACTTCCGATGTTATCCACTAGTTTATATTTTTGTTGCGAAAAGTTATGGAGATACAACACATCCTTGGACGCATTCGAAGCTACTTTTACTGCTAAATATTCCTCTCCATTAAGAAAAGCGTGCTGTGTTCTGTTTGCTAAGAACTAGAAGATTGTGCCTGTTCCGTTATCAGATCGTGCTATCAATCGATATTGGAACGTTTTCGGTATTCAAGTGTTTTACATAACTCTTATTTATGTTTAAATTTAGGTGCCAATCATTGAGCTATTTGCTGTTCACCTGCGAGTCTCAGTGTGTTTCGTAACTGGTTCCTGACGATGACACATCCCGTTGCTGAACAGCATCGTCTGCGAACACCCTCATAATGCTGCAGACGTTTTACACTCTGTCGGTATTACGCATGGTGAGTTCCCTCAAGATATGCACCAAAATTTAGTTGCGAGATGCATTTCGAGGTGTTTATGTCGTGGTAATTAATGCCTAACGGTTCACCTCCAACATTTAGCACATTTTTCAAACGCTCCAGCGAAAAATTTCAGCGGTAACATTAACAACCGTAAATATGACTACATCAATCTTTTCAAAAGTATTCGAATTTAGTTAACAAAAGTTTACCGTTATGCTTAAGAAAAACAAAATTGGCTTTGATTTCTTGGTGCAAGTTATTAACCACTGAATAAAATTACATGACCTCAGTGTACAATCATTCTTGCTTCGATATCATGACGCACTCACGGTGTAAACGGGATCTTCTCCTAGGTCACTCAGTACGTACATCGTAAGTAGCAAAGAGCCAGTCACATTACGTAGAAGTGGAGCAGATGGTACCTTAGATTCGAAGGTCATGCTGAGATTTGTTTGATAGGAATCATCAAATAGACAATCGCACATCTGTTCAAATGTTCCCTATTTACGTGTGCTGCTAATTCGACGACGGTGCTTAGCAGTTTTGGTAGTTTCCTGTCAGTGAAGAAGCATGCCATCAACCTGAGCTCCGTTATCACTTGCTTTCTGGGTGTGAAGAACAACCAAAGCAAGTTAGGTTCCACAGGATCTGTGCTTACGGAAACCATGTCACTATCCACTTGTTCGGTCTTCGGAAATGTCTTGCTAAGTGACTGAATTAAGTGTGGCGTAATACTACATGAAATTGGCATGAGTGAGTTATGTCTATAGTTCATTACATCTCTGGTACAATCCTTCTTACACACTGGAAAGACCTTCACCGTATCCTAGTTACGTAACACAATGCGGTGTTCCTTCTATGTGTTGTTGTTGTGGTCTTCAGTCCTGAGACTGGTTTCATGCAGCTCTCCATGCTACTCTATCCTGTGCAAGCTTCTTCATCTCCCAGTACCTACTGCAACCTACATCCTTCTGAATCTGTTTAGTGTATTCATCTCTCGGTCTCCCTCTACGATTTTTACCCTCCACGCTGCCCTCCAATATTAAATTGGTGATCCCTTGATGCCTCAGAACATGTCCTACCAACCGATCCCTTCTTCTAGTTAAGTTGTGCCACAAACTTCTCTTCTCCCCAATCCTATTCAATACCTCCTCATTAGTTACGTGATCTATCCACCTTATCTTCAGCATTATTCTGTAGCACCACATTTCGAAAGCTTCTATTCTCTTCTTGTCCAAACTAGTTATCGTCCATGTTTCACTTCCATACATGGCTACACTCCATAAAAATACTTTCAGAAACGACTTCCTGACACTTAAATCTATACTCGATGTTAACAAATTTCTCTTCTTCAGAAACGATTTCCTTCCCATTGCCAGTCTACATTTTATATCCTCTATACTTCGACCATCATCCGTTATTTTACTCCCTAAATAGCAAAACTCCTTTACTACTTTAAGTGTCTCATTTCCTAATCTAATTCCCTCAGCATCACCCGATTTAATTTGACTACATTCCATTATCCTCGTTTTGCTTTTGTTGATGTTCATCTTATATCCTCCTTTCAAGACACTGTCCATTCCGTTCAACTGCTGTTCCAAGTCCTTTGCTGTCTCTGACAGAATTACAATGTCGTTGGCGAACCTCAAAGTTTTTACTTCTTCTCCATGAATTTTAATACCTACTCCGAATTTTTCTTTCGTTTCCTTTACTGCTTGCTCAATATACAGATTGAATAACATCGGGGAGAGGCTACAACCCTGTCTCACTCCTTTCCCAACCACTGCTTCCCTTTCATGCCCCTCGACTCTTATAACTGCCATCTGATTTCTGTACAAATTGTAAATAGCCTTTCGCTCCCTGTATTTTATACCTGCCACCTTCAGAATTTGAAAGAGAGTATTCCAGTTAACATTGTCAAAAGCTTTCTCTAAGTCTACAAATGCTAGAAACGTAGGTTTGCCTTTCCTTAATCTTTCTTCTAAGATAAGTCGTAAGGTTAGTATTGCCTCACGTGTTCCAACATTTCTACGGAATCCAAACTGATCTTCCCCGAGGTCCGCTTCTACCAGTTCTTCCATTCGTCTGTAAAGAATTCGCGTTAGTATTTTGCAGCTGTGACTTATTAAACTGATAGTTCGGTAATTTTCACATCTGTCAACACTTGCTTTCTTTGGGATTGGAATTATAATATTCTTCTTGAAGTCTGAGGGTATTTCGCCTGTCTCATACATCTTGCTCACCAGATGGTAGAGTTCTGTCATGACTGGCTCTCCCAAGGCCATCAGTAGTTCTAATGGAATGTTGGCTACTCCCAGGGCCTTGTTTCGACTCAGGTCTTTCAGTGCTCTGTCAAACTCTTCACGCAGTATCTTATCTCCGATTTCGTCTTCATCTACATCCTCTTCCATTTCTATAATATTGTCCTCAAGTACATCGCCCTTGTATAAACCCTCTATATACTCCTTCCACCTTTCTGCCTTCCCTTCTTTGCTTAGAACTGGGTTGCCATCTGAGCTCTTGATGTTCATGCAAGTGGTTCTCCTCTCTCCAAAGGTCTCTTTAATTTTCCTGTAGGCAGTATCTATCTTACCCCTAGTGAGACAAGCCTCTACATCCTTACATTTGTCCTCTAGCCATCCCTGCTTAGCCATTTTGCACTTCCTGTCGATCTCATTTTTGAGACGTTTGTATTCCTTTTTGCCTCCTTCATTTACTGCATTTTTATATTTTCTCCTTTCATCAATTAAATTCAATATTTCTTCTGTTACCCAAGGATTTCTACTAGCCCTCGTCTTTTTACCTACTTGATCCTCTACTGCCTTCACTACTTCATCCCTCAAAGCTACCCATTCTTCTTCTACTGTATTTCTTTCCCCCATTCCTGTCAATTGTTCCCTTATGCTCTCCCTGAAACTCTCTACAACCTCTGGTTCTTTCAGTTTATCCAGGTCCCATCTCCTTAGATTCCCACCTTTTTGCAGTTTCTTCAGTTTCAAACTGCAGTTCATAACCAATAGATTGTGGTCAGAATCCACATCTGTCCCTGGAAATGTCTTACAATTTAAAACCTGGTTCCTAAATCTCTGTCTTACCATTATATAATCTATCTGATACCTTTTAGTATCTCCAGGATTATTCCAGGTACACAACCTTCTTTTATGATTCTTGAACCAAGTGTTAGCTATGATTAAGTTATGCTCAGTGCAAAATTCTACAAGGCGGCTTCCTCTTTCATTTCTTCCCCCCAACCCATATTCACCTACTATGTTTCTTTCTCTCCCTTTTCCTAGTGACGAATTCCAGTCACCCATGACTATTAAATTTTCGTCTCCTTTCACTACCTGAATAATTTCTTTTAGCTCGTCATACATTTCATCTATTTCTTCATCATCTGCAGAGCTAGTTGGCATATAAACTTGTACTACTGTAGTAGGCATGGGCTTTGTGTCTATCTTGGCCACAATAATGCGTTCACTGTGCTGTTTGTAGTAGCTAACCCGCACTCCTATTTTTTTATTCATTATTAAACCTACTCCTGCATTACCCCTGTTTGATTTTGTATTTATAACCCTGTAATCACCTATGTACTGTGAGATAATTATAGACTATTAATTATAGACTATTTATAGACTATTACTAAATTAACTACAGGATTTGATGATCTCTCCATTATGTCTTGGGATCATTCCTATATCGATAGAGTAGAGTTGTTTTCCAGTTTCACACCTTCGCATGAAATACGACATACTTCATTTATCTTGAGTTAATTTTTCATCAATATTGCTCACTGTTTGTGTCAATTTTGCCTGAATAATAAATATGTTCTGGGCTTCTCCTTGAACGATACACAATTTATTTTTCTCTTCATTCACAAATGTTTCGATGATGTTATTCCATCATCTGCGGGTTTCCCCTTATTTTACTGCAATTAGTAAACGTTGCCCCGATGAATCATGGACATTGTCGTCCTGCGGCGACCCGCTTGCCTCAGTGATAGAGATGGCTGCACCGTAGATCCAACCACTACGGAGGGCAATCTGTGGAGAGATCAGATTAGTCTATGGGTCCCAAAGAGGAACAGTAGTCTTTTAAATAGTTACAGGGAAAACAGTTTCAGTGGTTGACCTTGCCGCATAACATTGGCCAATATGGCCTTGCTTTGCTAGTATTGCGAAGAGCTGAAGACAAGGAAAACTACAGCCATTATTTTTCCTCATGAGGACATGTCACTTTGTTTAATGATTATTTTCGTAAAATATCCCGGGGGTAAAATAGTCCCCCAATCGTATGTAATGGAGGAGATTTCCAAGCACAATGTCGCAATCTGGGGAAAAAATTTTTCGCATTCTACAGAGCGGAGATCCCTTAATTCGGTAGGTAAGATAAAAACAGATACTAGATAAAGTGGCAAATAGTGAAGCCCAGGGACGGGAAGAAGAAAATTTCTGCTCAGGTATACACAGGGCTATTAACATAAAATGAAATCAGGATAATGCAGGAGTAAACCAAATAATCAATAAGAAAATAGAAATGCGGATAAGTTACTATGAACAGCATAATCTACATCTCCATTTGCATGGATACTCTTGAAATCACATTTAAGTGCCTGGAAGAGGGTTCATCGAACCACCTTCATAATTCTCTATTATTCCAATCTCGTATAGCAACCGCAAAGAACGCATACCAATATCTTTCCGTACGAGCTCCGATTTCCCTTATTTTATCGTGGTGATCGTTTCCTCCTAAGTAAGTCGGTGTCAACAAAATATTTACGCATTCGGAGGAGAAAGTTGGTGACTGCAATTTCGTTTTAATGATGTCCAGCCCAAATCCTGTATCACTCTCTCCCGTATTTTACGATGATACAAAACGTGCTGTCCTTGTTTGAACTTTTTCGATGTACTCCATGAATCCTATCTGGTAAGGATGCCACACCGCGCAGCAGTATTCTAAAAGAGGACGGACAAGCGTAGTGTAGGCAGTCTCCTTAGTAGATCTGTTACATTTTCTAAGTGTTGTGCCAATAAAACGCAGTCTTTGGTTAGCCTTCCTCTCAACATTTTCCATGTGTTCCTTCCAATTTAAGTTGTTCGTAATTGTAATTCCTAGACATTTACTTCAATTAAAGCCTTTAGATTTGACTGATTTATCGTGTAACCGAAGTTTAACGGATTCCTTTTAGCACTCATGTGGATGCCCTCACACTGTTCATTATTTAGGGTCAACTGCCAATATTAGCACCATTCAGATATCTTTTCTAAATCGTTTTGCAATTTTTTCTGATCTTCTGATGACTTTATTAGTCGATAAACGACAGCATCATCCGCAAAGAACCGAAGACGGCTGCTCAGATTTTCTCCCAAATCGTTTATATTGATAAGGAACAGCAAAGGGACTATATCACTACCTTCGGGAACGCCACAAATCACTTCTGTTTTACTCGATGACTTTATATCAATTACTACGAACTGTGATATGTCTGACAGGAAATCACAAAAATCAGTCACATTACTGAGACGATATTCCATAACCACGCAATTTCACTACAAACCGCAGTGTCAAAAGCCTTCCGGAAATCCAGAAACACAGAATCAATCTAAAACCCCTTGTCAATAGAATTCAAAACTTCATGCGAATAAAGAGCTAGTTGTGTTTCACAAGAACGATGCTTTGTAAATCCATGTTGACTGTGTGTCAACAGAACGTTTTCTTCGAGATAATTCATAATGAACGCATTGTCACAGTCAAAATAGACACAAAGTCCGCAGCCGTCAAGTAGTAGAAATTTACAACCCAACTGCTTCAGCACAGGTTGAAGAGACTGAAAAACTGTATATTTAGATAAAGAAAATTTTCACATAAGTACAACAGACGAAAATTTAATTCTGATTGGTATACGAATTAATAATCCTATTAACATCACAATTACATTTTCGCCTCCTTTAAATGCACGAATGATTTCCTTTATCCGGCCCATGGTTTATAAGCATTTCATAAGCTTAGTACCGTACTCGAACACGGGATCTCCTGCTTACGTGGCAGACGCTCTAGCCATTTGAGCCACCGAGGACACAGAGGATAGTACGACTGCAGAGATATATCCCTTGCACACTCCCAGTGAGACACACATTCCCAACTTAATGTCCACACACTATGTTGTGTCTAGACAAGACAGCCTAGACACAATGAGAGGAAGCCGAAAGGCACGCACTAAGCCAAAGCAGGGTGCGTGAGGTCTGAAACAGGATACGTAATGAATGCTATAAGGAAAAGTACGTAGCTTCTGGAATACTTAACTTTAATCCATCCTTTTGGTACATCTGGAGATTGTGGCGATACAAGTGAGACTCTTTAGATACATGCAATGTTACTAATGGCGCCTTGCTAGGTCGCAGCCATTGACTTAGCTGAAGGCTATTCTAACTATCTGCTCTGCAAATGAGCAAGGCTTCGTCAGTGTGCATCGCTAGCTACGTCGTCCGTACAACTGGGGCTAGTGCTAGTCCATATCTCGAGACCTGCCTTGTGGTGGCGCTCGGTATGCGATCACATAGTGGCGACACGCGGGTCCGACATGTACTAATGGACCGCGGCCGATTTAAAGCTACCACCTAGCAAGTGTGGTGTCTGGCGGTGACACCACATTCCTCCCCCGCAAATCGGCGAACGGTCGTGTTATAAGGCTTCCACCCGCCGTGGGGAGGACCCCATGTTGACGTATGCGATGAGGTGGGGAGCCTAACAACAGGCGAGGCTGTGCCACCCGCACCCGGCCATTCGGTCCGAGGGGATCTAGGAAACGCCTGAAAACCTAGTCCAGGGTGCACGTCAACATGCAGTGTATGCGCCCGTAAAGAGACAGGAGGGGCTGAATGGTCGACCTCCATTGCGTCGGGGTACCCGACGCGTGAAGACGCCATGTGGTCCGGAGGGGGCAAGAGTTCCATGGCGGAGGACAGCTGGTCACGGGAAGCGATCGGCGGCGCGTGACCCAGGGAGGCGCTTGGCGGCTGCAGCGAAGCGTCCACTGCGGGCGGCGCCGGCTGGAGGACAGGCGGCGGTGACGGAGGCGGCGGCGGCGCGTCGCCATGGGGCAAAATGGAAGGCATCGTCGGTAACACCTGGGGATGAGGCGAGCCAGTAGATGGGTCCCCAGGGCGCTGACCGGACGGCACCGTCGCTGAAAGCAGACGGGGAGCGGCATAACCCGTGCGACGACAGAGGCGCAGCTGATTGAGATGCCCACGCACCTCACCAGAGGCCCCCAAAACCAAATACATCGCGCTGCCCAGGCAGCGAAGAATGCGCCCTGCGAGCCAACGCCGTGAACCGCGAAAGTTGCGATAGAATACAACGTCGCCTGGAGCAAAAGCAGGAGTCTGCCACTGCACAGGAACCTGATGCGGCGGATGCAGCAAAGACATCAAGGTTCGATGAGGACGACCGTGGAGCAACTCAGCTGGCAAGCAACCATCTCGGGGCTGAGAGCAATACGAGGACAAAAAGAGCAACAACGCGTCCTCCCGAGAATGCGACTCTTTCAACTTCAACATCTGTGACTTGAAAGTCCGGACCAATCGTTCAGCGGCACCGTTTGACTGAGGCGAAAACGGCGCGGATGTTAGATGTTGATTACCATTGGCCTGGCAGAATGACTGAAATTCTGCGGACATGAATTGTGGGCCATTGTCGGAAACAATAGTCTGCGGAAGACCTTCAATGCAAAAGATAGCAGACAACGCCTGGATCGTGGCAGTTGACGTCGTGGAAGACATCTGGACAACAAAAGGAAAACTACTGAAGGCATCTACCAGAACCAACCATCGAGCATTCCAGAATGGACCAGCAAAATCGATGTGCAAGTGTTGCCAAGGGGAAGTGGCTTTTGGCCACGCAAAGACTTTCCGCGGCGGTGCGAATTGGTGTTCGGCACACCCCATGCAAGAAGAACACATATCCGTAATCGCAGCATCGATTCCGAACCAAGTACAGTGCTGAGGAGCAAGTTGTTTCGTTCGCACTATACCTCAATGTCCTTGGTGAAGAAGCCGTAAAACAGAGGACTGTAACGAACGTGGGACCACGACTCTGGACTGATCATTATCAGAACGCAACAACAAAACACCACATCGAACAAAAAGTCTCTCCTGGTGAGCAAAAAATCGGCGAACCAACGGATCCTCGATCCGAGACTTTGACAAAGGCCATTGCGTAGCAACTAAACGCAAAACGGTAGCAAGGACCGGGTCAGCAGCTGTGGCTGTAGCTACACGACGAAAATCAATCGGAAACGATTCGACCACTTCATCGGTTTCCAAATCAATGAACAAGCAAGCAAGTTCGGAAAATCTAATGCTCTATCCTCAGCAACAGGCAAAAGGGGACAACGCATCGGAGTTTCCGTGCTTAGCAGTGGACCAATACAAGATATCGTAGCGGTACTGCGAGAGGAAAATAGACCAGCGAATGAATTTCTGCACTGTACGTGGAGGTACAGGCTTGTTCGGATGAAAAAGCGACGTCAAAGGTTTGTGGTCTGTGATGATGGTAAAGTGACGACCATACAAGAAATCATGGAACTTAGTAACACCAAACACGAGGGCCAAAGCTTCTTTCTCTATCTGGGAATAATTTCTTTGCGCAGACGAGAGCAATTTGGACGCAAAGGCAATAGGGCGATCATGCGACCCATCTTTGTGCGCAAGCACAGCACCGATCCCGAAATCCGATGCATCTACCATCAACAAAAGGGGTTTCTGGGGATCGAATGGCGTAAGGCAAGTATTAGAAAGCAACGCCGATTTCAACTGGCGAAAGGCGCGTTCGCATTCCGTCGTCCAGACGAACGGAACACCTGTACGGCGTAAGCGATGAAGCGGAGCTGAAATGGAAGAGGCATTGCGCAGAAAACGATAATAATAGTTGATTTTTCCCAGCACACTCTGTAGCTGCTTCAAATTCTGCGGCGAAGGCAAGTCTTGTATGGCACAGAGGTGCTCTGGACTCGGATGTATGCCTTGGGCATTTATGACATGTCCCAGATATGGTAAGTCACGAGCAAAAAACACACATTTGTCCTTCCGCAAGCGAAGACCATTTTGTCGCAATACCTGAAATAATGTTCGTAGGTGTGCTAAATGCTCGTCTGCTGTCTTTCCGGATATCCCAATATCGTCCAGATAGTTCGCAGCAATAGGGACCGACGCACAAACAGTTTGTAAATATTGCTGAAACAATGCAGGGGCGGATGCACACCCGAATGGCAGTCTTTTGAATCGGTACAAACCAAGATGTGTGTTAACCACCAAGACGCGCTGGGATTCGGCGTCCACTGGGATTTGCAAGTACGCATCTGCTAGGTCCAACTTCGAAAAGTATTTACCCGGGCACAGTTTATCAAAAAGATCTTCTGGGCGGGGTAAGGGAAAAGTTGCAATCACGAGTTGTGGATTCACTGTTTCCTTGAAGTCCACACAAAGTCTCAGTTTTCCGGAAGGTTTCGGCAAAATTACTAAGGGTGAGGCCCAGAGAGAAGCTTGCACACGTTCAATTACACCTTGTGATTCTAAATCATGTAATGTTCTTGCAACCTCATCACGCAATGCGTGAGGAACATTGCGCGCGCTGAAAAATTTCGGTTGCGCGTTGACTTCCAGTTCCAAATGTGCTTCATAGTTTGTAGCGCAGCCTAACCCCGGTGCCAAAATGTCTGCAAATTCTTCACACAGACGGGTAACACTGTCTGAAGGCACAGTCGGATTCACAGATAGGACCTGATTTACTATAGACATGTTAAACAATTGAAATAAATCTAAACCAAACAAGTTCACTGCAGTAGAAGAACGAAGAACGTAAAATGACACAAGTTTTGTTTGTCCCTTGTATGTTGCAAGAAGAGTGCACTGTTCTAACACAGGGATAAGCTGTCCTGAATAACTATGTAACTTAACATTTGCGGTACGCAACGGAGGTTTGCCCAGTTGTGTGTACGTATCATGATTGAGCAATGAAACTGCAGCTCCGGTATCTAGCTGGAATGGTATGACCTTGCCATTAAAGTCCAAGTCTACAAAAAGTTTATTGTCCTGCTGACGACAAGAGCGACTGTCTCGTGCAATTTGAACTGAGACAGGTACAGAATCACCTGCTAATTGACGTGATTTCCGGCGACGTCGACGCACACTCTTTGTGGGACAAACACAGTCACTGTTAGAGACAGTGTCACTGGACGAAGTGGAATTAACTACATGAATGTCCATAGGTGAAGGTCCACGAGCCTGAGTGTCCTTGGTTCGATTCCGGCGCGAAGCAAAGGGCCTGGAATGGTTGTGATTGTCTGATCTGAGCTTTTTCTGGCAAACACTTTGAACATGTCCTTTCTTATTACAGAAAAAGCAAATAGCCTGCCGTAACGGGCAATTTTCACGCGAATGTCTAGTAGCACACCGCGGGCATGATTTCACTGCATTTGTATGCTGTCGCGGCACACCTGGTTTAGAGCATGGTGGCAGCTGCGCGGACGTGTGTGAGGGCAGTTTACCGGGCCGTGCAATGCGCCCGGCGGGCCAGTTAATGTTACACACGGCTGGCGAAGTTGCAAATGATTCCTGTGCAAAGTCAAGCATGTCCTGTCTATCCAAAATGTCTATCACTTGATGAAGGGAGGGATTAACTAGTTTCAAAATCTGTTCCCGTATGTGAACAGCAGAAACGTTCTGTGCTATTGCATCACGTACCATAGTATCTGAATAAGGGAGTCCACATTCACACTCAAAAGCAAAATAAAGTAACCACTGTGTCACCTGGTATCTCTCAGAAAGCACCTTGAATCCATAATGTATTTGCAAATAAACCAAAATGTTGCATTAAAATCTAATTAGCAGTTCTGGTAAATGTTCTAAGTCTGTGAGCCTTATAGTCGTTACGTAAACGTGCAACTAACAAGCAAGAATGTACACACACAATAACACTGTGTCGTCTGTTCACAATTACAATGCATTCGTAATTTCTGTTTAAATAAGTTCTCTTGGTTCTTGACTGGATATTTAACTTCAAACGTTGTTGCATGTTAACAGATTCTAAGTCTGACTAAGCATACTAGTAATGTAAAGTGAAAAGTTTTATGGCAATGACAAAGTTAAAAAACAGATTACCTTTCAATAAACGGTTTTACATGTGATATGTGGTGTAAACCTTTACTCTTCCTAGTACGCAGAGTTTCAACTTCAACGCAATTATCATGTGGTATACGTCGGATTCTGTAAGATCCATTGTAAACTAGAAAGAATTTGTGACTCAAGTGTTTCTTCTTATGTGACAATGAATGAGCTTTAATGAGAACTTTCTGAGCAATATATAATTTCTTTGCATTTGCTTTACCGTGTAGTTCTCTCCTTTTGTCTGCTGCAGATTTTATATTTTTAAGAGCCAAATCAATTATGTCTTTGTGTCGAAGTTTACGTGTATTCGGGAAAGGTACAAGCTCTCTGATTCTGTTCGGTGGTTCTTCATTCTTCAGTACAAGAGTAGGTGGTAAAGCAGTGGAATCATGAGGCATTTCATTCAGCACATTTTGAAATAATTGTAGATATCTGTCCCAATGCTGATGCTTTCTGTGACAATAAAGTCTGCAAAGCTTATTGATTTCTTTCATAATCCGTTCAGACGGGTTGCAATGTGGTGAGTACAATGAAATAAAAACAGGTTTGATTTTATGATTCCGAAGCGTGCGTGACCAAACAGCAGATCTAAATTGCGGTCCGTTATCTGAAATGACTTTAGCAACGTGGCCAACTTCACGTAAGAAATTTTTAACAAAGGCGTTGGATATAGATCGTCCAGTGGCTTTACGTAACGGAGTGAAAGAAACAAATTTTGAAGTAAGTTCAACAGCGACTAGAACGTACGAAAATCCATTGGCTGTTCTGACAAGCGGTCCCAAGAGATCAACAGCAGCAAATTCTTTTAATTTAGAAGGAATAATAGGAAACAACGGAGCATGATGTGAGACAGTAGATGGTTTCGCCTTTTGACAAAGTTTACAAATAGACAAGACTCTTCGAATTCTTTTTTCCATATTGTTAAAATAACAAGTCGTTCGAAGAATATGATAACATTTTCGTGGACCAAAATGTGCGTAGCAGAAATGAATGTACCAAATGAGCTTTTTAACAAAATCGTCAGGAATGCAAAGTACCCATAGCTTGTCATCAACAGTGCAGCGTTTGAACAGTATGTTGTTTCTAACCAGATAATAATGCCGAATCTGTGTGTGTGTCTTTTCACGCCATTTGCTCTTGATGTCTTTCCAAATCGGATCTTTATCTTGTTCATGAGCAATGTCCTTTAAAGATGTGGTGATGAAGTTTTCAAAGGCGACTTTCTGAATGTAAAGAACACTGAAATTTTTCTCGAGGTTGCCTTCTGTGGTACTTTTCTCAAGCCCAGCCGGTGCGCGTGACAGTGCGTCCGCAACAATGTTCTCTTTGCCGGGAATGTAGACTATTGTGAAGCGGAATTCTTGCAGAAACAATGCCCAACGTTTTAACCTGTCATGATTTAATTTTGAAGACATAAGAAATTGTAATGCACGATGATCACTGTATACTTTTACGTGCTTACCCGAAAGAAAGAAACGGAATTTGTTAAATGCCCAAACGATAGCTAAAGCTTCTAATTCAGTAACGGAATAATTTTTTTCAGATTTTGTTAGCACTCGGCTAGCAAAAGCAATGGTTTTCTGAACAGTAGTGTCATTTTCTGTGGCTTCTTGAAATAAATGGGCACCAAGACCGACTTTAGAAGAATCCGTGCTAAGGCAGAAATCTTGTGACAGATCTGGATAAGCTAGTATTGGCGCTTTAAGTAGCGATTCTTTCAAAGAATTGAATTCCAACTGTGCTTGTTCGTCCCAGTTCCAAATAGTATTTTTTCCAGTGAGAGAACATAGTTTTGATGTAACAAGAATTTGCATATTCAGAAAACGACGGTAAAAATTTACGAGACCCAGAAAACTGCGGACTTGTCTTTTTGTGGATGGAACTGGAATGGCTCTGATTGCTTCTAACTTTTCAGGATCCGGCTGAATGCCTTCAGAAGAAATAATATGTCCCAAAAACCTCACCTTTGACCTACCGAATTCAGACTTTTCCAAGTTAACTGTAATTCCAGATTCTGCAAAAATACGTAACAAACTGTTGAGGATGCGATTATGTAGTTCCCATGAAGCTTCTGCTATTAGAATATCGTCCTCATATAAGGTGATGTGACGTTTTAAGAACTCAGGTAATATGGAATTTAGCCCACGAATGAATGCTGCTGAAGAAATTTTCAAACCAAAGGGAAGTTTCCGAAACTGATAACAAACGCCGAAACAAAGGAAAGCTGTGTATTTTCTACATTCTGGATGAAGTTCGATCTGATAAAAGCTGGATCTGAGGTCAATGGAATACAACACTTTTAAAATTTTGAAGAAGTTCTTCCAACGTTTGCGGCCTGTCTGTTTCAGGAATAATGATCGTATTGATTTGTCTCGAATCTAAGACAAGCCTGATCGATCCATTTTTCTTCTCAACAACATGTAATGGATTGTTGTATGAGCTTACTGCAGGCTCAATAATGCCCTCGTCGAGCATAGATTGTATTTCTGTTCTAACACGGTCCCTATAATGTGCTGGAATTACATATGGGCTAACACAAAATTTATTATGCTCACGAACACGAAATTGGTATTGAAATCCCTTGATTGTTCCTGTTTTATGAGTAAAAACTGTGGAATGTGCTTGTAAAAACTCAAAAAGGTCCTGCCTATCAGTGTCATTACAATTCTCAATTGTTTGAATTTTATTCTGAATTAACTCATTAATTTCAAATATGCCGCCGATATCATCCCTGTCAGTTCTTGCAGAGTGATTGTTAGTGTCTAGTTCCGTAGGAAATTCTGAACTGTTGTCCAACAGAAGGTAAAGCCGATTGATTTCTTCGTCATGGTTTGAGAGCCAATCTTCAAATTTCAAAGCTATTGACTTACCTTCCTTCTCTAAACTTATTTCAGCATCGTGAAAGTTTAAGATTGCTTTGAATTCATTCAAAAAGTCTACTCCCAATATAATTTCCGTCGACAATAATGGAACAATGAGAAAGTTCATAGAGAAGCTGTGGCTTTGACAAAAGAATTCTAAATTGGTTTGTTGGCGTACATCTACACTTTTTCCAAAGATTGCACCTTGTAATTTAATCTTACATATCGGAAGTGTGGGGCAATCGTTCGATTTGTTGCATTTGCTAAAGGCTGTTTCACTGATTACTGAAATGGGACTGCCAGAGTCAAGTACTGCCGTAAATTTTACGTCATTTACTGTAATGTGAATCACAGGATATGCAATGTTGTTATGTTTTACGTCGTGTTCATGGAGTAAGATGTCCCTAATGTCTTCCATTTTTACGTAATTACTAGCTACGGCAGCTGCGTCGTTAGTGTCAAAAGTACGTTTTGTGGCTGCCAGCGGTGTGAGTCATTGCCTATTGTCTCTTTGTTGGCGCGCGTCGTTATTGGGGTTTGGAGACCTAACTTCTACAAATTCACCGTGACGAGAGGGCCCTGCTCTGTTTGAATCCCGCC
Source organism: Schistocerca serialis cubense (assembly GCF_023864345.2). NCBI lineage: Eukaryota > Metazoa > Arthropoda > Insecta > Orthoptera > Acrididae > Schistocerca > Schistocerca serialis. Next base: position 392,584,749 of record NC_064645.1, read on the forward strand.
AGTTCTGATGCAATTCAGGTCTGTCGTTACGAATATATCGTCTGTCGTCATGTCGGTAGATTCCGTAGTTTCTTCCTTGTCCGTCACGTGGTGGAGAATTTCTCCCTGAATCGTAACTGTGCGCTGAACTGTTGCGTCTGAAGTTGTTCTGTCTCCCTTGATAGTATTTATTTTGGTTCCCATATTGTCTGTTTCTCTTATTGTCTCTGTGATAGTCATTACCACGGAGAGGTGATCTTTCCCTGTAGTTATTACTACTCTGCCAACGGTTGTCATATGGGTGGTGTCTGTTTTGGTCACGATTTGTGTTGTGAGAATAGCCTTGTCATGTCAAGTTATTACTTCTTTCATCGTGGAATTGCGACGGATGTGACCTGTAATTGTTGTGTTCCTGGTTTCGCGTTCCACGATTGTCAGTGTCAATTTCTAATTCTTGTAAGAGTCCCTGAAATGCTTCAATGTCGTCTTTGCAACGTCCTGCCAAAATAATATGTCGTAAATGTTCAGGCAGTTTGATTAAGCAAATGCGGATGAGTTCTGAGGGGCTGTATGGGTTTGAAAGATACTGATTCTTATGCAACATGTCTTCAAAATATTTCATAAGACTGGAAAATTCAGATTGTTCGAAACGTTTCATCATTATGATGCTATGTTTTACTCGGTCTTGTATGGCTTGAGACCAATATGCTGAGAGGAAGGCATGGTAAAACTCTCCTTCACTGTGGCAATCGTGAATTACCGATCGCATTCTTACAGCTGTTTCATTCTCCAAGTAGCCACACATAATTTCTAATCTGTGTTCTAACGACCAGTTGGGAGGAAAACAATGCGAGAATTGATGGAGCCATGCTTGTGGATGAATGTCGTTGCCAGAATTCTTAAATGTTTTGAATTTACGTGTAGTAATGAACAGCTTATAGTCAAAATCATCATGTCGGCGAGTCGCATGTCGGTCATTGTTACGTCGTGTCGGCTGTTCAATCTCAAAATTCGGTGCACATTGCCAATTTCTTTCATAATTTCCGAAATGCGCTGTGTTATTATTTTGTGGCTGTTCCGTATTTCTATGTCCCTCTTCCAGTATTGGGGCGCGAGTGTCCTCTGAAATACGTAATTCTAGTACTACTTGTGCCAACTGATCTTGCACTTCCCGGATTTCTCTTTTGTACTGTGTATTGATTTGATTTTGATTTTGTTTGAATTTTCTAATTTCTACATACTCTTCAGTGTCAGTGAAGGCTACAGGTGTTGTGTCATTCAGATCATCATCTACCTTTGTAGATAAGTTAGTGAACTGACCTGAAAGTTCAGCTACTTTATCCTATAGTGAAATTATTTCCTCTGTATGTTTTTCTGAACCAAGTTTCAGAGTATCTACTGTGTCCTTTAAGTTTTCCTGAGTTTTTGCAAGTTGCGTAACCGAATCGGTAGATGTAACTGAGTCAATTTTAGCCCACAAGGTCTCATGATTTTCATGAACAATGGTTTGCAGTTCTTTTATGGCTGCTTCGTGATTCTGTAATGCATTTTCATGCCGCGAAAAAATAGGTTGAAAATGCTCACAAATTTGTGTTTTTACGTCATTACAGACTTTTTGACATTTCGATTCAATGTTATGTAACTCAGTAGTTAAATCTTCACGTGTTTGTTCAAGTGTGGTGTCTAACTTTTGAAGATTTTGTCCCATTGCGTCTAACTGTTGCTGTGTTTGTCTCTGGTGTTGTTCCATTGTGTCTAACTTTTGAAGATTTTGTTCCACTGTGTCTAACTTTTGCTGTGTTTGTCTCTGATTTTGTTCCATTGTGTCTAACTTTTCAAGCTTTTGTCCCATTTGTTGCATTAATTGTAATAACAATGCACTGGTGTCTGAAACATGTTCCTCAGTGCTTTTCGGCATTGAATTTGCACCGGCAACATTCACATTCTGACAAGCGGAAAATGTGTCTTGACTCATTTGAGAAAACGGTGAGGACGCAAAACCTGAATCTACAGTATTTGCAAAATTGTGTCCTGTCATTTCGGATTCCTGAGGCGAGCTGTTGCCGACCGATCGATCGATAATGCTTCCCTCTTCACTAATTGTTTCACTGTCCACGCCATTGTTTGCCGCCCGCTCGATTGCCCTATGCACAATTACCAAATTACTACTTTGAACATCAGTTAATTCATTACTCGGTGGCGCTAACACACTGCTTTCATTTTCACTGTCATTTCTCAGTTTACTTTGGAGCCTAGTATTACGTTTTTCACACGCCATTATTGTCACAGTATTTCACACGACAACACATAAAAACACAATCTGAAGATCAAAAATAAGAGAACACCTTAACATAGCACTGAAAATAATATCTAGTTAATTGCAGCTGCGAAATACTTGGTGCAAATCTACATGCATGCCACAACTGTTTTACTGTACAACAATGAAAGACTGCAACTACAAAGGAGATTTTCTCTACAATTACGCGCTAGCAATAAACAAAATCTACACTAATTACACAAACTACAACAAAAAATCAGAAGATTCCAGTGAGGTATCCTCGGCTAAGGGTCGACATATGAAACGTTCCCTTTGAACAATTATACAACTGTCCTTAAACTGACACACAATATTTTGTTAGCGCAACGCAATCTGACTTTCAAAATTCCCTACAAAAGAATGGCCCTGACTAACATTAAACTATACCTTTCACAAATCACTTACCTCAAAAAAATCTTCGCTGCTCAAGCTACTGCAATACAGCGAGCGCCACTACTGCCAGCTAAATAAAAGATTCAAACTATGAAGGTACTAACTACTGATAGTGATAGTTAGCAAATGAAAGATATTAATAGAGAACAAACAATGCATTTACCTTGATATCATCATATATAAATATAGCAGTTCATGACAAATTTCAAAACTCCGCCATCTCTCTCCCCACATCCACCACTGCTGGCGGCTCACCTCCAACTGCGCAACGCTACGCGCTGTTCACATCCAGCTGCCGCTGCCCAACACTACAATGGCGAGTATTACAACAATGCAAAGCAGCCACAGACTGCACACAGCACAGGCAGTGATTTTCATACAGAGGTGGCGTTACCAATAAAAAAAACCTAAACAGCCTACTTACATATGTAAAAGTTGTTTGCAACAGGGAACAATATGAATGTAAGATCAAGACAGAAATGCCTTGATGAAAAAGAGCGTAATGCAAGCATGCAAGCCGTATACCGAAAAAGCAATGGAGGAAATGAAAGGAAGATCGAACAGTGGGATTAAAATTCTACATGAAATGACATCACTGATAAGATTTGCTGATGACATTTCTACGTGACGTGGAAGTGGAAAAGAACTGGAGGACTTCCTGAATGGAATGCACAGCGCTGTGATCACTAACCACTGACTACGAGAAAACCAAAAACAGAAAAAAAGCGTTAAGAAGCAGCAACAGTGAGATTAGTGAAAAATTTAACATCAAAATGGAGAACCACTCGATACACAGCTCCCTAGGAATTAAGAACGAATCAAAGAGCGCATAAAAAGCAGCATGGCAGAGGCATTCCCAACTCAGAGGAGTCTAGTGGCACAAACACAGGTCTTAATGTGAGGAAGAACATTTTTGGAACGTACCTTTGGAGCAGAGCACTGTTTAGAAACAAATCAGCCTTGTTTAAAAATGTGTCATAGACAGCGGGAAGATCAGGAAAGAAAAGGAAGGAAGCATCTGAAATGTTATGTTACAGACAGGTGAACTTATAAATGAGCCTCCGTTCTAATGAACTGGTAAGGAAAGTGGTATTGTACATGGAAAACACTGACTAAAGGAAGAACAGGGGGATACGACATGTGTTAAGATATCAGAGAATTACTTCTGCGTATTAACGGGAGCCCTCAGCCACAAAGGCCAAAAATTGTATGGGCGTCAGAGATCCTAACGTACAGAACGAATAAATGACGAGCTACTCTGACATGATGAGATTGGCATGTAACGGCAAATAGTGATGCGACAGAACTATCCTGTTAGAAGATTGATAAAAAAGGATTACTGTGGCGAAATAAATAAAAAAAAGTTAAATTTATTGATTTTTTGAAAAGAGGAAAAATTATGGATATGGAACTGAACATTAGAATTTTTGAAAGGCTTTTTTATGGACTGTATTGACCGGCTTCAAAGTGGACAAATTCAGTGCTCCGTGAAATTATGCCTGTAATATAATTTACAATTCCGATTAATTACATTTTTGAATTCTACGTCATTGTAGATTTTATCAGAGTTCTCACTTTAGACGTAGAAATAGTCCTTCTTCCACAATATTAATTCATTAGTCGCCATCAATGTTCTTCTCTTTGTTGACCGTGTGTATCTTCCTAAGACGGCATCGGTTTCCTTCACGAAGACGGTGTAAACAAGGGAATACAATGCTACGTCGCTTTAAATAATTCTCGTAAAACTTCGATACTTCTCACTATTTTTTTATTCACAACACAATAAGACTTGCTGTGCTCGTCGCACAAACCATAAATACTAACAATATGGCTGCCTTTCCGCACACACCAAATATGACGTCCATCGTCTACAAGGTAACAATCGAAAGTATCTCTTAACTCCTTCATGGAGCATGAAACAAAAGAGAATCCAATGTGAACATCACAAAGATTATAATCTACATGCCTATCAATTTAATCTTTGGCGCAGCCTTTAAGGTATTGTATGTCTCTGAGTCGGAATGTGTCATTGCAACTGCCTCCCTACTGTATACTGTCACTAGAAAATTTTATTTGGTCGACAGGATACAGTAGTCGACCTTGCAATTGATAGGTTTGAGGGTCTTTTATTTACAAACTTCATTTTTACTGTCTCAGTTTCATGGGACTGTGAATTCTTTGGTATTAGTGAGTGTGTGTCAGTTTTTTGGTGTACTTATGCTAATATTTACAAACCTTAATCCTAATATACAAAGTTTTGGTTAATACTGTGAAAACGACAACATGTAGTAAAGTTTCTACAATAAAATATACAATGAATACAACGTTATTTACAAATCTTTCCTTCCTCATCAGAGGTGAAAATTAAGTCCTTGTATTGCTTTCTGTATTTATTCTGGGCGACGAGCTTTGTTCGCTAGCCCCAGTGTTGAATATGGGCGAGTGATACGCGTGCCTGATTGTTTGGTCGTCCGTTAGCGGGCGACGTTGGTCGAATGCGCACGCCAGTGCACTGAATATACACCGACGTGCGGGTACCGTCGAGACTTCCGAAGCTCAGTATGCGTGTGCTTTTTGTAGTTCCTTCCAGTACTTAGACTGGATACGACGAGGTACATTGGAATATGTGCCCCGAAGAACACTCCACACTACGTGCGAGGCGGAAGACGATCCCGTCGATGCAGCTCCAGGTAAGAAGCGTACCATGTCAAACTTGTTTGGCATTGTCTTTTCCTATTGTGACGCCATGGGTCGTTTGACGATACAGGCCTCAATTTTCGATGTCACTTGTTTAGGCTCGCTGACACTTGCAACGTAGCACTACTTTGGACAATTTTAATTTCTACACACACATCACTTTAACCGCGAGTATGGCGATCGAAACTTTCTTTTTCACTACACTTCTTTCTTCGCATTAACCCCTTTTACCTATTGTACCCAGATTCCTTCCCCTCAATGCTTCAGGTGAATGTACGTAAGTATTTACCAATTTGTAAGTCACGGGACTTGGCATGAAATACAAAATATATCACATACAATGGAATAACATTTAACACATACAATGCATTGTTTACATTAATTACAGGAAAAAAACTATCGACAAAAATTGAAAAATTTTTTGACCACTTATAGTGGCTTCTTCGTTTTGGATTTTACTGACACTCACACATTTTTCCATTAATCTTTTAGAAGGAACAAGTCCTTTGTTTTCATTCTTGAGCTCGAGTGTAAGTTAAGATTTACCTTACGTTATGTATTCTTCATACGCAACGACATGCATCAGCATGCAGAGAATACACCTGTAGCCGCTCCACTGAAGCTTGGGAAGGGAATTTTCTACCTTCTACTTAGGGTAATGGCAACGACTACGTGTATGCTACGGTTTTTACGTATAAAATCTGAAAATGCACGAAATAATCATTTATATGCAGCATAACCCAAATATGTACAGTGTTTTGTGCTTAAGCACGTTCTGGTGTGCTTCTAAATCATTACCCCTAATAAAACTTCCTACATTAACATGGACATATAAACATAAAATTTTGAAGTTCAGGGTGTAATTACTATTGCTATGTACAGTGTTTCATAATAGCGGCACGCCCTTGTGTGCGTGTATCATCTTCAATTAAAGTGCGCTTATAGGCGTCTTGTGTTATCATGAGAAAAAAATACAAACATTTTAATGCAATGGTTCTCATGAAAATCTATGTACACGAATAATCTGACTTTTATAGCTTCAGTGCAGTATAATATTCTGGATGACGTTTTTGTTCATAATTCATTTTATAGACGATTCCTTTGCTTACAGATCGTCGATCACACTACTTACCTGTTTCTCGTATAGCGGCGATATCATTTTCATTCTTTGTGACTGTAAATCGTGATATCTATGAAAGATATAATTTTGACATGATTTATCATTTCATGTTTCAAGTGTGTAAACAAATTCATAACTTCCTTCTGCATACTTGAGTGAAGCATAGCTAATGTTGCACGGTTTTTCGTATTTTCTCGTAAACTCGTAGAGTCTTACGGTCTTAATTAAGTTGTTTCTTGACGTTATGTATACCTGTTTATACGAGGTTGTCTTAAGAGTTTAATTCTCCTTATACACTTCTATGTTGTGTAGGTTCCGTACATGTACAGAGCTTCTTTCTCCTTTCACATTTTCATACATACGTTTATACACACAAACAATATCTACCACTATAATATACACTTTGCTGGTGAGGCCCTTTTTCGGTACCCTGCACCATTCCCTCAATATTCTAAAATAATTCAGGGTGTGCTGAGCATCGTCCCCTCATACAAATAATACTTACAACTAAATATTTCTTCTTACGTACATAACTGCCTTACGGTCCATTAATGCGCAATCATTCCATATTTTCCTCCTTTCCTCTTTAGCTTTCGTACATGTACCCTCGTGTATAGCTTATATATTCTACAAAGTTGTTTGCTGAGTGCTTTAGGTGTTTCCTAAAGCTAATGTGTTTCTCTCTATAAAGCCTAGGTATTTGTTTTGAGGGAGATTTAGTTCGTTACTTAAGTTGCATAAATCTGTTAATTATTTTCCAATTTTAAAGCTTGTGTCATTCTCTTCCTTAGTCACAAAAATTCACGCGTTTATCTTGTTGTTCATTCTGAAAATCGCTCGCTACTGTGTAATGTAAATGTATGCGTTATCTCTTTGCTTTCCTCTTTGTTGCTAGCTTTCCCCTATATGTAGTTGTGTGTTGTTCTCGTGTACATAGCCTTTCTTCCGGTTATATATCTGCATTTTTTTTTGTATCGTGCTATTTTCTTTCTCCTTCCGTACAAGCTAAGATTTTACTCAATATAATATAATATTACAATACCGTCCATGATCAGTATGTACTTGTATGTTGACTTATTACGTAGTGCTAGCTTATAATTAAATTATCTAAGCTACTATTTACAAGACTTGTGTACCCTTTTCTTTCTTGTTTTTGAACGACTTTTGTCACTGTGTCTCACAGTAAGCGTGGTTTCAAAACTTTTAAACGTTCCGTGCATGCGCGATTATGTACCACGACTGGACTGTAGGCGCGGGGAAAACTCTGCATGGTTGCTGAACATTATTCGTGATAGCCACCATCATGTAATATGAGTCACGTGTCGTCTGGACTCGACCGCGCATGCGCCTTCACGCTTTGTATACACTCAGCTGATCGGACAGGGAAGGGGAAAGATTTCTCCCCGGCTCACTGCCTACAGCGCGTCCAATGCCCTGTGTTGCCATGCAGCTATCACGTGCTCATCAGCTGAGCGTTGGATTGCAACTTCGACGCGTGGTTTGTTGCTCGTCTCAATCGAACAAAATCTGACCTTCGCGCTAATTTGTCATTGTTCCTCTCACTTAAATAACTGAATTAGATTACAAAAGTACCGTGTGGTTTATTTTATAGTGTTAAGACTCAGAGTAACACATGTTTCACTCGGTGTGGTTAACTATGCGTTTATAAGCTGGCGTATGCCCCCAGTTGGTTACTAGTTTCGATGTTTAATTGAAACTTCAGTTATGTTTTGTAGTTTAATGCATGTTTTCCACTTACTGAGTCTTTTTCAATGTATTTTTTAAACTACAAACACCAGACTTAGAGGTTTCCTTTTTTTTCGTGTTCGCGAGTTTCTTAGGTTAATGACAGCAATTTTACTATGTGGTCCAAGGTTTTATAATTTCAATTTTGCTAAAATAACATATAACCTTTAATGAAAAAATTCATTGATATCCTTGTGGGGGTATAACCCTTACACCTTGCCCGTTCGTGTGCTACCTAACAGATAAAATCCTGGGTCAGATTTGTCTATTATAATGAAAGGGTCATACTTCCTGTCCAGTGTTAAATTCTGTAACCTTTATCTTTTTGTTGAACTGCTTTCTCCTTATTTCTACTTGTTTTTCCATCTGTAGTAATGCTTGACGTACCTTTTCGTCTAGTGTTATTTCCTTTGTGGCTAATTTAGGTAAAGGTTTAGAACAATCGTCAAGTTCTGTGCCTTGAAACATGAACTCTGTAAGTGTAAAGCCTGTTGGAGAATGAATGAAATTATTTGCGATATGCTGAAATGGGGCTACGTATTCTACTCATTTTGTCTGTTTATTTGGTATATAAGTTCTTATAAAGCGATTAAATTCTTTAAAATTTCTCTCAATCGGGCTCGATTCTGGGTGGAATTTGGATACGAATATATATTTTATGTTTGGAGATTCGAGAAATGTTTTCCATTTATTACTAGTGAAGTTTCTTGGATTATCAGTTAATATAATTTTCGGTTTTCCCACTAGTGGTATGTAGTCTTCCATCATGCGTTTCATTATTGATCCCGACAGTACTGCTTTTATAGCATACATTTTTAAGTACTTTGTGAAGACGACAGAAAATGCGATCACATATCTAACTCCTCCCCTAGCTCGTGGATATGGTCCTGCTGCGTCTACGGAAACTAGTTCTCTTGGTCTAGTTGGAATGATAGGGTGTAATACGTCCAAACAAGATCTATTAAGATGTTTAACCTTCTGACATGTTGTACAATTTTTTATTATTTGTTCAATCCTGCGTCTGAGATTCGGGAAGTAACAATACGTTGATATTTTCGCTGTACATTTTGATACCCCATAGTGTCCCCATACTCTATGTGTGTGTTTTATCAAATTGTCTATGTATTGTTCCGGGATGCATACACACCAGGTGTTGGATTGTGGATTGCGCCGGTAGAAAAGAACATCGATTAACAGTGTGTAATATTGTTTCATTGTATTGTTGTCATCTGCCTGCAGTTTTTGTATAACTTGTCTCCATCTGTTGTCTTCCTTTTGCAGTTTGCTCATGTCCTTACACATCTTTCTGTAATATGGTGGAAATGTGCCATCATGCATCAGAAAAACTCTAAAATCGGAAGTCTGTTCGATCAATTCATTGAACTCGCCCAAGCCTTGTGGCAAACGCGATAATGCGTCGGCAATTACATTCTGTTCACCCTTGATAAAAACTATCTCGAAATCAAATTCCTGGAGGAATAAACACCAACGTGCAATCCGTTTGTGCAGCAATTTACGTGTGAGTAAATACGATAATGCTTGATGGTCACAAAACACTCGTGTATGCCTTCCCCAGAGATAGTATTGGAACTTGCGGAAAGCCCACACTACAGCTAACGCTTCAAGTTCAGTTGCCGAATGGGTTCTTTTCACATTCCGTTAACGTTCTACTGGCAAAACTAATTATGTTTACTTTCTGTTCTCCATTATCATTTACTAATTGGAACAGACAAGAGCCTAATCCCTGACATGAGGCGTTTGTGCTCAAACAAAAGTTGTAATTCATATTAGGATGCTTCAAATGGGTGCGTTTATGAGTGCCTGTTTGATTTTTACGAAATCTTCCTCACATTTTTCTGTCCACAACCATGTGTGGTTTTTCCTTAGAAGGTTGAGTAGGGAATCACTATTCAGTAACTGTTTGGGCACGAATTTTCGAAAAAATGACGTGACCCCCAGAATAGCTTTCAATTGTTTACGTGTTTGTCGTGAGGGGAAATATTTTATGGCATCAAGCTTTTTTGGATCTGGTAAAATTCCGCCTGGTGAAATAATATGGCCTAAAAATTTTATTCGACCCTTCCTAATTCGGACTTCTTAAAATTTGCTGTGACGTCATATTCTCGGAACTTTTGGAGCACCTTGTGTGCCAATTCTACATGCTCTTGCCAGGTCTTCGTGGCTATCAAGAGATCGTCTACATACAATGCCACTTTGCTAATCAGTTCTGGACCCAATACTCTAAAGTCTTTACAAACACCCTAGCACTCACGTTGAGTCCAAATGACAGTACTTGGAACTGATAGCTTCTGCCAGCATGAATGAACGCAGTATATTTTCTGCTATCACTATATAGGGCTATTTGCCAATACGAAGCCTTCATGTCAACGGATGTTAAATATTTCACTCCATGAAATTTAAGCAATTGCTCATCTAAGTTTTCCGGCCTAGTGTGTATTGGTACGATGATCTTATTAATTTCCCGCGCATCAAGTACTAATCTCACTGACCCGTCAGGTTTGCTGACAGCTAAGATGGGACTGCAGTACGTTGAATGCGAAGGTTCTATCACCTTCCATAGAACCATTCTATCTATTTCTGTGCGAACCGCTTCCTTCTTTGCCATGGTATCACATATGATTTATGGCAGTACGTTTTATGTGGGCAGACTTCCATTTTGTATTCATAATTTTTGATTATTGTCTGCTGTTTTCTAAAAATGTCTCGGTATTCATAAATAATATCTGCTAGTTCATTTTGTTGAGTTTCTGAATGACAAGTGGATTCTCCTACCTTCTCGTGGGCGGCCTGTTCGTTAATTATTTCCGTGTCTAATAGTTCGGGGAAAGGAATATCTATCAATAACACTTGTGGGTAAACTAATTTTACTTCAGCTTGTTTCTGTAATTGGCCATTACAAGATTGACCTTCACACTACGACTGCCCACTCGGAAATAGCAAAGTCCACTGCTTATGTCGATGTTTACTTTATACTGCCGGAAAACTTCCATACTTAAAATACAATTGACGATTAATTTGTCAACGATTAAGAATGTACAGTTTATCGTGACATCGCTAATGGTAACAGGTATTTGCGTCTGCCACTTAATACTTTTTGACTTGCTACCTACAGCTGTCAAGATTTTACAATTTTCAGTTGGCAACACTGGTACTTTTAATGCTTTAGAAACTTCTTTAAATAAACTGTTAGAAATAATATTCGTAGATGCGTCTGTATCTAAAACTACGTTGGTAATTATAGTTCCTATCTTTGCTGTTGTTACATGCTGCACGAGGTCACTTACCTTGTTCAGTGCTTTCATTTCTTCTTCACATAGATCTTCTACGGTAGCATCCTGATCATATCTTAAAAATAGTTGTTTAAGATGTAATGTGTGCTTGTTTGTGCTCCCTGTTGTCAAATCGGTCGGCCGGTGGGGGCTCATTGCGACCGATTGTTGTTTACCGGGGAGGACAAAGGCGTTGTTTGATTACTGTCCGTTACCTGTACGGAGTGCTTATTCTGTTGCCAATTAGTTTCCGGACCACTGCGTGCAACATTTTCTTGCAGCCGGCCATCGCTATTTCTCCTTGCTCGGTCATTCCTATTACTGTAACTATTGTAATTTTCATTTGTGTGCCGCCTTTCATAACGCGGACCTGATCAATCATTCACGTGATTTCTATCATTCCCATATCGGCGTGGACCGTAATCTGTATTATATCTTCGGTCTTCACGTCTCTGTGACGACGAATTCCTCCGATTTCCGTAATCCCCGTTTCCATTATTTGGCCTTGTCGCATACGGATGCCAACTGCGTTGGTTTCGTCCACTGCCATTAAAATGATTCCCGTTACCTTTGTTTTGATTGGTTACGGAGTGTTCGTTCCGATTACTTGTGTTCGGCTCTTCATATATTAGATCAATTGAGTCAAGCACGGAAAGAAAGTATTCAAGGTCGTTCTCCGGTATGGTTACAAATTTTTCTCGTAAGTCTTTCAGAATTTTGAGAACATCTACATGCGGTATTGGATTCTTCCAATAGCGCGTCTTATTCAAACACTTTTCGAAATACTTTCGCAACCCGCCGTTTTTTAGTTTGAACGGTTGTGACTTAAACATCTCACGTCGCAGTCTTTCTTGGACCGCAATTGACCAATGTTTCTCCAAGAAAGCCCGTTAAAATTGTTCGTAGGTGACGCACTGTTCAGCCATGTCTGTGGCCCACAAAAGTGCGTCGCCTTGTGTGAAGCCTATTACATATCTAATCTTCTGTGCATCAGTCCAGTTTCTTGGTAAGACATTTTTAAATGTTCTGACGAATACGACTGGATGAGTTTTTCTGGATTCTGTGGAGAAAACTGGAAACTGTATCTTTCAACAGGTTCTCATCGACTAGAATCGTCGAGATGCAAGGCGACACGCCTACTGCCTGTTGCAGCACCGCGTTTGGCGAATAGCCATTGTTTGCCTGCGCAGGTGTGTACACATACGCCGGACTGGGCGCGTGATATTCTGCGTTATTGACATCGTAATCTGGTGCGGGCGAATAAGTGTCACGCTGCCTGTTGCTTGACGTAGGCAAATCATTTGAAACATTCAGTCTACCCGCAATTTCCTTACGTATTCTGTCCTCGGCTACTTTGATTTCATTACCTAATTTTTCAAAAAGTTTTGTTTCCCGGTCAGTTATTGATTCATTTACATTACCGGTTTCTAAAGTTTCATTTATTTTGATAATGTCCGCGTTGATACGTCGAGTTTCCTGTTTCAGAAGACCGACTTTTTAGTTAACTTTATTAACTTGGTCAGGTATTTCTTCACATGCGGATTGTACTCTGGTTAAATTTAATTGAAAAGCATGTACGTTTTCATGTATTTCTTTTTGTACTGTTTGTGTTTGTGTGTTTCTACGATTTCTGACAGTTCGTGTTCCTGTTTGTAAGATCTGACAATTTCGTTTCTAAATCATTTGCCAATACATTGTATACGCTATTGACTGTTTTGATGACAGTGTCTTCGATCTTTTGATCGATTTCATTGGTGAGTTTATTTACGCGTTGATCGAAATATTTGTGCATATTTTCAAATTGCGCGTTCACACTCGAAAACTGCTGTTGGAACCCAATTTCCATGTTTGACAATTTTGTGTTTGTCATGTTGTGGCTGATTTCTAGATTCGACCGTTTTGTGTTCGTTGTGTTGTGGCTGATTTCTAGATTCGACAGTTTTGTGTTCGTTGTGGTGTTGTGACTGATCTTTAAATCAGATAATTGCTCGCTCACGTTTGACATCAGATTATATAATGCCGCAAGCGTAACTGACGAAGCTTGTGTGTGTGTATCTATGCCATTATTTGTAGCCATTGTTTCTCTACCACGGTCTGATTGAATCGAAACCGGGCTAGGTTCACTGATTTCACGCGAAATATTTTCATTGACTGAGTACAAGGTTTCATTTGCAAGTGGTTCGTTATTTTTAATCCCTGTGGAGTGCAATTGAATTGTATTTACATCTGCATTATGTTGTGCTGAAAAACTAATTGCGTCATCATTTACGTCACTATTGTCAGAATCTGTGACGTGTCCATGAACATTTGTCAAATTAAAATTCTCCGATTCCATTGTGTATATATTATGTTTATATGTACTTTACTGTTAATATAAATCTTTAAATTCTCTCGCAGTTGAATTAATAAAAATATCTCACGATTGTTATTTGTTGCGCGTCGGAAATTTACAAGATAGCGCACTAAGTCTTCTAATCCTGCGATTATTGAACATAAAAAAGTAATTATCAAAGTGTAATTGTGTATTGCCACCAACACTACCTGGATTTTAATATGGAAAGGAAAAGGTTCTGCTTTAAGTGGAGCTAAGACAAGGTGCAGCCGCGGCATGCGTTTGCGCTTTCCTGCCTTAATTCCGGCTGAGCTGCTTCACTCACGATGACGTTAGTTTTGTAAATCCTTGTCCTTGTTCCTTCTGGTTATTGTGCCATCCGTTTATACAGTTAATATTGTTTCATCTTATTCGTCCTTTTCCATGTGTGTCATGTAGCAGAGAAACAGTGGTTAGTACAAGAACTTTTGTAGTACAACAATCAAGCACTTACTCTTTGTTCCACCAGCACTGTCCCTGTCAGCGGTCGCCAGTGCGGCGAAATAAATAAAAAAAGTAAAATTTATTGATTTTTGAAAACAGGAAAAATTATGGATATGGAACTGGAACATTAGAATTTTTGAAAGGCTTTTTTTTATAGACTGTATTGACCGGCTTGAATGCAGACAAATTCAGTGCTGCGTGAAATTTTGCCTGTAATATAATTTACAATTCCGATTAATTACATTTTTGAATTGCACGTCATTGTAGATTTTATCAGTTCTCATCTTAGACGTAGAATTAGTCCTTCTTCCACAATATTAATTCATTAGTCGCCATCGATGTTCTCTTTGTTGACCGTGTGTATCTTCCTAAGTCGGCATCGGTTTCCGTCACGAAGACGGTGGAAACGAGGGAATACAATGCTACGTCGCTTTAAATAATTCTCGTAAAACTTCGATACTTCTTACTATTTTTTTTATTTACAACACAATAAGACTTGCTGTGCTCGTCGCACAAACCATAAATACTAACACTATGGCTGCCTTTCCGCACACACCAAAAATTACGCCCATCGTCTACAAGGTAACAATCGAAAGTGTCTTAACTCCTACATGGAGTATGAAACCAAAGAGAATCCAATGTGAACATTACATTTAATCTTTGGTGCAGCCTTTAAGGTATTGTATGTCTCTGCGTCGCAATGTGTCATTACGTTACATGCGCATTTTCTCGAATCGTTAAAGAAAAATTCCGATGTGGTTCTTAAAATAGACACTGACGGTTTCTTTCTGCATTATTTACCAATGTACTATAGCCCTGTCCCTGATTTGTTAGATGGCGTGACTTGTTTCATACGCGGTGGTCTAATTGATCTAAAGGTAGATTAAGGATCAACACAAAACATGCTGTCTCTTCACACTGTAATTACCTCCTTTCTCCGAACCTCGATTTTTTTTATCGTAACTCCAGTGTTTCACGTGTGTGTAATTATCCGGCTTAATGTCAGTCAAAGCTTCGTTTACTAGTTGTGACATTTCTAGGAGAGCGTCAGTGAACAGAACGCGCCAGATAGCGTTGTTTCCCCTCTACACAAGCATCTGTTTTCCAGTGCAGTCAGTGCTCCGGTACTTTGCTCTGCTGCAACTCAATGGATTCAGTTACGTCAGCGTAACTCTGTGCGTATCTGCAAATGGAACATAAAACTCTGGCAAAGCGATACATACACGCAATTACCGTTCATACACCATAAAAACAGCGTATTTACTGTAACTGACCGTACACTGTAATCAGTTACAAGTTTTTCCACTGTATTGACAATGTCATAGCTTTGGTGCAATAATAAAAGAGCTATGAGAACAGCAAACAGTGGTCAGAGAAAAAAAAATTAACTAAAGTATGCATCATTCCTATAGCTACAGAAACCATTCAACATCGAACACTAGGTAGTTACAGCCCTGCAATCGGGTAAGTATAGAGACGAATAATGTACAAGTGCGAACAATAACAATGGAAGACCAAGACAGTCGAATTTGATTAAGATGTATGTAAATAGACACAGGTAAACTCTACATTTAAACAGTACTTATTTACCTTTATTTGGTTTTAGATGTTAGGGTGATCCAGAGCAGTGGTCGTCAAACTGCAGCCCGCGGCCAGCACGCGTCCCAGATTGTTTTCTTGCGGCCCGCGACCCTTCTCGGGTTCGCTCGGGTAGCATTAGTTATGTACTGTAGTGACGTAACAAGACTGTTACGCCACTTGAGGTAGCCGATTGAAAGAAAGGCACGCGTACACACACGCCGATGTACTGGAACAGGCTACGTAATTAATGCTATGAAGAAAAGTACGTAGCTGGATTAATACTTATCTTTAATCAATCGTTGTGGTACATCACTCTTGACTATACACAGGAGACTTTAATTACAATCACTGTAAGGCTAATGGCGCCTTGCTAGTTCGTAGCCATGGACTTAGCAGAAGGCTATTCTAACTGTCTCTCGGCTAATAAGAGAGAAAGCTTCGTCCGTATTGTCTCTAGCAATATCGTCGTACAACTGGGGACGAGTGCTTGTTCGTATCACGAGACCTGCCTTGTGGTGGCGCTAGGTCTGCGATCACACAGTGGCGACACGCGGGTCCGACATGTACTAAATGGACCGCGGACGATTTAATCTACCACCTAGCAAGTGTGGTGTCTGGCGGTGACACCACATTCCTCCCCCGCAAATCGGCGACCGGTCGTGAGATAAGGCTGCCGCCCGCCGTGCGGAGGACCCCATGTTCACGTATGCGATGAGGTGGGGAGCCTAACAACAGGCGAGGCTGTGCCACCCGCACCCGGCCATTCGGTCCGAGGGGAGCTAGGAAACGCCTGAAAACCTAGTCCAGGGTGCACGTCAACATGCGGTGTATGCTCCCGTAATGAGACAGGAGGGGCCGAAGGGTCGACCTCCATTGCGTCGGGGTAGGCGACGCGCGATGACGTCATGTGGTCCGGAGCGGGCAAGAGTTCCATGGCCGAGGACAGCTGGTCACGGGAAGCGATCGGCGGCGCGGGACCCTGGGAGGCGCTTGGCGGCTGCAACGAAGCGTCGAATGCGGGCGGCGCCGGCGGGAGTACCGGCGGCTGCGGCGGCGGCTGCTGCGGCGGCGCGCCGCCATGGGGCAAAATGGAAGGCATCGTCGGTAACACCTGGGGATGAGGCGAGCCAGTAGATGGGTCCCCAGGGCGCTGACCGGACGGCATCGTCGCTGAAAGCAGACGGGGAGCGGCAGAACCTGTGCGACGACAGAGGCGCAGCTGATTGAGATGCCCACGCACCTCACCAGAGGCCCCCAAAACCAAATACATCGCGCGGCCGAGGCAGCGAAGAATGCGCCCTGCGAGCCAACGCCGTGAACCTCGATAGTTGCGATAAAATACAACGTTGCCTGGAGCAAAAGCAGGAGTCTGCCGCTGCACAGGAACCTGATGCGGCGGATGCAGCAAAGACATCAAGGTGCGATGAGGACGACCATGGAGCAACTCAGCCGGCGAGCGACCATCTCGGGGCTGAGAGCGATACGAAGACAAAAAGAGCATCAATGCGTCCTCCCAAGAATGCGACTCTTTCAATTTCAACATCTGTGACTTGAAAGTCCGGACCAATCGTTCAGCGGCACCGTTTGACTGAGGCGAAAACGGCGCGGATGTCAGATGTTGAATACCATTGGCCTGGCAGAATGACTGAAATTCTGCGGACATGAATTGTGGGCCATTGTCGGAAACAATAGTCTACGGAAGACCTTCAGTGCAAAAGATAGCAGACAACGCTGGGATGGTGGCAGATGACGTCGTGGAAGACATCCGGACAACAAAAGGAAAATTACTGAAGGCGTCGACCAGAACCAACCATCGAGCATTCCAGAATGGACCAGCAAAATCAATGTGCAAGCGTTGCCAAGGGGAAGTGGCTTTCGGCCATGCAAAGAATTTCCGCGGCGGTGCGGATTGTTGTTCGGCACACGCCATGCAAGAAGAACACATATTCGTAATCGCAGCATCGATTCCGAACCAAGTACAGTGCTGAGGAGCAAGTTGTTTCGTTCGCACTATACCTCAATGTCCTTGGTGAAGAAGCCATAAAACAGAGGACTGTAACGAACGTGGGACCACGACTCTTGACTGATCATTATCAGAACGCAACAACAAAACACCACGTCGAACAAAAAGTCTCTCCCTGTGAGCAAAAAATCGGCGAACCAACGGATCCGCGATCCGAGACTTTGACAAAGGCCATTGCGTAGCAACAAAACGCAAAACAGTAGCAAGGACAGGGTCACCAGCTGTGGCTGTAGCGACACGACGAAAATCAATCGGAAACGATTCGACCACTTCATCGGTTTCCGAATCAATGAACATGCAAGCAAGTTCGGAAGAATCGAATGCTTTATCCTCAGCAACAGGCAAACGGGACAACGCATCGGCGTTTCCGTGCTTAGCAGTGGACCGATACAAGATATCGTAGCGGTACTGCGAGAGGAAAATAGACCAGCGAATGAATTTCTGCGCTGTACGTGGAGGTACAGGATTGGTCGGATGAAAAAGCGATGTCAAAGGTTTGTGGTCTGTGACGATGGTAAAGTGACGACCATACAAGAAATCATGGAACTTAGTAACACCAAACACGAGAGCCAAAGCTTTTTTCTCTATCTGGGAATAATTTCTTTGCGCAGATGAGAGCAATTTTGACGCAAAGGCAATAGGGCGATCATGCGACCCATCTTTGTGCGCAAGCACAGCACCGATCCCGAAATCCGATGCATCTACCATCAACAAAAGGGGTTTCTGGGGATCGAACGGCGTGAGGCAAGTATTAGAAAGCAACGCCGATTTCAACTGGCGAAAGGCGCGTTCGCATTCCGTCGTCCAGACGAACGGAACACCTGTACGGCGTACGCGATGAAGCGGAGCTGAAAGAGAAGAGGCATTGTGCACATTCACTCACACCTTGTGATTCTACATTGTTCAATGTTCTTGCGGCCTCCTGACGCAATGCGTGAGGAACATTGTGCGCTCTGAAAAATTGCGGTTGCGCGTTGACCTTCAGTTCCAAATGTGCTTCATAGTTTTTAGCGCAACCTAAGCCCGGTGCAATAATGTCTGCAAATTCGTCACATAAGCGAGAAACACTGTCTGAAGGTACAGTCTGATTCGCTGATAGGACCTGATTTACAATAGACATGTTAAACAACTGAAATAAATCTAAACCAAACAAGTTCACTGCAAAAGAAGAACGAAGAACATAAAATGACACAGGTTTTGTATGTCCCTTGTATGTTGCAAGAAGGCTGCACTGTCCTAACACAGGAATTTTCTGTCCTGAATATGTGGTTAGCTTAACATTTGCGGAACGCAACGGAGGTTTGCCCAGTTGTTTGTACGTGTCGAGATTGAGCAATGAAACTGCAGCTCCGGTATCGAGCTGGAATGGTATGACCTTGCCATTAAAGTCCAAATCTACAAAAAGTTTATTGTCCTGCTGACGACAAGAGCGACTGTCTCGTGCAATTTGAACAGACACTGGTACAGAATCACTTGCTAATGGACGTGATTTCCGGCGACGTTGACGCACTCTTTTTGCGGGACGAACACAGTCACTGTTAGAAAGAGTGGCACTGGACAGGGTGGAAGTAACGACATGAATGTCCATGGGCGAAGGTCCACGAGCCTGAGTGTCCTTGGTTCGAGACCGGCGCGAAGCAAAGGGCCTGGAATGATTGTGATTGTCTGATCTGAGCTTTTTCTGGCAAACACTTTGAACATGTCCTTTCCTATTGCAGAAAATGCAAATAGCTTGGCGTGACGGGCAATGTACACGCGAATGTCTAGTAGCACACCGCGGGCATGATTTCACTGCATTTGTGGGCTGGCGCGGCACACCTGGTTTAGAGCGCGGCGGCAGCTGCGTTTGTTTGCGCGAGGGCAGTTGACCGGGCCGCGCAGCTCGCCCGGCGGGCCGGTTAATGTTACGCACGGCTGGCGAAGTTTCAAAAGATTCCTGAGCACAGTCAAGTGTGTCTTGTCTATCCAATATGTCTATCACTTGTTGAAGGGAGGGATTAACTAGTTTCAAAATGTGCTCCCGTATGCGAACATCAGAAACGTTCTGTGCAATTGCATCACGCACCATTGTATCTGAATAAGAAAGGCCACAGTCACAGTCAAAGGCACAGTCCCTAGTAAGTCCTTGCAATGTTGTTACCCACTCCCTATTAGTTTGACCGGCCGTACGTTTTGTACGAAAAAATGTATACCGTTTTGCAACCACATTAACTGTTTCTTTGAAATAGGCATCTAAAGCAGACAAAATTTCCTCGTAGGACAGAGTTGCTACGTCGCGTCGGGGAAACAATTTCACTATCACACGGTAGGTGGACACACCGACACAAGAAAGCAAAAACGGCTGCCGCTCATTACCTTGAATTCTGTAGGCGGCGAGGTGGAAGGCGAATTGACGGGACCACTCTTGCCAGGACTCGTGGGTTGCATCAAAGGGTCGGAATTGAGGTGCAACAGCATGTTGTGGCTGCGGTAGCGATGAAGCGGCGGCCGCCGCATCGGTTTGAATGGCACGTTGACCCTGGACGAGCTGTCCAAGGGCATCCAATAACGCCTGCGTCTGCTGATTCTGCAAGCGATAAAATTCGGACAGTACATCTGGCGAAGCCATGACACAAATAAATTTAAGCAATTAGAGAGAACAAAACCCTTTCCATTGCCTCGTCGCCAATCTGTAGCGACGCAACAAGACTGTTACGCCACTTGAGGTAGCCGATTGAAAGAAAGGCACGCGTACACACACGCCGACGTACTGGAACAGGCTACGTAATTAATGCTATGAAGAAAAGTACATAGCTGGATTAATACTTATCTTTAATCAATCGTTGTGGTACATCGCTCTTGACTATACACAGGAGACTTTAATTACAATCACTGTAAGGCTAATGGCGCCTTGCTAGTTCGTAGCCATGGACTTAGCAGAAGGCTATTCTAACTGTCTCTCGGCTAATGAGAGAGAAAGCTTTGTCCGTATTGTCTCTAGCAATGTCGTCGTACAACTGGGGACGAGTGCTTGTTCGTATCACGAGACCTGCCTTGTGGTGGCGCTAGGTCTGCGATCACACAGTGGCGACACGCGGGTCCGACATGTACTAAATGGACCGCAGCCGATTTAATCTACCACCTAGCAAGTGTGGTGTCTGGCGGTGACACCACATGTACTTGTCTGGCTAGCGGTGTTTTGTTTACGGAAACTGCGTAGAATTGTGATTTAAGTCGGGAAAGTCATTAGGCAACTGAAAACCATCCACCACTTTCATTTAATGCGCCACTTGCCGGTGTTCCGCAGCGCTAAAGGCGTGAGCGGCATGCTAGCCAACAATGTCAGCCGTGCATCAAACGCGCCGCGTGCCCACGGCCACTCGTTTGTCTGCTGCGGGGTTGTCCTGCAGCCGCCTCACTGTTAGCTTTGTCGCGTCAGTGTGTCAGTCGTGATCTAAGTTTTGGTGCCCTGACCGTTCGTCGCGTATTGTGAATATTTGTGCTCATATTTGGTGATATAATTATTAGTGGAAAAAATGTCTGATGTACCCTCCAGAACAGTGACTAAGAGGAAAATATGTTAAGAGAAAAGAACTTTCCAAGAAATATGGGAAGAAAAGTTTTGCTTTATAAGTGGAGACAAAGAATGTACTGCTACTTGCTTAATGTGCTGGGATACGATTGTGGGACTGAAGGGATAGACTATTTCGCCACTACACAAGTAAGTACAATTAATTTACAGTAGCTTTTCCTTTGAATTCAAATGAAAGAAAGGAAAAAGTTGCTCATCTAAAATCTACCATTTGTCGTCAACAAAACGTCATGTTAGCAGCAGTTGGGCAAAGTGAGGCTGTCACAAGAGCATCGTACCAAGTATGTAACATTCTGGCAAAAATATGAAAGCTCTCACTCATGCTGAATTAGTGAAGCAATGTATGATGACTGTTTCTGAAACTTTGTTTCAAAATTTCTCTAACAGTAAACAAATATCAGCTGAATCAAATAAGCCCACACATTCAGAACCTACCTGTTGACAGCGTACAGAAGCTATTTCAAAATATATGTTTGCGGCAGTCATTAATAAAGTAAAGTTAATAAACTATGCAAATACTACAGTCTTACATGTGATTCCAGTACAGATTTAGCTTCGAGGACTCAGTTTTCACTATTTGTGCGTCACTGCACAAATGATTTATTAGCAGTTATAACCATGAAAGGTCATACAAGAGGATGTGATTTTGTGGATGCAATTAAGGAATTTGTGAAAAAAATAACTTATCTATGAGCAAATTAATACCAGTATGTACAGATGGTTGTACGTCAATACAGGCGTCAGAAATGGTTTGTTAGCAATGATTAAGAAGGAATGGAATCTGCCAAATTTACTCTCCATTCACTGTTTACTGCATCATGAAACTTTGGCGTGTCAAATTTCAAATACCAAATTGAAGAATGTTATGCAAACAATTATAGGCGTTATAAATTTCATTCGTGTCCGTGAACTTAATCACCGAAAATTTAAAGAACTTCTCTAGGAATTGCAAGCTTGTTACAGTTATGTTCTCCTACATACTGCTGTTAGTTGGCTAAACAAATTGAAAGTGCTGGAACGATTTGGCAATTTGAAATCTGAAATTATTTTATTCTTACAACAATGTGACAAAAATTATCCTGAACTTCTTGATGATGAATGGTTGATACTTACAGCTTTTTTACCGATGTTACACAAAAATTCAACACACTGATCTTGGAATTACAAGGAAAAAGCAAGATAATTGGGCAAATGAATAATAAAATGCTTGCATTTGAAACCAAACTTCAATTATATACAAATGAACTCTAAGTAAAAGATCTCTCTAATTTTCCAACTGTTCCTATGTTCCGATGAGGCTTAACTATCGCCGAAACTATTTACCAAAATATGAAAGACTATTTGGAATCCTATCTGGAAGCAATAAAAAACCGATTTGCAGATGTTAGACATATTCGAAGCTGTTTCATTCTCGTAGAGAACCCTTGGCATGTTGGACATCATGATCTCAAATTATTCTACCAATCTGGATTTCCTAAAACGAATTTGCTAAATGAAATAATCTAACTTCAGCATGACACCCAGCTTAAAGCTCTGTTTATGGAACATCGTGAAACACACCAGTACACTGAATTTTGGAAATGTATGCCTAGAAATTATAAAAATTTACTGGACTGTGCACAGTTCATTTTAACAGTATTTCCTTCAACTTACATTTGTGAAGCTTCATTTTAAAAAATGAAGTACCTGAAAAATAAATATCGTAATCGGTTATCCGGTCATTTAGAAGACACAAGGAGGATTGCATGCAGTCCAAACGAGTAAGATATAGATGACATAGCCAAAAAAGTTCAATATCACAAGTCACATTAATGAAAAATTATATTTTTGTATTTACCTTTGTTTTGCAATTATAACGAATAAAAGCCTGTAGCTTTCTTGTGTATCCTGTTGCATGTGCATTGCATCTGTCATTTTCTTATTTTTTGATTTCTTATTTATTTCTGCATTTTTTAAGTGTTTGAGATTAATGCAATTATAATACAGTTTTTGTGGCCATTTGAATAATGTAATATAATATTTTAATAATACATCTATCTCATCTTACATGAAAGTACTTTAAACTAAATTTCAGGAACAAGATACACTGATTCCAGATTTGGTTTTGGTAGTGGCTCAGAATTACTAATGATTCCCTTCCTTCCCTTCACCCTTCATATGCTCATGCCTAGCTACATGAATATTCTAAGGTTATGCAAGTCATGTGAATTTTATTTTCACAGAGACAAACTGGAATGAATTAGATGCACTGTATGCTTTTTTCCAGTTTATTGAAATTTGATCATTTTATGCAGTTTTCAACACTCGTAAACGTGGTGACAGTCAGTCTGTGAAAGTCTGTGAGTGGCACATGTCATCATTGACTCATGCTAACATAACTATTATTCCAATCGGTCTCAACACTCGACTCCTGTGACTAAAAATGTAATTGTTCACAGTGTGACAACTACTCGTATGTCTCCTACGAATATATCCCTCATAACCTAATAGTTTTCAAAACGGACGGCTATTTAAAAATCTTTTTCCCTGGATTGCTGTATTTTAGTGTCATAAACATGGCTTATTGTTGTCAGCAACTGCACAGCAATGTTATTTGGCGAAGGAGTCACATACATCCAACAGTTGCGAGTGGTCGGTTTCTGGAAGTACTATTTCAACAGGTGCTAATGTTTACAGTTTCTGAAGAACGAAAAATGATATGTATCTGAATTCGGTAAAGAATAAATGGTTTCCAGCTGTCGGCTGTATCTGTCTCTTTCGTCACATGAAAATTATACTGGAAGAATTGTAAGTAGGAGCGCGTAAAGTTATTCTATCACCTTCACAGGTGCCACTTCATACAGGGCAGATATATTGGTCGTTGCGGAGGGGGGGGGGGGGGGGGGAGTATTAATGGAAATGTGGTCTTGTTTGTTTCTCAGTGCTGACAACAAATGGGTGCGTGTGCCTCATACCAATTATCTGCTATTGTATTAATCTTAAATGGAAGTGCGTTGGATTCATGAATACGCATTGTAGAGACGGTCATATGCGATACATATTTGTTAAAAAGAAATAGTCATTAGCTCTTAAAAAATTTTGTGTGTGTGTGTGTGTGTGTGTGTGTGTGTGTGTGTCCTCCACTTCTCCTCTTAAGCCACACTGACACACATTATTTTCAATCTGTAAAGATATATTGTGGGGTAAGCAAAGGTAACATCTTATTGGGCCTGGGGATAGTAATGTGGAGGGAGAATGGGGAGGAGGACATATACACATACAGGGGGAGTGCGAAATGGACAGATAAAGGGGTGAAGAGATGGTGTGTGAGAGGAAAGTCGACATGGACGACAGAGTGTGAGGGAAGGAAGGGACAGAAAACGTAAGATTCGGATAAATACATATCTAGCCTGTGCCAGGTACCTCATCTAGTATTAAATAAAATTAAGGCTGTTGTCGTTCAGTTAAGTGAGTTGAAGAATAATGACTTCCAAAACATGTAGAAAACAGTTGTGATCGTGTCCCATGTTACATAATACGTTTAAGTAGAAGTCCATTTGCTGTTATTAACGGTCTGCTGTTATTAACGCAGCAGCATTTCGTCGGGCAGTTAAAGTGTTACAACTTACGGGTCATTGAGGGTGGAAACAATCTGAAACAGAACATTCTACACGTAGTGGTCCGAATGGTATTGACTTTAGTGATAAGTGCTACAAAGTCAGTGGTAAACCTATCGCTTCTTTACTATAGCTAGTCTATTGGAGGTTCATGACACCATTTACGTGGTTTGCCAGTTAATAAGAAGACCTGGAAATCTACAGCCCGAGGTGCCACATCATATTGTTAGTTTTCGCCCTTGAGCAAAAACGTTTGACGACCACTGATTCAGAGTGTTCGAAAGACGTCATGTAGTAAAATACGTGCAACTGAGACCAAAGAATTTTTAAAAAAGTATCTATACAGTTGCTGTTCTCTCGCGTACAATATGTCGGCTGCAGTAGCTGCTTTTAATTATTGCTAGGCGCTAGTACGTTCAAGACAAACCAACAACGAGCAGACTTACAGGACTGGGAGTAGATTAAATTTAATAGAAGTTGCTAACCGGGAACTTTACAATTTATAAAAGAATAATTATACAGATGACTGGTACAATTCAGGGAATTTGATCTGTGAGGTAGTGTAATGTCTAGAGAAACAAAAACAATATATTATGTAGTAATTAGAGAATTAGATGTATCATATTGTGTCATTGTATAAAATTATGTATTTTTTTTTATTATTTATTTCTGAAAACGTCTGCGTCGGCGAGTAATAAAACCGACATAGAAGATAAATGTTAAACAGAGATTAAAAAAGGAACTAGTATATAATACGTGTTGAATATGAATGTCTTTGTCGTCTTAATTTGGAAGTTGTGCGAGTAAGATCTCCTGTTGTTGTAGAGAACGCCAATGTAGCATTCTTTTGTCGAGACTAAGCAATGTACGCCATTACGTGTGAATTCACAAAGGTCTGTAATCACTGAGATATTTAAAGGTTTTAATAGAGGTGTTTAAATGAAAACTTGTATTATTTATTGTTAAGCTTGCTTGCATATTATCCCATCCTGTTGAGACATTTTTCAGTTACATAAATATTATCTGTGGTGCTGAGCTGCGTGGAGAACGAAGAGCCGCTGCCGCGGCGTATTTAAACGACTTACAATATAGTCGAGCATACCGCAAGGAAGCGGTAAAATAATAGTAAAATAATATTATTTCTTTTAGCTCCCAGACTGGCAGTGAAGATCAGCAGATTTTATTATGTGTTGCAGATTGACGCGGGCTGCTGATAGGATATAATTTACAGTGCAAATAATTTAATGTACCTTCAGAATCTGATAGGAATCTTGCTGTGCTCCGTTCTGATCTGGCAAACTTTATAGTGACAACGTATTTTTTAATGAGAGTCTCATGTTCTTGGGCTAGTCGTGGTATGAAATAGCATTTTAACGAGAAATAAAATCCACTGCGAACTTGTGTTTTTGAACGATCACACGAACTGTAACATCAGTGTTCATAACAAAGTAATTTCAACTTTTAATCACTATGAAGTAGGGAAGATATATTGATTCTTAGCATGAGTTGCAGTTATGAAAAATCGTTCCTTAAATTGTAGGCCAGATACAGAACAATAAGACTTCCATATATACATTTTATTCCGCTAAAAGGTAATGATGATAAAGAAAAGCAAAGCACAGCATTGCTAAAAGTATTTCACGTAACTCTTTTCGTAAATGTGTTGTTACAAAGAGAATAAATAAACCAAAGAGCAACAATTTTACAATCCGCGAAAGAGTTGGACGTGAAAGTAGGTTAACTGCACATAAATTATTCGAGGCCGGCCGGTGAGGCCGATCGGTTCTAGGCGCTACAATCTGGAACCGCGAGACCGCTACGGTCGCAGGTTCGAATCTTACCTCGGGCATGGATGTGTATGATGTCCTCAGGTTAGTTAGGTTTAAGTAGTTCTTAGTTCTAGGAGACTGATGACCACAGAAATTTAGTCCCATAGTGCTCAGAGCCATTTGCACCATTTGAAATTATTCCATTCGGAGAAAGGTATAAGAAAATTTTCATTCTGGGTAATGAATGCAGTTTCACGAATACTTTACAAATTTCCATTGAGCAGCAGTGTGAAATATTTCTGTCGATGGTATGGGAGAGGTCTGAGACGGCAGGTAATCCTCACTGTCTACGTGGCCAGAGTGTGTCAGACTGAGGACATACAAACAACAGACAGCGGGCGACTGACTGAGCTTGATGTTTCAGTGATGTCCGTTGTATGACAGCAAGACCGTTGGTAATGTTGTGACGGAAGAGTCTTCACATCTTCGATAACCGACGTCAGATAGATAATAATCTATATTCGTAGGAACCAACCTTTTGAATTGAAGTTTGTACTGGCTTTTCAATCTTTTTACTTCCTCCGAGTTTATCGTCAGCATTATTAAGTACCTCCCGGCTCAAATGGCTCTGAGCACTATGCGACTGAACTTCTGAGGTCATCAGTCACCTAGAACTTTGAACTAATTGAACCTTACTAACCTAAGGACATCACACACATCCATGCCCGAAGCAGGATTCGAACCTGCGACCGTAGCGGTCGCTCGGTTCCAGACTGTAGCGCCCAGAACCGCACGGCCACTTTGGCCGGCAAGTACCTCCAGGATTTCAGAAGACGGCTTTGTGAAGACTATAACACGTACAGAAGTAAGGCACGTGATAGTGGATATAACATCTCTCCAAGCTTCGATTCGTAATAATCGCCATGGTGTAACTACATGGCACGCTACTAGGGGGCAAACTTGTCAAAAATCATCCGCTTCTTATTGTCGCACTGAATTAGTTCACGTCTGCAGATGGTAACGGAATGAATATATTTCCAAAGGGGGCTGGCGCCTTTGCAGCTTATTGGACGCACGTAATGATGTTTGCCGCATTAGGAACTGTGCCGGTATTGAGCACCTACAACATGAGTGAAAAACTGGAGAGATGCCCCGTCGAATGATACATGTTTATTTTATGTACGATTAGTAGTTTCACGCAGTCGTCATCTGAAACCTCAGAGGTACTCGCGAATAATCCGTTATAAAACCTTGTACATAAATTGCTCTGTGAACTACCAGCTATCGTTGTCTTCTCCTACAGAATACATACGTCGTGTCCAGTGTCATCTGAGTAACCGAAAAAATTACATGGGGTGTTAAGCTGATGGAACAACGTCCTGGTCGTTACTGGCACTGCACGTTCTCTGATGCTGTCATATCTGCTCACAATGAGGCCGGTCGTAAGAGGGTCAGAATTGATGAAATTGTGACACTCTCCTCAGAAAGGCGTGTGTTTCTGTAGTTGTCGATGGAGGAAGCAGATGTCCAGTTTTGGCTACCTTGTCGAACGGTTTACGGCGGAGCATCTAAGGTTACTTGCTGAAAGGAGGCAGCAGCCACACATCTTAAATGGCACAGTTCACCTGTACGAATAAGACTTAGAACATACATCAAATTCAAGTGGCAGCATGTGTTTCTACAAGGCAACGCTGTAGTCAGAGTGCCCCATGTGGACTACAACAACTACAGGTTTTTGATATGTCGAACGGTGTTGCTCTGCGGACAGACATCCGTTGATCTTAGTACAGCAACAAGCAAATGATGGGGCTTCTCAGTCGGTCAGGGAATGAGTTTAGCTATGTCACCATGGCAGTATGGTATTAGAGAGAGATATTGTAAGACGTGTATATTTCTATTGTCTATTGTCAAACAACAATTTAAGAAACACGTTTATATTTTATTAATAGGGTTAAGTAGGAATAATTAATATTTCTCATGTTGGAAATAATTGTGGTAGCAAGGAATGTCTGCACCAAAGTATTGTTGGCAGGAGAGACCGCACATTGATAGAATTTTAAAAAGGGCGGGAGAGACCGCGTTTGGTTACATTTAAAGGAAAGAACGGGAAAGACCGCGCATTGATACATTTTGTAATGTTAGCAGGGATTGTCTGCACCAGAAAGCATTGTTGGTGGGAGAGACGGCACTTCAACGTTCGTAGGAAGTCAGTAGTAAGCGAGAAGTGAAGCGAGTCGGTAGCAGGTCTGAAGCGAGAGGTTGAGAGGAGCGGTGTGCCTGCCAGCCACCAGCTATGATTACAAGAGATTATAAACGGATGTACAGAGACATCAGCTATTATCATAAGAGGAACTAATATTATCGAATTTTTTTTTTTTGAGAAACTCAAGAATACTGAAGGTATGTTTGCGCAATGCTAGTTGTAAGATTATTGTAAAAAGTATGTCCCATTTGAACGTTTGTAAAATCATTTCATTCAGAATACAATTAATTTTTTCCAGCAATATTGCATTACTGATTATAATCCATCCCGAAAACCATCAATGTAAAACTTTGCAAAATTTTATTGTTGTCAAGAAAAAGTGTAACTATGAATTACGTAACGTCAGTCAAATTAGAGACTAACGTCAGCTTTGCTATTAAAGAATAACGTCAGCTTTGGTAATAAATACAGCCACTTATGACAGCCCACCAGCAGCTAATAAAGTATAGTAAAACAGTAAGTAATTCATGTCGCAGTTCCATGTAGCAGTGAAATGGCCATCCAGTAACAGTAAAAAAGGTAAGCAACAGTTTTGGGTTATTGTCGGTAACGACTAAGGGCCACGACGACGACACATTCTATCTTTCGTCAAAATAATCAGAAAATCACTTCTAATAAGCAGGGGTTAAATTTGTATGCGAAGATCGAGAAAGAGAATAAATTTCAAGGGGAAGATTTCATTTGTTACTATTAAGCAAGATATAGAAATCCTAAGGGAAGGAATCATAGGTTATTGTAGAAGGGAAGCTTGTGTAACAAAAGAGATATAGAGGAGACGGGAAGGTTTCGGTCAGGGAATGAGTTTAGCTATGCCACCATGGAAGTATGGACTTCACGCGGTATTAGAGAAAGATATTCCTCTAACGCCAGAAGTTATTAACACTGACACACACATGTATCAAGTGGAAAAATATCCGAAGCACATTCAGCCAATATGTGTAGAAGGCCAAGCATTAAAATCGCAATCCTAATGTATTTGTACGTGAACATCAAATCAACATCAGCTTTTACGTAACCAAAATGTTCATGTGAAAAATAATTGCAGTTCCGTTGAGACAAATACGTGGATCGACGGTTACTTTACTGCGATACTTAAGCACATTCTCCCATCCACCTCTTCCCTAAATGATAAATAGTATTATGGAAAGTGTGAGTCAAAGGCACTACAATTCATTAGGTTCAAGTCAATGACTTTCTCTCAGTTCGTGAACAACAAATTTGTTAGTCAAAATATCCACGGGTGTGCTGCCGGTCTACAGTGTCCAACGGGCACAATATTTCGGCGATCATACATGTCGCCATCATCAGGTGAACTGACGGACTGAGCTCCTGTGAACGTGCCGGCACGGAGATCCGTACGCTATGGCTGCTCAGAGGGAACTGGGTTCGGTCGCGGCGGCGGCTGATTTAAATACCTTTGTTGGCCAAATACCTGACGGGAATATTAAGTCCTTATGTGGGTAAATGCCCTCATCACATCCGTAATTCCGTGGATTTTGTTAAACGCCTTGACAGCTTCAGGTTGGATGAGTCAGATATCATGGTGAGTTTTGACGTCGTTTCCTTGTTTACGAGGGTACCCCTGCGAGAGTCACTAGAATTGATTAGTCAGAAGTTTGACGAGAAGACCACTGAACTTTTTAGGCATGTCTTGACTTCCACGTATTTTCTTTTTAATGGAGAATACTACGAACAAACGGAGGGAGTCGCCATGGGTAGCCCACTCTCGCCGGTGGTAGCGAATTTGTACATGGAGAACTTCGAGGAGGAAGCCCTGTCGTCATCCGTATGGAAACCTACTTGCTTTTTCCGTTACGTGGACGACACGTTCGTCATCTGGCCACATGGTATGGATAAACTTCTTGACTTCCTTACACATCTAAACTCCATACACCCCAACATCAAATTCACTATGGAGACTGAAACGGAGGGTAAATTACCTTTCCTTGACGTCTTGGTCAAGAGAAGGGCTGACGGCAACCTAGGTCATGGGGTGTATCGGAAGACTACGCACACTGATCTGTATTTGCACGCAGACAGCTGCCACCACCCTTCACAGAGGAATGGGGTACTTAAAACTCTAGTACATAGGGCGCGCACTATCTCTGACGCAGAGAGTCTACCCCAGGAATTGGAACATCTGAGAACTGTATTTCGGAAAAAATGGGTACTCAGAGTGGCAGATTCAACGTGCTCTCCGCCCAACCACTGCAGCACAACCTCTTGAGATCGATGAAGTCACGAGGGAGGAGGTAGGCACTGCATTTATTCCTTACACAGGCGCACTCTCGGGGAAAATCGCTCGCATTCTGAAAAAACACCGGGTCGGAACTGTGTTTTGTCCTCCAAATAAAACTCGTGCACTGGTGGGGAGTGCCAAAGATGACCTCGGTTTGAGAAAGGCCGGCGTGTACCAGATTCCGTGTCAATGTGGCAAGTCGTATATTGGTCAGACGATGCGTACCGTCGAAGATCGATGCCGTGAACACCAGAGGCACACTCGTCTGATGTATCCGAGCAAGTCGGCGGTCGCTGAACATTGTTTGTCGGAAAATCACGCCATGGAATATGACCGCACGAGGATTCTGGTACAGACGTCGAGATATTGGGACAGCGTTGTTAGAGAGGCCATCGAAATTCGCACCAATGACGACCTGATAAACCGTGACTGTGGCTATAATCTTAGCAAGGCTTGGGAACCAGCGATCGGGTTAATCAAGAGTAAATCGAGCAAACGTATAGTTGTGACGACCACGGCGGACAGAGCCATCACTCCGACGTCATCTCAGACGCCGTCGCAATCTGTTCCACCGCGCGACCGTGGCGCGGGGCGCGGACGGCGGAGGGAGCGCGCCGCGGGCGGAGGGTATTTAAATCAGCCGCCGCCGCGACCGAACCCAGTTCCCTCTGAGCAGCCATAGCGTACGGATCTCCGTGCCGGCACGTTCACAGGAGCTCAGTCCGTCAGTTCACCTGATGATGGCGACATGTATGATCGCCGAAATATTGTGCCCGTTGGACACTGTAGACCGGCAGCACACCCGTGGATATTTTGACTATCAAATACGCCGGGAGAAACTCAAGAATCACAACAAATTTGTTATATCGTCAGATACAGAAGGAAAAGTACACCATTCTTTTAACCCCTGATATCTGTCTCTCGTATAACGGTCGGCCTTGGAAAACAGTAACCTCTCGTCGATGTGGTGGTTGTTCCACATCTTAATGAGCGGCTGCATCGGAATTAGGGAGAGGAGGTCATAGGTTTACTTTGTTGCTCTCTGTCTGCACTCCATCTTAATATTACATGGTATCATTAACACTTTTAGGTGATTACGATTTTATTAGTAACAAAAATTATAATAAAACTTAATATAATAGTAATGATAATTGTTTACGCCAGTGCTTAGTACATAATTTAGCATTTTGTCCAAGAAACTTAAGCCCATAGAAATATAATACACTCCTGGAAATGGAAAAAAGAACACATTGACACCGGTGTGTCAGACCCACCATACTTGCTCCGGACACTGCGAGAGGGCTGTACAAGCAATGATCACACGCACGGCACAGCGGACACACCAGGAACCGCGGTGTTGGCCGTCGAATGGCGCTAGCTGCGCAGCATTTGTGCACCGCCGCCGTCAGTGTCAGCCAGTTTGCCGTGGCATACGGAGCTCCATCGCAGTCTTTAACACTGGTAGCATGCCGCGACAGCGTGGACGTGAACCATATGTGCAGTTGACGGACTTTGAGCGAGGGCGTATAGTGGGCATGCGGGAGGCCGGGTGGACGTACCGCCGAATTGCTCAACACGTGGGGCGTGAGGTCTCCACAGTACATCGATGTTGTCGCCAGTGGTCGGCGGAAGGTGCACGTGCCCGTCGACCTGGGACCGGACCGCAGCGACGCACGGATGCACGCCAAGACCGTAGGATCCTACGCAGTGCCGTAGGGGACCGCACCGCCACTTCCCAGCAAATTAGGGACACTGTTGCTCCTGGGGTATCGGCGAGGACCATTCGCAACCGTCTCCATGAAGCTGGGCTAAGGTCCCGCACACCGTTAGGCCGTCTTCCGCTCACGCCCCAACATCGTGCAGCCCGCCTCCAGTGGTGTCGCGACAGGCGTCAATGGAGGGACGAATGGAGACGTGTCGTCTTCAGCGATGACAGTCGCTTCTGCCTTGGTGCCAATGATGGTCGTATGCGTGTTTGGCGCCGTGCAGGTGAGCGCCACAATCAGGACTGCATACGACCGAGGCACACAGGGCCAACACCCGGCATCATGGTGTGGGGAGCGATCTCCTACACTGGCCGTACACCACTGGTGATCGTCGAGGGGACACTGAATAGTGCACGGTACATCCAAACCGTCATCGAACCCATCGTTCTACCATTCCTAGACCGGCAAGGGAACTTGCTGTTCCAACAGGACAATGCACGTCCGCATGTATCCCGTGCCACCCAACGTGCTCTAGAAGGTGTAAGTCAACTACCCTGGCCAGCAAGATCTCCGGATCTGTCCCCCATTGAGCATGTTTGGGACTGGATGAAGCGTCGTCTCACGCGGTCTGCACGTCCAGCACGAACGCTGGTCCAACTGAGGCGCCAGGTGGAAATGGCATGGCAAGCCGTTCCACAGGACTACATCCAGCATCTGTACGATCGTCTCCATGGGAGAATAGCAGCCTGCATTGCTGCGAAAGGTGGATATACACTGTACTAGTGCCGACATTGTGCATGCTCTGTTGCCTATGTCTATGTGCCTGTGGTTCTGTCAGTGTGATCATGTGATGTATCTGACCCCAGGAATGTGTCAATAAAGTTTCCCCTTCCTGGGACAATGAATTCACGGTGTTCTTATTTCAATTTCCAGGAGTGTATTTCAGAACCATTGTTGTACCGCACGAAAATACACTCTTCTGTACAAAGGTGGTTTTTTTTATTTCCTGTTGGAGAAGGCGAAATGGATACTATAGCACATAAAACATCAGTTCACTTTATTACAACAAAGTTAAGATGAATTCTGTAACTTCGTACAATCCATTTCCACACGAATGTAATGAGTAACTACAAGTGTCTCAAAATAATAACGTACCACATGACACACAAAAATTACAAGACTGTCACTCAGAGTACATTTAGCAATAACTTTCACGTAGAGTTCTGCCTAGTACGTTGATCACACAGCTGGCCTACTAGAAGACGGTATTGTCGCCTTTGTCGGTGATCGCAGGCTGGGGCAGAGCGGTACTATGCTCAGCCGTCAGTAGAAGGGCAGTCGCGGCGGCGTAGCGAAACGTTTGTGGTCGTAGCTACGTCGGTGCTGCTTGCTGCGACTCTTTTCTTGTGGTTGCGTTGCGATGTACGAACCTTACTTTGACACCTGTCTCTTTGGACGACACCAATCATTTTCCCAAAAACTTGAAGTATATATGTGCCCTGCAGTTAATTTAAGAACTATAGTAGCAATCCACATTCAGAGTTTTGTCAACGTCATAATTCACACAATCTGGTGGTGGTAGTTCCTGTGGGACCAAACTGCTCAGGTCATCGGTCCTTAGGCTTACACACCACTTTAACTTACGGTGACTACAAAACTCGCACTCGCACTCTCGCACTCGCACTCTCGCACACACGAGGAAGGTTTCGAACCTCTGACGGGGCGAGTCGGTCGAACCGTACACGGCGCCTTACCCACGCGGGTACTCCGCACGGCTACACAATCTGGATCGAAGTATACTGCTACCATTATCAGTATCTCACTCAGCACCACGGTTGCAAAGACAGGTTTGCTGCCTACCGTTATGGGAGTGCGTACATTAGAGGGATGTTATTTCTTTCAGTCATTTCCGCCTACGCCTAGAAAATCTTATTTTAAGTGTAACTTTTTTTCCTTTCCGTCTTCTCTTAACTTCCCGTGGTTTGTCCGTTCTGCGAGGGGACTCTAGAACTGTGTCGCATTTTTCGTAGGCAGCGGGTAGGCCAGTCTGTGAATGTGTACCCCTACCCAACTGGAACGTTACTGATGTGGCCGCAAGCACGTCCATGTGGATAGGCTGCCACGTAAGCAACAAAAGAGGATTCTGTGTTTAATCACAACTTAGAACTTTTATGATTCCTCCGATACTCTTAGTTCTCGTGGTACTTCATTTTGCGAAAGTGAGCTGAGAAATTTGGGAACTAATGTACTGTGAAAATAAAAACACATCTAAATTACGTTTTTCTTGGGAGGGGGGTTAAGATCCTTTAACTACCTCCCACCCCCTCCCCTTCGATCCGCGTCGTAACACGACCGTATTCAATGCGAAACTTAGCCTGACGAATGAGAATAATATAGGGCGTAAACGCTAACTCTTTACAGCACACCATAGTGGTGTAAACGAATTCAAGACGAACAAATTCATAGGGAAACTTGCTTTCTATCCAGCAGGGAGACGCCTGGAATCGGTCTACAAAAACAACCTGCGCTACAGAGTAAGGGCGCCGCACGACTTCATTCCCTTTTCTCGCTGGAATCGTCGTAAAATATTAAAAACCACTTGTTCCTGCATTTGAAAAATGTAAAATTATGTTTGTATAAATTTTATCTTAAAATATTATGAACTTTCATAGGAGAAAATCGAGAATTAAATCGTTTCTTTGTCGGGCTTTATCGCTAGGTAACTGCTGCGCTTGTAATAGTTAAATTCATATTCAATTGTAAACATAATGAGTTTTTCTATAAAGTTTACTGAAGTCTTTTTTCTTTCATTTACTCACATGCCAAAGGTTAAATTAATAATATTAGCCGGCCGCTCTGGCCGAGCGGTTCTAGGCGCTTCAGTCCGGAACAGCGCTGCTGCTACGGTCGCAGGTTCGAATCCGGCCTTGGGCAGGGATGTGTGTGATGTCCTTAGGTTAGTTAGGTTTAAGTACTTCGAAGTCTAGGGGACTGATGAACTCAGATGTTAAGTCCCATAGTGCTTAGAACCATCTGAACCATTTTAACAATATTAACGAAACAGCTGACTAAGCCGATGGGGTAAGACAGCGAGAGAACATTGAAAATCTTGCGCGGCGCACATGTGCTGTTGTTTAGGTGGGCTTCACACACCCCAAGTGTTAGAAATAAAATGTTTCATCTCGACATCCTCTCCACTTCCCTTACACTACTCTTGTACGACGTAAACAGTTACCGTTCACTCCGTGTGTAGATGGCAGGCAACTATGAAATATCTTGAGATAATGGCGGGAAATTAATATTCCATGATGTAAGAGGTATCTATTGAGCAGTGTATGTGAAGTGAAGGTTCGGTAACTACTTGCCGCGGAGACGTCAGTGGAGCAAACTTGGGAAACAACACACAATCCTCTGAAACATGTTCATAGTGGAGTTAACCCCTATTTTGACTTGAGCAGTCGAATATGGTGTATTACTTGGCTCGGGAACTTTAAGATATTAATTTACTGATGAATGACGTGCCAGGAGATCGGAAAGAATGTATAGAGCAAATTTTTGGATACAGGATGCACCGCCACTAAAGGAAATTTGTTACGTATAATTCATTCTTACTGCAACGAAATAACTGACGATGGCTAAAGTACAAAGAGTACAAAATACGGATTGGCGTATACAGAAAAGCGTTTGTCAAAAAGAGAAATTTTTACCATCGAACACAAATTCACGAGTTAGGAAAGTATTTTCTGAATATATATTTGTGGAGGACAGACTTGTACGAAAGCAAAACGTGGAAGGTAAATAATTCAGGCAAAAGGTTGTGGTAGTACAGGAGAATGCTGACGATTTGATGGATAGATCGTATAGCTAGTGAGTAGGTAGTGAATCGAGTTGGGAACACATAATTGGTAACACATTTTGACTAAAAGGATGCTAAAAATGTGTAGATACACCTCTGCTTTAACTGAACAGGGAAAGTGGTTCCTCACGCATGCCCTGGAACGACCATTCCCGCTCACCATCTTCAACTGGACATCAGAAGCATGTCAGCGCTGGATTAGTTCAGTTGAGATCACAGCGGACAGATGGCGCTGGTACTGCATCTCGTATATTCATGAACTGCAAAAACGAAACGTATCACCTTATCAACATTAAACTTAGAATATGTACTTTATATCGTGTGGAGTAAACATTAACAAGGATAACAGTAAAAAAAATAAGGAAAGGAAAAATAGCTTTCACTGTAGGAAAAAGAACGGTACTTCACAAGACGCAATGTACAAGTAGGTCTCCTTTACAAGCAGTGGCTAACTGAAATGATTCACTGAGTGGTAGAGCACCTATTATACTATATTAAAAGATCACTTCCTTTGTAGCCCCCTTTTTGTTGGCATATGTTATGTAATATAATGGGATAATGAAGAGCCAAAATATAGGAAGTGATGGGTAAAAAGTGCAGGTATTTCTAATGGTGATTGAGGACGCTGTACTGAACAACATTAAATCAGTATTTACGTCATTTGCAAACTAATAACTACAGCTATAACGTTTTTAGGTTTGGTAGTACAACCAAATACAAGTGGTCAGAGAAACCATTAAAGCTTATTTTACTCTGGGCAGCAGGTGAGGTGCTGCAATGTGGAAAAAGGATGCTAAATGGGTAATCTGTACCGATAGCGTTGGTCTGCTTAGTGGAGCAGTTACGACAGTGGGGCAAACACGAGGCAGTAAATTATGTGACGAATTTGCAGGAAGACTTTGCGGAACAGAGTAAAAACAACCAAGGCACCGATGTGTGTACATATTTAAGTACCGCATGAAAAAATTCTGCACTTGAACGTGTTACGCTCTGTATATAGCAGCTACAACTCCGTTTTTTTATAAGAAAAATACATGTGACGTTTCCCGTTACGTTTGTTGAATGGTGAGCTCCATTGAATGAGCTCATTAATAACTACTGCTGTTTTGGTGGCAGATGTATGCTAACGCATCCAACAGTAGTGACGGAAGGTGAAATTTCTTACACTTACGAGAATAGAAAACTTCGCACCTAGCTTCATAATTTTAGTCGTCGTGCAAGCAGTTTCAGAACAAAGTCGACGAAATGGGAAGGGCAGAAAACGATCCTCCATTAATGAACTGTCGATAAGCGCGACACAAGATTTATAACGGCCGTTTCCCAAGGCGTACAAATTACTTTCGGATGTCCGATCCTCTGTGATAACTTTTCCAGTTATCTAGCTCATGTTTCGGATTGATTTTACATTACCTCCCGGCCCCAGATTTATGTAGAATTACAGCTGGGTGCTGTATAAACCGAGTCGCGGATGTATTAAAGGGGCCTTCGCTCTGGAAACCCTCCTTTGGGAGTCGATATTTGAGAAAAAGAACTGCCTCATTCCGGAAGCAGACAGCTCGCGCTTCGATTTCGTCGGGCGAGCGTCCATCAGGTGAGGGCTACCAGCATTGTTAAACTCCTCCTGTGCGGCGGTTACGGCCTTTAGTTGGACGACATTGCTTCTTGTCACTCGAACCATCTGCAGTGGCAACACACAACAATCTGCAGGTGATCACTGCAGAAATAACTTTCTTGTAAATTTATTGTTATTGCTGTATAATGTGAATTCTGACCTATGCAAGGCAACTTGGAAGCTATGATCAAGATTATCAACGCCATCCTCATACGTCATAGTCGTGGGAAAACTGTATCAATATGAAGTATTCTTTCCATTTCTTCATGGTCTGCCCAGAGTTCCTCTGTCGTTTGCTCTGTAATTTGGGACTGTTTTCGCGGTTCTTGTGTTGCCCAAATTGTTGGCTTTTATCATTTTTCTTGGTGCTGATGTACGTAGTTCAGTTTGCAGTCACAGCACATGTAAATCCAACTGAGTCAAGATGTTTTTCTGCGTGAGGCTGCCTTTCTTTGTTTGAAATACTGTATTTCATTTCAGTTACTACTGGCTTTTTTTTATTCCTTTCAGTTCATTATGTGAAATCACGCAAAAACATTACTTTACATATTTTTCAGCACAATGGGTTATCCGATTTTATCTTTGCTATAGAAAGTACACTGGGCTGTGATACTTCGAACGTAAGTTCATGTTTGTCAATACTACCTACATACTGCATAGTACTTTCGCCACCTTCTTTGTCACTACTTCTAAGTATGGACTCACACTCAACTTAATAGATTAGTTCCTCCCGTCTACATAAACTTTTTTTTAAAATTTCCACTTATCTCTTGCAAAACTGAGAATTTAATGAAACCATAGGGCTCACATGTTTGATGACTTGTTGTGGTAAACATCGCCTGGGCATCATTTCCTCTAACGAGGGGCACTCAAAGAAGATGAACCCGCAGCCTGTGGTCTTGGAAACTTTTAAATCTATCCTGCTTACAGGACGGAATCACACTGTGTGATACTCCTGGCTGTGGCTGCGAGTATTTTATTTGAATATAAGCTCGCCTTGATGCAGCTTGGTACTCGTGAAGTAGCATATGGTACAAAAGTGGAGTGAGGTACAAGCGACGGATGGTACAGTGTGTATCAGTCCTGCGGGAGAATCCGGCAACTGTACTGAACTTTCTTCTGATTGTGAAACGTCCCCTAAGAAAAATTAATGAATTACTGTGCTGCTAAACCTCTTACATTATTTGATTTTCAAAAAGCTGAGCGGAAAATAACGTACTCAGACATTTCGCTCTTTACTTATTCTGATGAACACTAAACTGACACACAGTATTTTTAGCGCAACGCAATCTGACTTTCAACAATCCCTACAAAAGAATGGCCCTGACTAACAATAACCTATACCTTTCACAAATCACTTACCTCACAAAAATCTTTGTTACAAGAACTACTGTAATACAGCGAGCGCCTCTACTGCCAGCTAAATAAAAGATTCTAACTACTGAAGGCACTAACTACTGATAGGCATAGTTAGCAAATGAAAGATTTTGATAAAGAACAAACAATGTGAAACGTCCTGGCAGATTAAAACTGTGTGCCGGACCGACACTCAAACTCGGGACCTTTGCCTTTCGCGGGCAAGTGCTCTACCAACTGAGCTACCCAAGCACGACTCACGCCCCGTCCTCACAGCTTTACTTCCGCCAGTACCTCGCCTCCTACCTTCCAAACTTTACAGAAGCTCTCCTGCGAACCTTGCAGATAATAATCAAACACGATACATTAATGAGAAGTGTCGCCTACCATCATTCTCAGTACTACAGATCTTTCCCTCTGTAGATACAGAGACTAACCTGGGCAACTGGCATCCCATAAAAAGCACAATCACAGGTCCGAGATGACAGTATAGCAGCCTCCGCCGAAGAAGATCCCACGACCGACGAGCTGGCTTCTGCGCTGGGGCACAACTTTAGAGACTTATTCGATCTCTCAAGGTCTCTCCAGCTTCTGGATTTGACTTCCTAAGGAAACATCATTTGTAGCAGTCAATTTAAACATCCATTAATGAAAGGTTATCGTGGGGATGTAGGTGAACAGCAACCGTGTACCACAATCATAAAGGTGAACTATTACTCAGTTTCAGGTTTCACATATGATGCACAAATGTATATTGATGTGTCGGCCGCTGGGCCAACACCTTGTAGTTCGAGATGGCTGAAAATGCACGCTAGACTAACGCAGACGGGCGTGAAGTACTGGAACAGGCTACGTAATTAATGCTATGAAGAAAAGTACGTAGCTGGATTAATACTTATCTTTAATCAATCATTGTGGTACATCGGTCTTGACTATACACAGGAGACTTTAATTACAATCACTGTAAGGCTAATGGCGCCTTGCTAGTTCGTAGCCATTAACTTAGCTGAAGGCTATTCTGTCTCTCAGCTAATGAGAGAGAAAGGCTTCGTACATCTAGTCGCTAGCTAGGTCGTCCGTACAACTGGGGCGAGTGCTTGTTCGTATCACGAGACCTGCCTTGTGGTGGCGCTAGGTCTGCGATCACACAGTGGCGACACGCGGGTCCGACATGTACTAAATGGACCGCGGCCGATTTAATCTACCACCTAGCAAGTGTGGTGTCTGGCGGTGACACCACATATATATATATATATATATATATATATATATATATATATATATATATATATAAAATAAATGAAAATAAAAATAAGTTTACAGAATACCGAGGAAGCCACTATAGGGGCAAGGCGAACGAGGGACTGAAATATTAGCAAGTACGAGCGACAGTGGAAAACGATTGCGTGTTATCTAGCGTGGAGGACGTATTGTCTCCCCATGTTATGAACACAGCGGCTGGAATATGTCTTCCGATCGTGTGAATCACGTAACCCACATACGTCTCGCGGACGGCAAATGTCATACCTAACTGCTCCTTAATTCCAGAGTCCTTAGAGCCTGACTTTCGCCATCATGGTGACCATCTCGGACTGCTCTATGACGGACACTGATTAAGCCGACTTTACGTGTCGACTGTTCCAGGACACCGACAAAAGTAGGACGGAGCTACGTTGCGAAGATCCTGTCCCAGCAAGAACACAGCAGACTGCCAGGGAACGCCCTATTTTGAATGACATCGTATACGCCAGTTCCTGTAAATAAGCTATCTTCGTCTTACAAGAGAGTTATCAGAGAATCCTCCAGATAGG
The DNA here is from genome assembly GCF_023864345.2 of Schistocerca serialis cubense. Lineage (NCBI taxonomy): Eukaryota > Metazoa > Arthropoda > Insecta > Orthoptera > Acrididae > Schistocerca > Schistocerca serialis. Next base: position 392,626,489 of record NC_064645.1, read on the forward strand.
TTGCCGGTACAGGACTACTCCTAACCGGCAATACCTCCCTTGCGCTCCTGGAGTCCTACGTCCGATCAAGAACTCACTGTAACAGTTACTGTCATTCTGGTGACCACCAATAGGTTTAAAGGTGCTGCATAAAAATTAACCAGTGCCAAAGTTAATGAATATAGAAAATTATTAAACGTAATTCTCTTCTCACTCTAATTTCAGGAAGACACAGAAAATCTAAAGTAAGATATTTTTCTTTATTTTAATTTATAGGTCAGTTTCCTAAGAAACTAAATGCAGTGCCACAGACTTCCTATTTAGTACAAGTCAGCTGCCCGATAGGCCGTTATGGCTTACAATTTTCCATTTGCTAGCTGCCACTCAAATTTTTAATTTGTAATTTATTTCGCATTTTAGGCTGCACAATATCGCCTAACTGTTTTCACTAAACAAACACTATTTTTCTTTTATTTTAGGAATAAACAAAACATTCGTTCATTTTCATCTGTCACTGCCGACACTTACAGCATTGTACAGCTGTTTTGAGTATTGTGCTGCACAGCGGTTTCGGTGTCGTTTTGGTGGCTAGTAGCCCTCGTACAGTTGACTGTGACAGGAATTTGTAAGGTAGACTTTCGTACGAGAAGTGAATGTGGTGCAACAGTTCCCAAAGGTTGAAGTCTGTTTCGTTTGCGAAAGCTCTTATATCATCTGTCAATAGGAAATAAATAAATAAACCGAACAAGAGCAAATACAGCAAGTGCTCTGAGGATTCCTTACAAATTTAGTTAAGCATGCAGACAGATCGTCTATTGGTTTTGATAAGTTAATTTGCGAGTATCAGAGTATATGACAAACGTCTCTTCCTTTTGATTACATTGGCGTAGAAGCTTAAAGGCTATCAAGGGACTGTAGACATCGTTTAGCTTAAATTTCAGCATGATACGTCCACCCTTTCCTGAGAAACAGTAGGACGGACAACATATGACAAAAGAATAAATTTTTGTGTGGTATAGTTACAAACTAAGAATATTTGGATTTTTCCAGTACTTGCCTAATTTCATGGTTCTAGGTCAACAGCAAGTACACGACAGGCTTTTATACGTTAATTCGCAAGTACCAGAATATTTGCCATAAATGCCCGTGTCTTTTTATTGCATTGCCTGAGAAGTTTACATGTTTCACAGCGGTGATAGAAGACCTTAGTATTTGACATAAATTTCAACTTGATATATCTATACATTCCTGAGATGTAGGATGCTTGACTGACAGACAAACAGTGGGATAAAAAAGTGATGCTTTAAGTTAAGGAAATGCATCGCAAACTGCCAATGCGATTGTGCACCAGCTGTACAACTGACTAGAGACATGAAAATTATGATGGGCCGGGACTCGAACCCCAATTTCCGGCTTAACCCGCGTCGTAGCCTTGACCACTTTGACTATCTAATGGCTCTGAGCACTATGGGGCTTAACATCTGAGGTCATCAGTCCCCTAGAACTTGGAACTACTTAAACCTAAGTAACGTAAGGACATCACACACATCCATGCCCGAGGCAGGATTCGAACCAGCGACCGTAGCGGTCGCGCGGTTCCAGACTGTAGCGCCTAGAACCACTCGGCCACTACGACCGGCTGGAATATACATTTCACCTCATTCAGGAAAAGAAATAAAACATGTATGAAGACAAAGTACACCTGACGATGGACCCACAGGTTCCGAAATGCATCGTATAGTTAATAATACACGAAAATTTTATGACTGAAAGCGTTGTTTAATTCATACCTCCGATGATTTGAATACAGTCACGTTTTGAGCGGCAAAATATGGGTAAAATTAAAAAGATAACAAATCATGTTTTACTCAAAGCACAATCCTAAAATATCAAGACTGATGAATCACAAACACGAAGATTTGACAAGAAAAAATTACCTGTAATAGCCATCCCGTTGTGTCCTATATAGCCAGCAACAACAGTGGCAGCCCCGTTTCGCGGGCTCGAGTACGACTGCACTACCAAGTGTAACCTTCTCGAGGCGAATGACGCCGACTGTGACAGAACAACGGCGATGCCCCTCTAGCCCCCCTTCTTGCAGCGGTGTACCGTAGGTCTCTAGAAAAGCGTAGCGTTTCAAAAGATTGGAAAAGGGCACAGGTCATCCCCGTTTTTAAGAAGGGACGTCGGACAGATGTGCAGAACTATATCTCTAAGGTCGATCAGTTGTAGAATTTTGGAACACGTGTTATGTTCGAGTATAGTGACTTTCCTGGAGACTAGGAACGTATTGTGTAGGAATCAGCATGGTTTTCCATAAAGACGATCGTGTGAAACTCAACCCACGCTATTCGTCCAAGAGACGCAGAGGGCCATAGACACAGGTTCCCAAGTAGATGCCGTGTTTCTTGAATTCCGCAAGGCGTTCGATACAGTTCCCCACAGTCGTTTAATGAACAAAGTAAGAGCATATGGACTATGAGACCAATTGTGTGATTGGATTGCAGAGTTCCTAGATAACAGAAAGCAGCATGTCATTCTCAATGGAGAGAAGTCTTCCGAAGTAATAATGATTTCAGGTGTGCCGCAGGGGAGTGTCGTGGGACAGTTGCTATTCACAATATACACTCCTGGAAATGGAAAAAAGAACACATTGACACCGGTGTGTCAGACCCACCATACTTGCTCCGGACACTGCGAGAGGGCTGTACAAGCAATGATCACACGCACGGCACAGCGGACACACCAGGAACCGCGGTGTTGGCCGTCGAATGGCGCTAGCTGCGCAGCATTTGTGCACCGCCGCCGTCAGTGTCAGCCAGTTTGCCGTGGCATACGGAGCTCCATCGCAGTCTTTAACACTGGTAGCATGCCGCGACAGCGTGGACGTGAACCGTATGTGCAGTTGACGGACTTTGAGCGAGGGCGTATAGTGGGCATGCGGGAGGCCGGGTGGACGTACCGCCGAATTGCTCAACACGTGGGGCGTGAGGTCTCCACAGTACATCGATATTGTCGCCAGTGGTCGGCGGAAGGTGCACGTGCCCGTCGACCTGGGACCGGACCGCAGCGACGCACGGATGCACGCCAAGACCGTAGGATCCTACGCAGTGCCGTAGGGGACCGCACAGCCACTTCCCAGCAAATTAGGGACACTGTTGCTCCTGGGGTATCGGCGAGCACCATTCGCAACCGTCTCCATGAAGCTGTGCTACGGTCCCGCACACCGTTAGGCCGTCTTCCGCTCACGCCCCAACATCGTGCAGCCCGCCTCCAGTGGTGTCGCGACAGGCGTCAATGGAGGGACGAATGGAGACGTGTCGTCTTCAGCGATGAGAGTCGCTTCTGCCTTGGTGCCAATGATGGTCGTATGCGTGTTTGGCGCCGTGCAGGTGAGCGCCACAATCAGGACTGCATACGACCGAGGCACACAGGGCCAACACCCGGCATCATAGTGTGGGGAGCGATCTCCTACACTGGCCGTACACCACTGGTGATCGTCGAGGGGACACTGAATAGTGCACGGTACATCCAAACCGTCATCGAACCCATCGTTCTACCATTCCTAGACCGGCAAGGGAACTTGCTGTTCCAACAGGACAATGCACGTCCGCATGTATCCCGTGCCACCCAACGTGCTCTAGAAGGTGTAAGTCAACTACCCTGGCCAGCAAGATCTCCGGATCTGTCCCCCATTGAGCATGTTTGGGACTGGATGAAGCGTCGTCTCACGCGGTCTGCACGTCCAGCACGAACGCTGGTCCAACTGAGGCGCCAGGTGGAAATGGCATGGCAAGCCGTTCCACAGGACTACATCCAGCATCTCTACGATCGTCTCCATGGGAGAATAGCAGCCTGCATTGCTGCGAAAGGTGGATATACACTGTACTAGTGCCGACATTGTGCATGCTCTGTTGCCTGTGTCTATGTGCCTGTGGTTCTGTCAGTGTGATCATGTGATGTATCTGACCCCAGGAATGTGTCAATAAAGTTTCCCCTTCCTGGGACAATGAATTCACGGTGTTCTTATTTCAATTTCCAGGAGTGTATATAAATGACCTTGTGGATAACATCGAAAGTTCTCTGAGGCTTTTTGCGGATGATGCTGTGGCATATCGAGAGGTTGTAACAATGGAAAATTCTACTGAAATGCAGGAGGATCTGCAACGAATTGACGCATGGTGCAAGGAATGGCAATTGAATCTCAATGTACAGAAGTGTAATGTGCTGCGGATACATAGAAATAAATATCCTTTATCATTTAGCTACAATGTAGCAGGTCAGCAGCTGGAAGCATTTAATTCCATAAATTATCTGGGAGTAGGCATTAGGAGTGATTTAAAATGGAATTATCATACAAAATTAATCGTCGGTAAAGCAGATGCCAGACAGATTCATTGGAAGAACCCTAAGGAAAAGCAGTCCAAAAGCAAAGGAAGTAGGTTACAGGACACTTGTTCGCCCACTGCTTGAATATTGCTCACCAGTGTGGGATCCATACCAGATAGGGTTGATAGAAGAGAGAGAGAAGATCCAACGGAGAGCAGCGCGCTTCGTTAGAGGATCATTTAGTTATCGCGAAAGAGTTACGGAGATAATAGATAAACTCCAGTGGAGGAATCTGCGGTATATTGCTCCCTCCTACGTATAGGTTGGTTGGTTGGTTTGGGGGATTAAAGGGACCAGACTGCTATGGTCATCGGTCCCTTTTTCCAAAGACAAAGAACACCCACAGAGAATAAAAACGAGGAACAGAAGAGATCACAGACGATACAGAACAAGAGAAACTGAGACAAAGACAAGACAAAACGAACTAAAACCACAGAGTGTGACGGTGGTTGGCCGACCATAGAAATAAAAAAGGAAAAGTCAACCACATAGAAACACATTAAAAAATCAGTTTGAAATCATAGGCCAAAGGCCAGAATCAACACAAAACAATGAAATAAAACAAACACTCAGATTAAATGATAAAATCCCCCTGCCCGAATAAAACGTAAAACTAAGTCAGCCATAGTGGAGTCGTCTGTTAAAAGGGCAGGGAGCGTATTAGGCAGCGCAAATGTCTGCCTGACCACAGCTAAAAGGGGGCAGGCCAACAGAATGTGGGCCACTGTCAAAGCCGCCCCACAGCGACATACAGGAGGGTCCTCCCGGCGCAGTAAATAACTGTGTGTTAGCCGGGAGTGGCCAATGCGGAGCCGACAAAGGACGACGGAGTCCCTGCGGTTGGCTCGCATGGATGACCGCCACACAGTCGTCGTCTCTTTAATGGCACGGAGTTTATTGGGTGTAATCCGATCGCGCCATTCAGCGTCCCAAAGCGCAAAAACTTTTCGGCGGAGGACTGCCCGCAAATCAGTCTCTGGGAGGCCAACATCCAGAGATGGTTTACACGTGGCCTCTTTCGCCAGGCGGTCAACATGTTCATTGCCTGGGATACCGACATGACCGGGGGTCCACACAAAGACCACAGAGCGGCTGCAACGCGCAAGAGTATGCAGGGACTCATGGATAGCCATCACCAGACGAGAACGAGGAAAACACTGGTCAAGAGCTCGTAAACCGCTCAGGGAATCGCTACAGATCACGAAGGACTCACCTGAGCAGGAGCGGATATACTCTAGGGCTCGAAAGATGGCGACTAGCTCAGCAGTGTAAACGCTGCAGCCAGCCGCCAAGGACCATTGTTCGGAATGGTCCCCGAGAGTTAGCGCATACCCGACACGACCAGCAACCATCGAACCGTCGGTGTAAACAATTCCAGAGCCCTGATACGTGGCAAGGATGGAATAAAAGCGGCGGCGGAAGGCCTCTGGAGGGACCGAGTCCTTCGAGCCCTGTGCCAAGTCGAGCCGAAGGCAAGGGCGAGGAACACACCACGGGGGTGTACGCAGAGGCGCCTGGAAAGGAGGCGGAACAGGGAAAAACCCAAGCCCGCAGAGAAGCTCCTTGACGCGTACGGCGATCGGACAACCCGACCGGGGCCGACGGTCCGGCAGATGGACGACCGACTGCGGGAACAGGACACGGTAATTTGGATGCCCGGGCAAACTAAAAACATGGGCAGCATAAGCAGCCAGTAATTGTTGGCGTTGTACCCACAGTGGAGGTACACCTGCCTCCACTAGTACGCTGTCCACAGGGCTGGTGCGGAAAGCACCAGTGGCAAGGCGTATGCCGCTGTGGAGAATTGCGTCCAGCACCCGTAACGCAGATGGGGATGCTGAGCCATAAGCCAGGCTCCCATAATCCAGACGGGACTGGATTAACGCCTGGTAGAGCCGCAACAGGGTAGAGCGGTCGGCGCCCCAGCGGGTGTGGCTCAAGCATCGCAGAGCGTTTAGATGCCGCCAACATGTCTGTTTCAGCTGCCGGATATGAGGCAGCCATGTCAACTGGGCATCGAAAACCACCCCCAAAAACCTGTGGGTCTCCACAGGAGAGACTCTTCAGGAGTTCGTCGGCAAGATAAAGCCGCAGCTCAGGATGGACTGTTCGGCGCCGGCAGAAATGCATAACTCGGGTCTTGGCTGCCGAAAACTGAAACCCATGCTCTACAGCCCAAGACTGCGCCTTACGGATAGCGCCCTGTAGCTGACGTTCAACAGCTGCAATGCCAGTAGAGCTGTAGTAAAGGCAGAAGTCGTCAGCATACAGGGAAGCGGAGACAGAATTTCCCACGGCCGCAGCAAGCCCGCTAATGGCTATTAAAAACAGACAGACACTTGAAACAGAGCCCTGTGGCACACCGTTCTCCTGGATGTGGGAGGAACTATACGAGGCCGCGACTTGCACGCGGAAGGTACGACACGACAGAAAATTGCGGATAAAAATCGGCAGAGGACCCCGAAGACCCCATCCATGAAGCGTAGAAAGAATGTGTAGACGCCATGTCGTATCGTACGCCTTCCGCATGTCGAAAAAGACAGCGACCAGATGCTGACGGCAGGCAAAAGCAGTACGGATGGCCGACTCCAGGCTCACCAGATTGTCGGTGGCGGAGCGGCCTTTACGGAACCCACCCTGAGACGGAGCCAGAAGGCCCCGAGACTCCAGTACCCAATGCAAGCGCTGGCTCACCATCCGTTCAAGCAACTTACAAAGAACGTTGGGGAGGCTAATGGGACGGTAGCTGTCCAACTCCAGAGGGGTCTGTCCAGGTTTCAAAACGGGGATGACAATGCCTTCCCGCCATTGCGACGGAAACTCCCCCTCGACCCAAAGACGGTTGTTAAGATCGAGAAGGCGCCGCTGGCAGTCCACTGAAAGGTGTTTCAGCATCTGACAGTGGATGCCATCTGGCCCAGTAGCGGTATCAGGGCAAGCAGCTAGGGCACTGCGAAATTCCCACTCACTGAATGGAGCATTGTAAGATTCCGGGTGGTTGGTGCGAAACGAAAGGCTCCGACGTTCCAGCCGCTCTTTAATGGAGCGGAAGGCCTGGGGGTAATTCGCAGAAGCGGAACTCATAGCAAAATGCTCTGCTAAGCGATTTGCAATGACGTCGGAGTCAGTACAAACGGCTCCATTCAGTGAGAGCGCAGGGACGCTGGCAGGGGTCCGATAGCCGTAGACGCGTCGAATCTTGGCCCAGACCTGCGAGGGAGTGACATGGAGGCCAATGTTGGACACATACCGCTCCCAGCACTCCTTCTTGCCTTGGCGGATAAGGAGGCGGGCCCGCGCACGCAGCCGTTTGAAGGCGATAAGGTGGGCTAAGGAGGGATGTCGCTTGTGACGCTGGAGCGCCCGCCGGCGATCTTTAATCGCTTCAGCGATCTCAGGCGACCACCAAGGCACAGCCTTCCGCCGAGGGGACCCAGAAGAACGGGGAATGGCAGATTCGGCGGCAGTAACGATTCCGGTGGTGACCGATTGAACCACCGCATCAATGTCATCAGTAGAGAGAGGCTCAAAAGAGGCAGTGGAGGAGAACAAATCCCACTCAGCCTTATTCATAGCCCATCTGCTAGGGCTATGAGAAGAGTGACGCTGTGGTAGTGACAAAAAGAGCGGAAAGTGGTCACTACCACACAGGTCGTCATGCACACTTAATTGGACATATGGTAAGAGGCTATGGCTACAGATGGAAAGGTCAATGGCGGAGTAGGTGCCATGCGCCACACTGAAGTGTGTGAAGGCACCATCATTTAACAGCGAGAGATCGAGCTGCGACAAATGCTCAACGATGGCGTCTCGACCTGTGGCCACTGACCCACCCCACAGAGGGTTATGGGCGTTGAAGTCGCCCAATAGCAAGAAAGGTGGTGGCAATTGGGCGACCAGTGCAGCCAGGACATGCTGCGAGACATCACCATCCGGTGGAATGTAAAGACTGCAGACGGTAACAGCCTGTGGCGTCCACACGCGTACAGCGACAGCCTCTAAAGGCGTCTGGAGAGGGACAGACTCGCTGTGCAGAGTGTGAAGGACATATATGCAGACGCCACCAGACACCCTTTCATAAGCAGCCCGGTTCTTAAAATAACCCCGATAGCCACGGAGGGCGGGGGTTTGCAGTGCTGGAAACCAAGTTTCTAGGAGAGCAATGCAGAAGAAAGGGCGAAGGCTGATAAGGTGGCGGAGCTCAGCTAGATGCTGGAAAAAACCGCCGCAGTTCCACTGGAGGATGATATTGTCCATGGCTGAGAAAGGCGTGAAAGGACTGGGAAGGCAATTTACTCCGCTTGTTCACTCACTGCCACCGATTCAGTACCCGTACGAGAGGCATCCATGGCGTCTGAGGGACCAGCGAGATCAAGGTCCTCAGCGGACGCTAGAATCTCGACTTCATTCTCAGACGCAGAGCGCGAAAGGTGCGGTGGGGTTGGTGCCACCGCAAGTTCTTTGGCTTTAGAGGTCTTTTTCTTGGACTTCTCTCGCTGAACCTTTGGTTTCACCGGCTGGGAAGGCTTCACCGATTCAGTCTCCGGGACAGAGGAGGATCGTGAAGCCCTACACCCAGCCGCTGGCGAGGACTTGTGCCACTGCCGGCCGTCATCCTTCCCGCTGGTGGAACCCTGGGAAGGGAGGGTCCCAAGGGAACTCTTACGGGCGAGAGTAGCTGAAGAAGTTAGACGCTTCTCCGGATGAGAAGCGGGGACGGACGTCCCCGACGGGTGGGAGGAGGTTGCTCCTGAGGTAGGTGGTGCAGGAGCAACCGGTTGGGTAGAGCCCCCCACGGGCAAGGGGGCAGGAGGAGTCTTACTGCTTATCGAGCTGGCTGGAAGTCTCGAAACTGATGGGGCTAGCACAGGTGTTGTAGCAGCTGCATAAGAAGATGTCATTCTCACAGGATGGAGTGTCATATTTCCTTTTGGCCTCAGTATAGGTCAGCCGGTCCAGGGTCTTATATTCCATGATTTTGCGCTCTTTCTGAAAGACTTTGCAGTCAGGCGAGCAAGATGAATGGTGCTCCCTGCAGTTGACGCAGATGGGAGGCGGGGCACATGGAGTATCGGGATGAGATGGGCGTCCGCAATCTCGACATGTGAGGCTGTAAGTGCAGCGGGAAGACATATGGCCGAACTTCCAGCACTTGAAGCACCGCATCGGGGGAGGGATATAGGGTTTGACGTCACATCGGTAGACCATCACCTTGACCTTTTCCGGTAACGTATCATCCTCGAAGGCCAAGATGAAGGCACCGGTAGCAACCTGATTGTCCCTCGGACCCCGATGAACGCGCCGGACGAAATGAACACCTCTACGTTCTAAGTTGGCGCGCAGCTCGTCATCAGACTGCAAAAGGAGGTCCCTATGGAAAATAACACCCTGGACCATATTTAAACTCTTATGTGGTGTAATAGTAACGTTAACATCCCCCAACTTGTCACAAGCAAGTAACCTGCGTGACTGGGCGGAGGATGCCGTTTGTATCAGTACTGACCCAGAGCGCATTTTAGACAAGCCCTCCACCTCCCCAAACTTGTCCTCTAAATGCTCGACGAAGAACTGAGGCTTTGTGGATAGAAAAGACTCCCCATCAGCTCTCGTACAAACTAAGAATCGGGGCGAATAACTGTTACCTCCATCCTGAGACTTACGCTCTTCCCACGGCGTGGCCAGGGAGGGGAACGTTTTCGAATCGTACTTCTGAGCATTAAATTGAGCCCGAGAACGCTTAGAGACTGCTGGCGGCTGGCCGCCAGCGAGAGATGATGTACCACGCTTCATTGCGGGTCATCCGCCCTGATGCCACCTACTCCGACCAAGGGCCCTCCCCACGGGCGCCACCCAGCCACAGCAAAGGCCACCTGGCAGGATGGCCATTGCCGGGAGTCCCGATGCCCCAGGGAGATGGGCATCTACTCCTTGGCATACGTGGGGAGTTAACGGCGCAGGCATCAGCAGAGCGATCCCTGTGTTGTCAGGGGGCTACAACCAAGAGGGTACATGGCGGCCCCACCACAACGGACTGGCTACCGTGCTGGATCTTAGGTGCAAAAAAGGCCAAGGTCGTCGTCGCAGTTAAAAGAAACACTGCAGAGTGCAGCGTGGTAATCGCCCAAGAGATCGAAAACGAGCGGGACACCATTGCAACGACGAGAAAGGCGGCTAAAGGTCTAATTGCACGACGGATACAGTGCACCATGTAAGGCGCCCTTCCCCAATTGGCTCGCTCTTCGGAATAATTTAGAAAGATGGAGGTCAAACCCGAGAGGGGACCATCACATAAGGCCGAAACGTGTGAGACTCCTTTTAGTCGCCTCTTACGACAGGCAGGAATACCTCGGGCCTATTCTAATCCCCGGACCCGCAGGGGGGTCCTACGTATATCTCACGAATAGACCATGTGGATAAAATCAGAGAGATAGGGCCAACACAGATGCATACCGACAATGTTTCTTTCCACGAACAATACGAGACTGGAATAGAAGGGATCACCGATAGAGGTACTCAAGATACTCACCGCCACACACCGTCAGGTGTCTTGCAGAGTATGGATGTAGATGCAGATGCTATCGGCACGGGTTACAGCGGCCAGCGGACAGGCAGTGCTCACACACGGCGGCACTGCGCGCCGGCTGTGAGCCGCGCGCTGCCGCGTGTCATACGTTACGTGGCGGCGGGCCGCGGCCTCCGGATGTCATCGGTCAGCGGGCGACGGTAAACGCGACAGCGGCGGCACGTGTCGCCCCAGCGTGCGCCGCTGACGTGCGCTCCCCAGGGCTCCTACCGGCGCGCTTTGTTGTGGGTCGACGCTCTGCGCTGCGCTGTGCAGTGACCCACATCACGGCCCGCTGACATCTGACGGCGCGCCAGCACTGGCTGCCGTCCGACCGGACTGGACTGAGCGCCTCGACCATAGTCGCAGTACGGTGGCTGTTCCTACTATCAACGATGAAAAACTTGTGACGATTACCTGACATTTTCACCTGTTTTGAAAGCAACCTCAGAAGCTAAACACATTTTTTGTTGAAACTTCCTGGCAGATTAAAAGTGTGTGCCGGACCGACACTCGAACTCGGGACCTTTGCCATTCGCGGGCAAGTTCTCTACCAACTGAGCCACCCAAGCGCGACTCACGCCCCGTCCTCACAGCTTTACTTCTGCCGGAAAGGCAAAGATCCCGAGTTGGAGTCTCGGTGCGGCACACAGTTTTAATCTGCCAGGAAGTTTGATATCAGCGCACACTCCGCTGCAGAGTGAAAATCTCATTCTGGAAACATTCCCCAGGCTGTGGCTAAGCCATGTCTCCGCAATATCCTTTCTTTCAGGAGTGCTAGTTCTGCAAGTTTCGCAGGAGAGCTTCTGTAAAGTTTGGAAGGTAGGAGGCGAGGTACTGGCAGAAGTAAAGCTGTGAGGACGGGGCGTGAGTCGTGCTTGGGTAGCTCAGTTGGTAGAGCACTTGCCCGCGAAAGGCAAAGGTCCCGAGTTCGAGTCTTGATCCGGAAGTTTCGTATCAGCGCGTAAAATTTGTTCTGATATACGTATAGACTCCGCTAGTCACCAAGCGGTGTGTGGCGGAGGGCACAATTTGCGCCAAAATCGTATATTCCCCCCTCCCTCAATTCCACTCGCGGATCGCGCGAGGGAAAAAACGACTGCCTGAACGCCTCAGTACGAGCTATTATTTCCCTTACCTTTGAATGACGATCATTACGCTATTTGAAAGTTGGTGGTAATAATACACTCCTGGAAATTGAAATAAGAACACCGTGAATTCATTGTCCCAGGAAGGGGAAACTTTGACACATTCCTGGGGTCAGATACATCACATGATCACACTGACAGAACCACAGGCACATAGACACAGGCAACAGAGCATGCACAATGTCGGCACTAGTACAGTGTATATCCACCTTTCGCAGCAATGCAGGCTGCTATTCTCCCATGGAGACGATCGTAGAGATGCTGGATGTAGTCCTGTGGAACGGCTTGCCATGCCATTTCCACCTGGCGCCTCAGTTGGACCAGCGTTCGTGCTGGACGTGCAGACCGCGTGAGACGACGCTTCATCCAGTCCCAAACATGCTCAATGGGGGACAGATCCGGAGATCTTGCTGGCCAGGGTAGTTGACTTACACCTTCTAGAGCACGTTGGGTGGCACGGGATACATGCGGACGTGCATTGTCCTGTTGGAACAGCAAGTTCCCTTGCCGGTATAGGAATGGTAGAACGATGGGTTCGATGACGGTTTGGATGTACCGTGCACTATTCAGTGTCCCCTCGACGATCACCAGTGGTGTACGGCCAGTGTAGGAGATCGCTCCCCACATCATGATGCCGGGTGTTGGCCCTGTGTGCCTCGGTTGTATGCAGTCCTGATTGTGGCGCTCACCTGCACGGCGCCAAACACACATACGACCATCATTGGTACCAAGGCAGAAGCGACTCTCATCGCTGAAGACGACACGTCTCCATTCGTCCCTCCATTCACGCCTGTCGCGACACCACTGGAGGCGGGCTGCACGATGTTGGGGCGTGAGCGGAAGACGGCCTAACGGTGTGCGGGACCGTAGCCCAGCTTCATGGAGACGGTTGCGAATAGTGCTCGCCGATACCCCAGGAGCAACAGTGTCCCTAATTTGCTGGGAAGTGGCGGTGCGGTCCCCTACGGCACTGCGTAGCATCCTACGGTCTTGGCGTGCATCCGTGCGTCGCTGCGGTCCGGTCCCAGGTCGACGGGCACGTGCACCCTCCGCCGACCACTGGCGACAACATCGATGTACTGTGGAGACCTCACGCCCCACGTGTTGAGCAATTCGGCGGTACGTCCACCCGGCCTCCCGCATGCCCACTATACGCCCTCGCTCAAAGTCCGTCAACTGCACATACGGTTCACGTCCACGCTGTCGCGGCATGCTACCAGTGTTAAAGACTGCGATGGAGCTCCGTATGCCACGGCAAACTGGCTGACACTGACGGCGGCGGTGCACAAATGCTGCGCAGCTAGCGCCATTCGACGGCCAACACCGCGGTTCCTGGTGTGTCCGCTGTGCCGTGCGTGTGATCATTGCTTGTACAGCCCTCTCGCAGTGTCCGGAGCAAGTATGGTGGGTCTGACACACCGGTGTCAATGTGTTCTTTTTTCCATTTCCAGGAGTGTATATGCCCAAATCATCATCGGTGAAGATTGGATTTCGCAATTTAGTGAGCAGTCCCTTCTGTTTAGGGCGTCGTCTATCTGCAAGTGTGTCCCACTTATGAGATTTGTAACGCTCTCGCGATGGCTAAATGTACCAGTCACGAATCTTGCCGCTCTTCTTTGGACCTTCTCAATTTCTTGAATCCGACCGAACTGGTAAGGGTCCCAGACAGACAAACAGTACTCTAAGACTGGACTAACTAACGTATTGTCGTCTATTTCCTTTGTTGAAGGACTGCATCGCTTCAGGATTCTACCAATAAACCGCACTCTAGAGTTCTCCTTGCCCGTTACTTGCGTAATCTGATCATTCCATTTGAGATCATTTCGAATAGTCACACCCAGATACTTGACTGATGTTACCGCTTCCAATCATACATTAATGGGGATTTTCTCCTTGTTATACGCAGTAGGTTACACTTACTAATATTGTGAGATAACTGCCAGTCAATACACCATGCATTGATTTTCTGCAAATTCTCATTGATTTGTTCACAAATTTCGTGTGATACTACTTTCCTGTAGACTACAGCATGATCGGCAAACAGTCGAAGGCCGCCGTCAATACCATCAACCAGATCGTTTATGTAAATCGAAAAAAGCAGAGGACCTATTACGCTGCCCTGGAGCACACTTGAAATTACTCTTGTTTCTGTTGATGTTACCCCGTTCAGGACAACATACTGCTCCCTGCCTGTTAGAAAACTTTCTGTCCAATCGCATGTGTCATTGGATAGACCGTAAGCGCGCACGTTTTGTACCGAGCGACAGTGCGGAACTGAGTCGAATGCCTTTCGAAAGTCGACAAGTATGGCATCAACCTGGGAGCCGGTATCTAGAGCCTGTTGTATATGATGCACAAAGAGGGCCAGCTTTGTCTCGCATGACCGCTGTTTGCTAAAACCGTGGTGGTTTCTGCAGATGAGCTTCTCAGAGTCTAGAAAGGTCATTATGTCTGAACACAAAATATTTTCCATGAGGAGTTTAATAACGAAATGTTCCCAGTTCTTACAGCAGACAGTAAACACAAGCACAGCAGACAAGATATTACTCATCCTCAACTCTTTAAAGGGCGGGCGGCATTGTAACGTACGAAATTTGTAGACGTTTTGAAAGGGCGGTGGTATTTGTGTGTTGACCTTCCATATATCTACATGTAATACTACGTTTTACTTGAACAGAATTTTCTATATTCACAGACGGATTTCTGTGCGGGTTAGTGGCGCTAAGCACCACCGTTTTACTCTATTAGCGAATATTATTTGATTAAATTCCTTCTAATGCCACTGACGAAAATGATTACAATGACCCAACATTCACTTTCGTTGAAGTGTAGAAACGTTTGTTGGCTCCAAAAATAGTTCCAGTGGCTGCTGCTTCATCCTCCGTGGCCAAAAATAATTTATCACCTAAGATCAACGCGCAGAAACCATACGTAACCGAAGTATTCACCACGATAGCAGTGAATATCAGCCTGTTCACTCATCATCTACAAGATACGCAGTTTGCAGTTCTGTAAATACTCTGGTCCCAACTGTGTAGATATGATCACTGTGCAAAGTACCTTTCTGCCTCGGAGTACTCAAAAACTGTTTTCGGAGATACCAAGAAAAATTAAAAATAGTTTTACCAAAGTTGAGTCATCAGCTATTGAACTTGTCTAAGGGGGCGATGGTTAGAAGCGGTGTCCACATTTAATGCTAATATTTTGTTGTTGTTGTTAAGGAGTATTTTTACAAAACCAAATGTAGAAAATATATCACAATAATAAAACTGAAGTATTACAAGTGAATCAGATTTTAAATACGTAAATTTTTGTTCAGGACCCTCTAGGGTAAATTTTTATGTCGTTTACTTGCCCCCTCACAGAGTTCACCCACTACCGCCCAATTTATTTTTAATTAACATGTACTCAAAATTTTCGGAAACTATCATAGCAACCCAGTTTATGGAAATATGAGTAAATTTCTTTTCACTGAGGGATGTCTACTGGGGCACACTTGTATGAGGCACCAGAATAAAATAGGAACATTAATAAATTAAAATGGAACTAGTGTACTAGAAACAATGAATGTCTCTGATAGGCTCGCTAATGTGATTCGCTGACTGTGCGTGACCACAGAACCAAAGATACTGTGGTGCTTTGTTGGAGTAAGAGAACGCTAGGCGCACAGATGTAGGTAGCTGTCTTTGAGGGAAAGACGACGGAGTAGGAAGTTTCTGTGGTGTGCTGTTTGAAGCCACCAAGAGTCAGATTAATGTAGGTGTGTCAATATTGTTGAACATAGAAGCAGAAGTCTTCAGGCAAATAAGGTAAAGATTTAAATAATTATGATTTTTGTTTTTGCCAATGCCTTAGTATAGATAAGTTGGCTGATAATTTATAATTCTTGAGTAACCCCAGAATATACCTGAACTGTTTTGAGCAGAAGACTAGTTAAATATTTCATTTTCGTAATGCTTTTAAGATCTGTTAACAGAGCTATGTGTAATTTGACGATTTGCATTTATGTTGGATTAAGGAAATTAGATAATACTTGTCATTAAATCTTATTGTTTGTGAATCAATTGTGAGTAATGTAGCTTCAATTGTCAGACGTTTTGAAAAGATAAACTTAACTTGCAATATAATTTTGCTGAAAGAACAGAGTTAGTAATTTACCATAATCAGTACCGCCTCCCAGTCCAGGTCATATATTTTTTAAAGAAGTTGAATTTTCTTAAATGTTCTCGTTTATCAGCCAAATTAATTTCATGTGCATTTCAAATATTATGGCCAGCAATGCACACTGCTGAGCCTGTAGCTGGCATTCATATTTTTTATGAGAGACCAGAATATATCGCGTTCCACCGATGCTGCTCTAGAGGTAAGACAATTTAATTTATTTGTTATGTGCAAAGGGAGCAAAGTTTCCAGTTTTTAACAGGGTCAGATGATTCAGTGCCTAAGGGGCTGAATGTATTTTGCAGTGTCTGTATTTCGTTATTGGTATTGGGAGTTGCATTGTCCAATCTATTCGTGTAAAGTTTTGCTAACGATAACACAGAACAAGCACACCACTTGCACTTACAAACACGCAACACGACATCTCGAGTTCTGTACCTTTACCACAGTTCAGTTCATACATTCATTTAACGTAATCGTAAAGTTACTTCCTTTACAAAAAGGAAGTTACATCACTTACGGCCTAAATGTGATATTTTCTGCCGTCCTCATTTGAGAACGTTGAGCGCTTGACAGTTGTTTTATCCTTACATTGGTCACTAGAAAAATGACAAGGGATAACCGAATTGGTAATAATAAATCCATATTTACATTTTCAAAGAATTATTTTTTACAATAACTCAGACTTACGAAAGTTTTAACCCGAAAACTTCCCAAAACCAAAATTTAGTTAAGGCCTAATATGATATTTGGAAAGAAACACTATACGAGAGCAACATTTCACTTCCCACAATATGTTCTAGGCTTTCCCTACCAGTTCTTAGACTGGCATGTTCTTTGCTTTTCACTCTTTTGGATAACGCGCAGCCTTTGGTCATTTCGTATACCTAGTATAGTAGTCCTGGGTGATGAGAGGAGTTTTGTTGGCTTTCCTTACTTGACCTCATTTCATTTCATTTCATGATCTTTCTTCAAATGTGTGTGTGTGTGTGTGTGTGTGTGTGTGTGTGTGTGTGTGTGTGTGTGTGTGTAATCTTATGGGACGTAACTGCTAAGGTCATCAGTCCCTAAGCGTACACACTACTTAACCTAAATTATCCGAAGGACAAACACACAAACCCATGCCCGAGGGAGGACTAACCTCCGCCGGGACCAGTCGCACAGTCCATGACCGCTGCGCCTTAGACCGCTCAGCTAATCCCGCGCGGCTTTCTTCAAGTACTTTGTGGCAATCTGTCTGGGACTTTCTTGATTGCAGCCCTTTGAAGCCACGTATGCATTTACAGGAGTCAGATCTACGATCGTAGTAAAAAGGCACCAGTACCACATATTACCATGCATTTTACTCATCTTGGCTATGCGACTGTACTATATGAAAACCCACGGCCATCTGCCTGTCGGCCAGCGGGAAACACTGCATCCCGCCCGCGTTTTTCGCTGTCGCCTCTGACCAATCCACGGCCACGCTTCTCCACCCGGCACACTATCCCAATGAGAGCCCGAGAAGGACGCATACGAATACACTTTTTTGGCTCACTTGCGAAAAGAGAAAGCTGCCAGGTCAGTCTCTAAGCTTCTTTCGGAAGGTCTAAAGAGTGAACGAAACGGCTCACCTAAAAATTTGGTGTGAAAGCTCGTTTCTCCTCCGGTGTACGCCTGAGTCACGTAGGCCACAAAGGAATGTGCCGGTATGCGTTCCGAGCTTTTTTTTTTAGTGTGTTGATCCTTCCACTGTACCATGAAAACTAACGGACTCCCCCTGGCCTCTTCCAGCACAGCACAGCAGAAGATCGTACCACTTCTATCATGCCTTTTCATGTAAGGCAGTGAACAAGCGCCGAGTAGAGACTGCTGTCATCAAGGGCACTTAAAAATAAAATAAAGCACAGGCTACACTGACACTTCCTCTGAGCATCGGTATTACTCAGTAAAATTTGAAACGAAAACATATTTTAACTAGTCAAGTTAACGAGTTTTAGATTTAATGAAAGAGGTACCAGCCGGCCGCGGTGGTCTAGCGGTTCTAGGCGCGCAGACCGGAACCGCTCGACTGCTATGGTCGCAGGTTCGAATCCTGCCTCGGGCATGGATGTGTGTGATGTCCTTAGGTTAGTTAGGTTTAAGTAGTTCTAAGTTCTAGGGGACTGATGACCACAGCAGTTAAGTCCCATAGTGCTCAGAGCCATTTGAACCATTTTGAAAGAGGTACCAAAATCATCGTAAGTGTTCCAGTTCCATGGCGGAAAAGGCATCCTGCTGCCGTTTGGTTGAATAAATCATAGAGACTTCTTTGTATTCCTTGATACCACGATTACAGACGATTACAGCATCCTTCTACATACGCTTGGCCAACTTGTTCTTCAGTGATGCTTTGGGATGGGGGGTATCACCGTAGAGCGCACAACCCCTCTAAGTGTTCTCTGTGGTGTCTACACTGTGATTTAATGTATTTTTCCTTTTATTTTATGTAAATGGTCGGCATACGGGCTGTAAGAAGTGCAGTTCAGCCATCAGTCCCTGAAAGTTAGGAGGACATTCAATGTTAGCCTGGGCTTCACCAGTTGTAGGATGTGATATGATAAAATGTTTTCGTATTTGTGTAAGTTTAAGGCATCCTAAGTACATAAATATGACCGTCTTTCGGGAACCTATACAGCTCTCCCTCTTTCCTGATTCCCAGGCCCAGTGGGAGTATTCCCAGAATGACCAGCAAGGCTTCTATTCGGTCGCACAGAAAGCGAGTTGAGCCTTGGCGGGGTTGCTAGCGTCCCCTTTCGAATTCCTGGCGCCACTAGTTCAACCTGTCGTGTTGTTCCCCTCTGGTTTGAGGCCAGTAAGGTCTTTGCTCGAGGTGGTTGGTGGTGACGGGGCGTGTGGTGGCGTGGCGAGTTGGAGTGGAAATGGAACGAGGTGGACGGTGTGAGAGGTCCGCCCGGCGAGTAACGCGAGCACTCGCGCAAGCCTCTTCGGCGCTGAGTCCGGCGAGTGGTTGCTGTGGACCAACTGGAATCGGTGGCTGACTTCGAGTGCCGTCTTCATACGTAGTTTGGCCAAATAGTTCTGGGACGTGACACATAGAGAGTTGAAGCCAATTTCGCTGTGTTGAATTCCGGGCCCACTTTGGAACCGGCAAGCACAATATGTTGACACTGCAGCACGTAGCTAAGTTACAGAAGATAATAAATGAAATGAACAAATTAATTTAAAGAAAAATGTAAAAATATGTGTACCACGTTCTCAAGATAGGATTGTTGACTCACAAAGCCCACATCGGTACTTAAAGAAGAATATAAAAACTAAGTTCTCACAATGAGTAACGAAATCACATGTTCGATACTTCTAGCAAGACAACTATTTTAATCCACTGCAGAACATGATAAATTTCAAGCTATGACACGATGGACTGAAAAGATAGTATTTGACCTACCATCAGCTTCCATTTAACGAAAAGTGAACCGACTACGAATTTTCGTTTCACCGCATGAAATGTCAAAGCCACGCGGGGTAGCCGTGCGGTCTTGGGCGCCTTGTCACGGTCCGCGTGGCTGCCCCCGTCATGTGTGTGTGTGTGTGTGTGTGTGTGTGTGTGTGTGTGTGTGTGTGTGTGTGTGTGTGTGTGTGTTGTACTTAGCGTAAGTTAGTTTAAGTTAGATTAAGTAGTGTGTAAGCCTAGGGACCGATGACCGATGACCTCAGCAGTTTGGTCCCACAGTTACCAGAAATTTCCAAACTTTTCCAAAGGATGACAAGGAAAGTGCAATGATGTTACAACCACTGTGATATTACTTAGAAAGCACATCTCAGACGACCTATACAGTCATCTAATAGTCGCCACGGCAAGAAACAGAAAAGATCTCACCAGCATTGTTCATCATTGTAGAAACTCGGCATCAGCACGCATCGACACTAGGCAAGAAGCATAACAGACCGGACAACTTCTCGAACAGAAACTAGGAAGAGAGGGGCAAAAAGTCATCCGAACAATGTCGCCTCATGGATCGTAAACTGCGAACGTATCCTATTGATTAATGGCGTAAAGCATCCTCGAAAGATGCGAACTGCATCAGTGGAGACCCAAAAGGGTCGCTGAATGAGCTTGATTCGGCTAAGAAAAGCTTATTATATTCGTACAATAAACGTGCAAAGCATTTCAAAGATAACCGTCTGCTCATTTGTGATCAAAAAATGAATCTCCAAAATAACAGGCAACTTTCACACTGAAAGGTGGCTACATTGAGTCACAGCACCACAGATTGCGCCAAAAATTATTATTCCGCCGCCTCCACTGGCATTAATAGTTCAGAGGATGTCGAGGGCAGTAGTCGTTCTGTTGGGCGAGAGAGTAGACGCTGTTCAGTTGGTGTAATGTACAGATGGAAGATGGAAGAAGTTGCAGTTGTCATAATATATTTGAGAAAGGAGATGGGCTTTTGATTTATGATGCTGGTGTAATGGAATATTTTCGACAATATATAATGAGGTAAAAAGGTATTACAGTTTTCTTTAATGACAATCCCTCTTGCTCACAGGTACACTCCACAAAGCATCTGGGTCGTGTTCATTTATTAGACCTTTAATTCTGGTTCCTACGTGCAATTATAGCATTTCTGGTTTTCCAATTAGTTCATGGTAAATGGAGTTTAAAATATTTTTTAGTATTGAGAAAGAACCGAGCCAGATACATGTACGTTGAGCCACACTACCACACACAGAACAGTTACACTTGTGCTTTGTTGTTTCGTAGCTTTCATAGTTGCAGGGGACTTAATCGTGTTAATGGAAATCCCTTGCATTATTTTCTTTTTATTTTATGCAATGAAATTGCGTGCCAATACTAGTCAGGGCCAACCTGTTACGAGACTTCGTAACCGGTCACACGGCTACTAAAATTATAGCATTTATTCATTAATATTAGTCCTTTCTTTTTAACTAAGCCCCCATGCAACACTTATACACAGCTACTTCGATTATTTGTTGGATATATTCCAATGTTTTCTTTCCTCTACAGTTTTTTTTCCCTTTGGACCTCACCAATACAACGGAAGTTACCGCATGATTTCTTAACGCATGTCCATTCAGCCTCCCCATCTTTTAATCAATAACTAGAGGAAGACAAAGGATGGCAGTACTTTGGTTAAGACATCAGGTAGTAACTTCCATGGCACTAGAAGTATCCGTGGACGGAACCAATTACTTTATGAGTCATCGACAGTTTCTTAAATATTTTCTCCCTGCAATTTAATAAGTAACTGCAATGGCTTTAACGACATAACACTATAATTCACACTGGTTTGTAACGAAAAGATATTTTCAATGACCTGTCACTTTCGGTCCAGGCAACTTGTAACCTCCGTGACACAGTACTGATTAAAACCCGTGCTATGGTAAGTGAGCGGGATTCACCTTATGAGAAAGCATTTTCACATAAATATCGACCGTGTGTACCTAAATGGTGGTAAATCAGACTTACATCAACGCTGTAATAACAATGATCCGTTCAAAATGCAATCACACGTCGGGATGGATCAAAAGCAAATCAGAAGATAGTACCAACGTGATAATAATACGGTCGCCAGCCTCATTAGGCATTAACTGAGTTTCTTCCTTGTACAAGTTGGTATATAATCATGCAATACAACAAGTTGTAACACTGTATAATGTAGTAGAATTTTAGAACCAGAATATCTATTGAACTGATCGTTTCACGTTCAGTACTGATATGGAAAATCATGAATACGTAACACTACACTATAATATGTTTACTACAAAACTTTATACTGTCTATTAATCTGATTAATATCGCGCATAGGTTACCCTAGAAATTGTACGTTCATGCCACACACAAAATGTCAATTTTGATAAAGATAAAACACTGATAAATTTTGACTTTTATATTGACTAACTTTTGCTAGTCAAATCAATTTGGAACACTTCAGAATTCAAATGAATGAAGGGGGGAGGGGGGACCCTGAAACTTATGATCGCTGTATTAAAAAAATGATTACTGAATTTATTATTCATTTAAGATTACCAATATATAAGTTACTACTATTTTCATCTTATTTACTGCTCATTTAAATGCCCCTAAATCTGTCTCGAAATAATAAACTTCATTAATATATCAATACTAAAGTTATCTTTCGACTTCGTTAGATCTTCGCTAGTCATTTACTGGTTCATTAACAAAACAATTCTTTAAACACCATTCTAATATATCTAGTTCCGCAAATAATTATTATGAACACAATTTTTAATTTTCATTTCGGGACACTCGGATTGCACGTTTGGAAAGAACTCTGTCTAGGTTAGTTGTGATGTAATTGAATGATGGAAAAGTTCTGGTAAAATTTAGCTTATTATTGCACCGAACAAACACAGTTCACTCTCTGATCCATACGAATACAGGACTAAAAGTTTCAACCAGCTAGTATCGATGCGGCGGTTGGCGGGCGGCAAGATGGCGAGGCACAGAGCACACATACAACCACAGCCATGGCTCTTGACGTATCGGCACTTTAATTGTTCTTAGTGTCTCAATACTTTTCCATTTAGTGCCTATGGAATTTTGACATACTGTGTGGGCATTGGAACGGCATACCCGAGGCGCAGTGAAGTTATGTCTTCCAGGAGAGCCTCCTCGCTCCAGAAGATGTTGCTCAATCCAGTGCCAAACTCCCAACTACTACTGTGCCCGTTGTGCCGTGCAGTGCCCGCGCGCATTTTCCTGCGCTCGCCTGCCATCCACCTTTTACCGCTCCCTGACAGACCGGGTATTTACCCGAGGTTTTGCATTCTACATATCCTAACACATTGCCTACGTATGGACCAGAGGCACAGTTACAATTTTAAACATCTTACAACAGTTTCAACATTTGTTACATTTCAATTCTATTACAATATTACTTGACATTTGACATGAACATTAATATTCACATTGAAACTATTTTACAGTTTTCTTAACATAATGGCATGAAACAAAAAAGAAATGATATCAGAACATCACTTACGTAAGTTTATCGTAAAATCAGATGAAAAGAATTACTTTTATGTACAATGGTACAGAGTCGGTGTTACAAACTGTCCTTCCCTCGATGTAGTATATTAAAGTACACATATTTTGGTTCGGAAAGACATCCCGACACTCGGCCAGTGCAGCTTCTCCGTGCTCTGTGCGGTGGTGGTGCATCAGCAGGCGCCGGAATTAACCGCGGGACCGCCCTGTGATTGGCTGGGACCGAGTCTCAGGCTATCGTGACGTGCCGCCAGAGGCTGGGCGCTGTCCGTATTTAGAATTTATAGCGCGCCCATCAATATGCGTCCGTGATACACTTGCTCCGATGTGTCCTCATGAATTTTAATTCGTTTTTAGAATCTCGCTCCCAGCGCTTCCTCCTTCCCTCGTGAAATACGCAAGATCAATGAGAGCGACACGTCATTTCAGACAGCAGGGGTGGCGCCGAATGATACCGAGGATTCCGCCTCTAGCGCTCTCGTTCTGCGCGACAGCAATATTTCCAGGAGCTGCAGGAATCCCACATAAAAATTACGTCAATGTAGTTCCTAGTTAAGTTTTACATCGGTCTTTCGATTGTTTCAGTGCTTTCCTCCATGTTTCCTCATCTTCTGTTAATTTCATCTCAAGGTATCCACTTCACACCCAACATCCCCCCGAAACCTGTTTGCTGTACACTGCTGGCTATTATCGTGCGTACACAATATTGTGGAGATAATAAACGATCAAATTTGAGGATAAATTTTGGCAAAAGTAGGGAAGATCACTTTCCTCAGCTTCTTCCAGCGTAATTCATGCCAAAATAGTTCGGTGGTGAACGGCTGAATTCCAGCGTCCAATACACACAACATATCGGCAAGCGACCTCGTTGTCATCACTGGCTCACACTGGGCACTGACATCCGGCCTCTCAACCGCGAACTATCTCGTCAGGAGGATCAGTATTATTAGACTCCTATCACAGCGGGCGCCTTTCTCTGTTAACGATCACAAGCTAACGTTTTTACCACTGTTAGTACACCGATCCCAGAATTGGAGCAGGGATTAATGACGAGGACCCGTGTGCTGACCAGCGTGAATGTGGTATTTAGGCAGTTACCCACATCCAATTAGGTGGATAGTGGGCAGATAATCAAGACCTGTCTCAGCTACACAGCTCGAAAACATTTAGAAAACGCTCGCACACTTTCAAATGGAAAACACTATACGCACACAGTTACGGCACATCTTTGTCTGCACACACACTTCGCAAGCTACCGGACAGTGCTTGGTGAAGTACATCCTGCACCACTACCAGTGATTTCCTTTCCCGTTGCTCTTGCAAACAGAGCGAGGGGAAAACGACTATCTATACGATTTTCAGCAGTCATCTCCAAATGCCGGTTTCCCGAAAAGAACGTCACCTTCCCTCCAAGTTTTACCGTTGTTGTTCCTAAAGCATCTCCGTAATAGTTGCATTTTGTTGGAGACTACGGTAACACATGTAGAAGCTCGCCTCTCAATTGCTTCTATGGTTCAAATGGCCCTGAGCACTATGGGACTTAACATCTGAGGTCATCGGTCCCCCAGCATTTAGAACTACTTAAACCGAACCAACCTAAGTACATCACACACACCCATGCCCGAGGCAGGATTCGAACCTGCGACCGTAGCGGTCCGGCGGTTCCAGGCTGAAGCGCCTAGAACCGCTCGGCCACAACGGCTGGCAATTACTTCTATGTCATGCTGTAATCCAACCTGGTGCGGATCCGAAACTTTGAAGCAGTACTCATGAGTAGGCCCACTATCGCCCTGTGTGCGGTCTCTTTCGCAGGTCAACCACTTTTTCTTAAAATCCTCCCAATAAACCGAAGTCGACCATTCGCATTTCGTACTACAATCCCTACATGCTTGTTCTATCTCATTGCTTTGCAGCGTTATGCCTAGCTATTTAATCGCCGTGATTTTGTCACACTGCACACTACTAATGCTTTACTCGAACATTGTGAATTTTTTTTCCTACTCATCGACATTAACATACATTTCCTGCATTTAAACCAAGCTGCTATTCACTAAACCAGTTTCAAATTGTGTCATAAGTCATCATGTATTCTTCTGCAATCACTCAACTTCGACCTCTCCCGGTACACCACAGCATAATCCGCAAACAACTGTAGATTGCTTCCCACCGTGTCCGCCAGATCACTTGTGTGTGTTGAAAATAACAGCGGTACTATCACAGTTCACTGGGAGACTCCTGACAATACCCTTGTCTCTGCTGAACACTCACCGTTGAGGACATCATTTATTTGATAATGTAAAATTGTGCAAGATGTTCGAAATTCTGAGAAAAATAGGGATAAGTTATAGGGAGAGATGGTTAATAGACAACTTTTACAAGAGCCGAGAGGGAATAATATTGGATCACCACGAACGAAGTGCTCGGGTTAAAAAGACTGGAATACAGACATGTAGTCTTTTCCCCCTGCTGTTCAATCTGTACATCGAAAAAGCAATGATGGAAATAAAAGAAAGCATCAGGAGTGGAATTAAAATTCAAGGTTAAATGATATCAATGATACGATTCGCTGATGACATTGCTATCGTGAGTGAAAGTGAGATAGATTTACATCATCTCCTAAATGGGATGAACACTGTAATCGATACAGATTATGGATGGAGAGTAAATCAAAGGAAGACGAAAGTAATGAGAAGTAGCAGAAATGAGAACAGCGAGATACTAAGTATCAGGTTTGATGGCCACTAGGTAGATAAAGTAAAGTCATTCTGCTACATTGGTAGCGAAGTAACCAATGGCGGACATAGCAAGGAGGACATCAAAAGGAGACTAGCACTGGCAAAAAGGGGATTTCTGGGCAAGAGAAATCTTTTAGTGTGAAACATAGGCCTCAATTTGAGGAAAAAATTTCTGAGAATGTACGTATGGAGCACAGCATTGTCTGGTTGTGAAACATGGACTGTGGGGAAACTGGAACAGAAGAGAATCGAAACATTTGGTATGTGGTGCTACAGACGAATGTTGAAAATTGGGTGAACTTATAATGAATGAGGAGGGTCTGTGCATAACCAGAGTGGAAAGGAATATGTGGGAAACACTGACCACGAGAAGGGACAGGATGAGAGGACATCTGTTAAGACATCAGGGAATGACTTCTACAGAACCATAGGGAGCTTTAGAGCGCAAAAACTCTAGAGGAAGACATATTGGAATAAATCCAGTATTGAGTACGCAGATTGCAAATACTACTCTGAGATGAAGAGGCTGACGAAAGAGAGGAATTTATGTCGGGTCGCATCACACGAGTCAGAAGTTTGGAAGGTAGGAGATGAGGTACTGGCCGAAGTACAGTTGTGATGATTGGTCCTGAAGCGTGTTTGTGTAGCTCAGATGGAAGAGCATTTGCCCTGCACTCAATTTTAATCTGTCAGTGAGCTTCGAATCATAACACTGATAATAAAAAATCTCATAGTTCATGTTTTTTGTGTATCAGAAATTCAGTTTACTTGCTTTTTTTCCATCTGATTCGTTTTCATTTGACTGCAGCTTATATAACCATCAATGCTTCGACGAATTATATGTGTCAAGCTACTTTTCCTCTTTATCGTGTTCTTTAACGCCAGAGTCCATAGATCTTCACCGACTGTGCTTTCACCGACTGTGCTTTCACGATTCAGAACGTATTTTCCCATGTAAAATCGTCGAATGTTGGCTGTAGGTCAGCGCGTAGTATGAAGACTTTGATGAACTGGAAACAGACTCTACAGGTAACTCGCTCTACTGATGAGAACCCACACAAATACGCGGAACGAGTAAGAGTGGATGTATACTGGCCCACCACGTTCTCTGACGCACGGCACAACGCTAGGGTGCGACGCGAATCTCTTACGGGTGGAGCCTTTATTCGCATCCGCGACTCGCCAGGGGCTTATTGCTGCGTGTGGCGAAAAGAGTGATGAATATTAAGAGTGAGGCTGCAGGCGAGGTGGGGGCACCTGATCCAATAACTCGTCGCTGTCTGAAATATGCGACACGCGCAAAGGGGGCAGAAGGGTCGCGGCGCTGCCGGCGATATGAGAACAGCCGGGGATGCATCGGCGGCGGCGGCGGCCGCGATACGGACTTACCGGCTGCCAGTCTGCTGCTGCTGCTGCTGCTGCTGCTCCAGCGGGCTGTCGGGTCGACTGCAGCAGTTCCGCTACTGCGAATGAATAGTAGACTTACCCTCAGCTGTGTGGAAGTCATATTAGTCAAGACAGGTAACCACGCAAATTAAAACTAAATGGTTCCAGATACCTTTTAAGGTCTCAAACATCCATGATGTAAACAGCGTGTTTCACAAATCATGTTACAAGCCTCTGGAGGTTGTTGAGGGGATTTACAAGGGAGGACACGACGTCTGGATTAACTGCAAACTTCGCACACTCTTTGTACTCCATGAAGACAACAAAATGTGCAAGCAGTAGCGCGTACTTCTCAAGCGTATTGAGAAAATCTCATGATTATCGTCAAATATATACCTCTGCGTGGCCATTTTTACCACGAAGTGGCGGCAGCAGAGTGGATTTTGGACAAACTGTAGACTCTGTACTCTATTTTTGGACATGCCTCAATGACCGTCATTATATATTACGAACAACTTCAGTTGGAAAGGCCACATAGATAATATTGTGGGGAAGGCGAGCCAAAGGTTGCGTTTCATTGGCAGGACACTTAAAAGATGCAACAAGTCCACTAAAAAGACAGCTTACACTACACCCGTTCGTCCTCTGTTAGAATATTTCTGCGTGGTGTGGGATCCTTACCAGGTGGGATTGGCGGATGACTCGAAAAGGTGCAAGAAAGGGCAGCTCGTTTTGTATTATCACGTAATAGGGGAGAGAGTGTGGCAGATATGATACGCGAGTTGGGATGGAAGTCATTAAAGTAAAGACGTTTTTCGTCGCGGCGAGATCTATTTACGAAATTTCAGTCACCAACTTTCTCTTCCGAATGCGAAAATATTTCGTTGAGCCCAACCTACATAGGTAGTAATGATCATCAAAATAAAATAAGAGAAATCAGAGCTCGAACAGAAAGGTTTAGGTGTTCGTTTTTCCCGCGCGCTGTTCGGGAGTGGAATGGTAGGGAGATAGTATGATTGTGGTTCGATGAACCCTCTGCCAAGCACTTAAATGTGAATTGCAGAGTAATCATGTATATGTAGATGTAGATGTCGTCGTCCGTCACCCAAAATACAGACAATTTTTCTGGAACTTCTTTGGAAGTGCTTTCCACGACCCGCCTCGCAGCTAGAAAGTGTTAAGCCAAGAGAGAAGAAGGTTTCCTGTTTGAATCAATGAACATTTCTGAACAATTCAACGGAACACATCAATTTCGAGAAGACGTGACTCAACATATTACCAGCGGGACGCAGAAGGCCTCTGATCAATTACACAACAAAACTACACAAAACAAAATAAATAAAAATAAAAACAAAAAAATTAAAATAAAATTCAGAAAAAGGAAGATTTTGTTTTGTTTGTAAGGATAGCCCTCACCTTGAATTCCCATATTTCCCCTGGTGTATAGGCAGCTCTCTGGGGTAGGTTTAGTCAGGAGCCAACGCCTGAAGTGGACCAGATTTTTTTTTATAGGATGAAAAGTGGCGGTGGCACTTAGGTTTTTTTTCAGTTCCATTTTATTAAGGGGCTTTCTAAAAATAAAATAAAAGAGGAAAAAGGGGTATGATTAAAAAAGAAAACCAAAAATGAAGGAAAAAATAAACTAAAAAAGAAGAAAGTGAGTAGCGTTCAGGCCCCATAATCGCTGGATCGAGTCCCGTTCGTCAGTTTCTTTTTATTTTCAACACTGTTTCTTTATTATTTATATTACAGTCGGTATAATGGGAAAAATACGTGTAATCGGATTAACTTTTATTAAATTTACAATGTTATTTGGCAGTATACAAAATTTTTATTATCAGAAATAATTTAATATTCATAACTATCGACTAGTAAACGATCAATCGCATTAAGTCATACTGAAAACGTATGCTTGTCCGTGATTTGAGAAATCCCGTATACCTGGATGGAGCCCGAAACTACTTGTTACCCGCAAATCTTGACCGCCACAGACGGCTTTCGAAACATTAACAATTTATCGTCGCTTTCGACATTACAAGTTGCAGGATGGTACATTTCGTAAAAACATGGATAACAAAGTTAAACGGCACCAGCTGCATTGAATAAATGCTATGTTTCCGCTTACGCAAGGTTTTTTTGAGTTTTTCCGTGGATAAATAAACCTCGTTAACATTTTCAAAAACCTCTCTTTCGGCCGATTATTTGGAAGCAAACCATTCATTCATAACGCAGTATTTCCTTAAATATCGGCGTTGGTAATTGGTCATGCAGTATCGAGTGTATTTTAATAGAGTCTTCAAGAGAAGAAATTTCTCGTTCCCTTTCGATTAAATACGAACTATTTTGAAGACACGGACACGCACACATTTTCAGTATCACTTTATGCGTTTGGTCGTTTACTAGTCGATAGTTATGAATATTATATTATTTGTGACAATAAAAATTTGTAGACTGCCAAATAACATTGTAAATTTAATAAACGTTCATCCGAATACACGTATTTTTCCCATGATATCAGTTGTAATATAAATAGTAAAAAAATGACTTAAAAATAAAAAACTGACGAACGGGACTCAATCCAGCGATTACGAGGCTTGAACGCTAACCACTTTTTCTTTTCCTCTCTCGTTTTTGATCGTTGGGTTTGGTCATTACGGACGTCACATGACATCCGTTAAAGTTCGTTTGTTGATCTTTCCACTCAATTTTTTATTTTGACAGAGGCCAACCAGCTTTCTGACCGAACACTTTTTTTCCACTTTTTTTGGGGTCTCTTTCCTCCCCCTCAACCCATCCTTACGCTCGCCAATTTCTGTCTTCAATGCCATTAAAAGAAACATTAATACAAAGGATGCTTGTTGTGCATCAAGAAAGGAAACAGTGTTGCCACTGCATGGAAATTGCAAGATGCGTTGCTTCTGGAGCAAAGGACGTTTCATTGCTGTCGATGACTCTTTGCTGCAAAACTTTATTTTCATCTTGTTTAGTTGTTTTTTCTTTCCTTTTCTTGTTTTTTAACTTTTTTAATTATACAAAAGTTTTTTAATTTTTTTATTTATATATATTTATATTGCTCAGTTCCACTATTCTTTGCGTGAGATATCTCGGCTTATTGACGGCACTCAACTCTCGTCTTCTCGAGGGTTGCCAATTATGGTATACCCCAAGCATAAAACTTGGACTCGTTTCTTTTTCTCTGTATGTTATCTCCTATGTCAACAGCTGTCTTCTCTTAGCACTGAGTTCCCAATTGCCGGACGCCACACGCTGGTTGTGATGTGGAATATATGGACGTGAAAAATAAATAAAAAATAAATAAATAAAATACTGCCATCAACGTTATTAACAGTCGGAGGCAGTGCATACATCTACTTCGTCGTTCCGTGTTCTTTTTTTTTCATCGTCTTTGTCGTTCATAGTGTCGTTATTCTCATTGCTGGTATATAGTTCGCGAACTTTGGTCCGTATTTGTCATCCTTCGTCAGCAGTTGTGCTTGTGTGGCTAGATATATTCTGTAGCCCCGGTAACATGGCGCATCTTCGGCTTGAATTAGGTAATGCAGAGTATGTCCTCTCAGCCACGTCCATATATTTTTCTTCGAGATGGGATAGTAAGTGCCATCAGGTTGCAACACCGATGTGATGGTGATTGTCTGTCTAGCTGTCCTGCAGATAGGGGCAAGGTTCATTCTGCACCATTCCCAGACCAATTTATTTTCTCCGCAGACACATCTGTGTTGTAAGTTGTCTACGAGGGCACACTTCCCACATCTGTCAGTTGCCGACAATCGTGTTCTGTGTAATTTTTCTTTCGTAGGTATGGTTTCATTAACTACTTCATACCAGGTTGATCTGATATTTGTTCCGAGCACTTTTTTGTGTATGTTCTTCCAGATTTGAGTCCAATCCCGTAGGGGATATTTCGTTTCCATGCGGTTTACTCTTCCACCATTATTCATCATGCGGTATAGTTGGGCGGTGGTAAGGTCCCGTAGTGGTGTGCTCAATTTCGCTCGGAGGTAACTAACTTCGAGCAGAAACATCCTGATGTGGTTGGCTTTGTAGTGGGTTTCCCCTAGGTTTATCGGTATTGCCATATCAATAGGTGTATACGTCCGTAGGGCCATATGGAGCGCGCTGCCGGGGTAGTCGCGACACAGCTGAATAGTTCTCCGTATAAGAGCCTTGCATTTAATTTCAACATCTATTAGCCCTAGACCCCCTTTCTCTGGTGGGATAATAACAACATTGATTCCCACTTTGAATATTTCGCCCCTCCAAATATACCAACGAATTGCCGTCATTATTTGCTTGGAAATGCTGTTGACCACAGGGATTGTCTGCCCTACATACCATATTTTCGAAAGTATCATTTTATTGATAAACTGTACTCTTTGTATGAGGTCCTGTTCCCTGCCTTTATTTTGCTGGAGAGAACCTCTTGTCATAGCCAGAAGCTTCTGTCAGTTGTCCGTAGTGGTTTTCAAAGGGCAGCGACTCATTCGTATTCCCAACAGCTTGATACTCTCGTGTATTCCATATGAACAGTTGTCATCGATTCTAAAGCCTCTGCCGATCGGCATTAGTGTAGTCTTTCTATAGTTGAGCTTTGAGCATTAGGCTCGTTCATACTCCCGTACACTATGAAACACGTATGTAACATAGCAGCGATGGCGAGGCATTGTAGCATCTGTGACCAGAGAGTATGCGCTTGACCGCGCGAGTGTTGTGAGCAGTTCGCTAGTTGTCGCTATGCAGAGCAGTACTCTGTCTGTAGTCATTGCGAGTCTGTCAGTAGTCGTTGCGAGTCTGTAGCTCTGTTTAGTTGCAGAGCAGTACGCTAGTAGTCGTCATGCAGAGCGGTCGGTCAGTAGTAGCAGCCCAGTGCGGTTGTGCGATGCAGGCGGTCGGCAACACTGGTCAAGATGCTGAATGAGGTATACTGTTAAATAATATAATCATTAGATAAGGTAAAAATTTATTTATTGTAATTATTCTCCAACAAGTGCCCCAATAATAATTTTTAATTTCAAAAGCATTTTTTCAAATTTTTTTTTTTATTGAACTAAAGATTTCGTTGCACTTCCCATTTCATTCCACTTCTTTTGAAGAAAAATTTCAGTAAAATCACAAAAAAAAATATTATTATTTGCAATGCAGTTCCTCCAAGCCGTGCGCACAAAAAAGAGCAGAAATTTGACATCCAGTTATTCTGAGGTAAGACTCTAATTCTGATTGTTTTACACAGGGCCAAAGACCGATATTTCGGTTTAATTGAATTTTCTTATCACTGAATGGACTTTAATTTTTTTGTGAAGAATTTATATTTGAGTCAGATTGCGAATTTCACATTTTTGTTGCCATTGTCAGTACATTTCATTGTGGGCAGGTTACGCATAGAGCAATGTCCATTAGGATTCATAATTAAATATTGTCGTATTTCTTTCTTTAAAAATTACGGTGGGGAGGTTACACTTGGCGACCCTGCCAGGATCGTATTTCGTTGAGAGTCTTTTGAGCGACAGTCAGATATCTGCTCTTATTTGCTTAGATATAATTAGGATTTGGCGCTACGCTTTTATTAACTTGTGACTTTCTTTCTACAGGTCAACGGCAATTCGTTGCTCTGTTGTATTTGTGTGTTGCTTTTGCATTGTGCTTATTTGTTTTGTGAATAATTGTGACTATTGCAAAAATGCCGCGAAAGACTGTGAATAGTGTATCGCGAAGTATTGTGAATGAAATTACCGACTTAAACAACGTGACCGATAGTAATTGTGACACGCAGTGTAATGATGACAATCCTGCGTTCACTGACAATCAATGCATTCCAACCACTAGTGATGACTTTTACCTTGATAATGAACAAACAAACTCAATTGTCTCGTCTGTTAATTTGACGACAATTGATGACGCAGAACGCTCTATTGTAATGAGCGCTGCCCAGCTTAACACACCCGATTCGGAAAACTCAAGTAATGAACAGACAAATTTGTCTAATGAAAATGAACAGATCACACAAAGTAGGACGGATTTATTTAATTCCGAAACAATGACTGATAGTGTACATTTGACTGGCAAACCTTTTTCTAAAATACAGAATGACCAAATGGTCGCACAGAGCATGACAATTGCATGTACTCCATCACAGAGCACTGAGAATGCAACTGCTACTTTTGATTTGAATCAATTTATGGCAATAATGCTACAATTTAAGAACGACCTTACTGTAAATTGCAAACAACTTAGTGTAGATGTCAAACAACTAGATAAAAAACAAGACAATAATAATGCGGATCTCAAACAACAACTTAATGAACAGGTCAAACAACTTAGGGAAGATAACAAACACTTAAATGAGAAACTTGACAATAATCAAGAAAATCTCAAACAACTTAGTGAACAGGTCAGACAACAGAATGAAAAATTAGACGACAATTCCAGACAGCTTAGTGAACAAATTAGAGCCGTTGCCGCGCAGTGCCATGACACTAAGGAACAGTTGCGCACGGAAATTGAGGCTTGTTCACGAAAAAATAGCGAAGAAATTAAGTCTGTTGCGCAAGAATTAAGGGAAATGCAGACAGCCGCAACAGAAACACTCAGAGACGAAATTAGCGGAGTCGCTAAACAATGCTCTGAAAAAGCTACACAATTACGGGACGAGTTTAAAGCAATGACAACAGAACTTTCGCGCACAATGGAGGAAAAGATTGACGCGAAATTCGAACAGCAGAACACTCAGATAAACGAGCGCTTTAGTCAGCACATACAGAACAGTGATACGCGCTTCCGCAAATTTATTCAGGGTCAAAACAAAGTAAATCGACAAGTCATGGAAACAATCACTGCACAAAGACAAGAGGACAAACGTAAAATGTTCGCGAAAGCGAAGACGTATGTAGACAATAATATTACTACAGTGTCCGACAAAATTAATAACATAGAACAGTTGAACGCGGAATTACGGGATGAAATTTCTGATCTTAAATCAAAAACAGATACACACACAGTAAATATTCAAACAGTGACAGACAGATTCGAACAATTAGATCTAACACAGGATTGCGATGTCATCAAAGCTGATGTTAAAAAACTGAGCGAAACTACGCGTAAGTTGCAAAAACAGATTAATGCGTCTGATTCTAAATCCGATGATCAGGTTAAAATGCTGTCTGAAAAATGTGATTAATTGGCCAGTCGTATTGATGTCATCGAAAATACTAATGACAATAAATCAGACGATACTGCACCGGTTTCATTTAACCAAACACCTGAATTTCAAAATTTACAGCAGACAATTAATGAGATCGATTCATCTAACAACGCGTTACGTAGGAAGTTGTCAAGTTTACAACAAGAAGTAACAGAAATGAAAAACACTTCAGTTAATAACATACAGCAGACGCCACGTTGCGAGCATTTGTCAGAGTCACGCAGCGTGTATAATGTGAACAATTTACAGAGACTACGCGACTTAAAATCCGAAAAGCCACGCGACTTAAAATCTGAAAAGCTACGCAACTTGAAATCCGAAATGACACAGACGAACAGATTCACACACAAACCTGAACGTGTTATCAAACTGAGTGACGAGAACGTAGATTTCGAGCAATTTGCATTTGTAAGAAAATGTAAAGAACTTAATAATGACAGCGTACAGATACACGCTTTGCACTGTAAACGACAATTTATCTTTGTACATTCACCGCTATTACCTGTAATGCAGAAACTAGCTTTGAACCAGATGCGACAATTTGCTATTGCATTTTCATCAGCATTGCCTGTAATGAGGAAATTTGAATTAGCACGGATACAACAATTTGCCTTTGGAATTTTTCCGCTATTGCTTGCAGCGCAAAAGCTAAAATTTATTTGCAGTGCGTAATTGACCTCAGGGGATTCATTACGCTTTAATGAATATGTG
Organism: Schistocerca serialis cubense; assembly: GCF_023864345.2. Classification (NCBI taxonomy): domain Eukaryota; kingdom Metazoa; phylum Arthropoda; class Insecta; order Orthoptera; family Acrididae; genus Schistocerca; species Schistocerca serialis. The sequence continues at coordinate 392,661,788 of NC_064645.1, forward strand.
CCGTAGCGAGCATAGGGCCCCGAGCTGTAGTAGAGCTGTTTCATCCTTAGTTTTCTGCACTGCTGCCTTCTCTTCTACTATCCTATATATCTATCCAAACTGCTCTTTAACTATTGCTCTACCTAGGATTAAGAATATGTAATGAAAACCGGATATGACAAATCTTTACCGAATGTGACAATTTTCAGTAGGCACTCCCGTAATGACAACTACCGCCGTAACTTTAATAACAGATAAAATCGTAATCATCAGTATGTGTAAAATTTTGAGCAATCGGAACCATATTTTTGTAACAATAGATGTTTTTCACAACAACAACATCAAAACCGGCCGGTTAGCATACCTAACCAACAATGGAATGCACAAGGTCAACCAAGCTTTAATGTTCCGCCGCGTGCACGTATAGTCCCTGATACAAGAAATAGTAACGTACGGCAGCAAGGAAACAACTACGTACAAAGAAGACAGTATTTCAGTTCCTATCGTAATGCACCGTATAGGAATGACTATTACGACAGACGTAAAAACGACGAGCACAATTATCAGCGTACATATAATAACAGTCGGTCTCACCAACAGCAAAATTATTCACAAGAACATATTCTCATGAATGAACCCGACAGTAGATACCATCCAGAACGTAATACGTCTGGAAGAAGTAATAGAACGGTTCAAATAGTCGAAATGCCACAGAATCCTCCTAATAATAATAACACGTCAAATAGAATCTGACTAGATACTGCACAGGACGCATCTTCTAATAACACAAGCACTACCTTTGACACGCAAAATGTTGTTCACGAAAATGTAATTACTTTTGACGATATCAGAGACACTCTCTTGCAGGAAAGACCATTTGTTCAGAAAACTATTTCACATCCTGTCATCGAAATTAAAATTGGTTCTTCGAAATTTTTAGCAGTAATTGATTCCGGATCACCTATATCAGTAATAAATGAGGAGACTTTTAATGAGTGCAACAAAGATAATACCTATCCGACATTACCTTTAGGCAAAACAAAAGTGAAAGGAGCAGTATCGAGTAAAGGTGTAGACGTTAAATTACAGACGCATTTATCATTTTGTATTGGAGGTCATACTTTCCACTCAAATTTTTGGATTGTTCCTTTATTGACAACAGACATTATTTTAGGTACGAATTTTCTGGTACAACACGACGCAGTTATTGATTTTCAGAATTCTTATTTAATGTTAAAGGATGAAAATGTACAACTTGCTTTAGAATTTCAGCACTCATTATCTGCGGAAGAACAAACAATCAACCGCACAGAGGTCATTTCCGCAACAAGTAACATAGACTGTAATCCCACATTGTTCACGGATACGTACGTACATAACTATAATACTCCAGACGAAGCTGACTACGACGTTATGCAGTTGATTTCTGATAAGGTTAAAGAGAGCAGTGCAACTACAGACGACGAACGAACGCAATTACACAAAATTCTTTTACAGCAAGCTCCAGTTTTTGACAACATTCCTGGTACTATGTCCGGCTTTATGTATGAATTTCAAGTCAAACCGCACGACACATTTAAAGCAAAGCATTATCCCATTCCATATATTCACAGAGAACAAGTTAAAAAAGAATTGCAAGATATGCTCGACCAAGGAATTATTGAACTGGCAGTTAGTCCGTACATAAACCCGCTACATATTGTTAAGAAAAAAGATGGCTCACTTCGCCTTGTACTTGATTCACGTCACATTAATGACATTATTATTAATGAAACAGACCGACCACAGACATTAGAGGAACTTTTACAGAAATTTCACGGTACAGCTATTTATTCTACACTAGATTTGAAATCGGGATTTTGGCAAATTCAACTTCATCCGAACTGCAGAAAATATACAGCTTTTCTCTGTTTCGGCGACTGTTATCAATTTTGCAAACTACCGTTCGGCTTAACTATTTCTTCTGCAGCTTTTATTCGCGGTTTGAACACTATACTTCCGACAGAACTTAAAGACAGAATTACGACGTATGTAGACGACATTCTTATCGCAGAAGCTAACTGGTCCGAACACAATCTGATTCTTGAACAACTGTTACAAACTTTTCATGCACAAGGACTTACAGTTAATCTTAGTAAATCGCACTTTGGCAAAACTTCCATAAAATTTCTTGGACACGTAATTTCAGCAGAAGGCATTGCACCTGATCCGGAAAAACTTCAAGCTCTACGTGACATTACCGTTCCTACGACGAAGAAGCAATTACGCAGTTTTTTGGGCTTAATTAAGTTTTTTCGTAAATTTATTCACCGTTCTGCTTTAGACACGCCTAGACTATGCCAATTAACAGGTAAAAATAGTATTTGGTCCTGGGATAAGCAAGCACATTCTGAGTTCATGAACCTGAAACATGCTTTGTTGAATGATCCACTTTTATCGCACCCAGATCTTACTAGAAATTTTTCCATTGCCACCGACAGTTCCAACACCGCCTTAGGCGTACATATTTTCCAGGAAATTGAAGAAGATGGTTCAATAGTAATCAAAAACATCGCATTTGCAAGCCGCATTCTGTCACCTGCTGAGCGAATTTACTCCGTTACAGAACTTGAAACATTATGTGTTGTATGGGCTTTTACGAGATTTCGGCACTTTCTTTATGGCAGACATACCACCGTTTACACAGACCACAGAGCGATACAATTTTTAATCTCGGCTAAATTTACTCACGACAGGTTAAGTAGATGGAAACTTTATTTACAGGAATTTAATTTTACGATTGTTCACATTCCCGGCACACAAAATGTTATAGCAGACGCACTATCGCGTTCTCTCGGCAACAATCAGCAAGACGTAGCAACCAACTTCTGCAAAACAAATTTCAGTGTCATGTACATTCAGCAAGTTGCTTTTGAAAATTTTATTTCATCGTCATTACAGGACATAGCACAAGAGCAAAATAAAGACAATGTGTGGAAAGCAATTAAACACCTTTGGCAAGATAGGAATAATGTTACGATTAGAAACCACTACACTGTACGCAATGACATTCTGTTTCGCCGCTCTCATCCTGACAGCAACAATTGGTTATTATGCATTCCTGACGAACTGGTTAACAAACTAATTTGGTACACTCATTTAAGTTACGCACATTACGGAGCAAGAAAATGTTTTCTTATACTGAGACAGAACTGTTATTTTACCAACATGGAGAAACGTATTCGACGAGTTTTAGCGTCTTGTAAAATTTGCCAGAAAGCTAAATCAGACACCACTTCACATATTCCTCCTTTATATCCCATTATACCTGTTAAATTAAGACATATGGCCGCAGTAGATATTTTTGGTCCGATTCCGAGAACTAACAGAGGTTTTTGCTACATTTTTGTCGCTGTTGAGCTCACTTCAAAATTTGTTACTTTCACTCCGTTACGCAAAGCTACTGCTAAAACTGTTTCGAAAGCATTTGTAAAACATTTTCTATCTCATGTAGGGCATGTGATGAAAGTAATTTCTGACAATGGATCTCAATTTCGTAGTACCATATGGACACGCATGTTACGAGCTAGAAACATTTCTCCGATCTATATATCCAAGTACCACGCTTCTTCGAACCCCTGTGAAAGATTAATGAAGGAAATTGGTAAACTGTGTAGAATATACTGCCACAAAAGACATATTGATTGGGATACACACATACTCTCATTCCAAGATGTAATTAATTCCATTCCAAATGAATCCACTATGCTATCTCCGACTGTTATACTGAAAAACGTTGAACCACCGAACAAAATTAAAGAATTAGTAAAATTACCCAAATGTAGGCGACTAAGACACCACGAAATAATTGACATTGCGCTGAACAACATCAAACGTGCCGCAGAGCGCCGGAGAAGACAGCAAAAACAGGTTTGTACACGCCGCGAGTTTCACGTTGGACAGAAGATATTAGTACGTACACACTATTTATCCAGCAAATTAAAAGGTAAGTGCAGTAAATTTGAACTTCTATACGCAGGTCCGTATCGGATTCGCAGCATCCCTCACCCCAATGTTGTACACGTCGAAACTTTGAGAACTAGAAAATCGAAAGGCAATCACCATATCTCAAACATTAAACCGTTTATTGAGTGAAACCACTGTATGATTCAACACACTATGATGCCATTTACTAATGCAATTATTTCACGTGACTAATTACTGATGATTATCGTATTTTTTCTTGGCAAGTGCCCGGCAAGGTAAGGTTAGCAGGTCGCTTTTCTTGTCGTTACACATCAGACCGTGCATATTTTTCCAAATGAACTTACGTATTTTATGAATAATTATGCAATTCTATGTAATGATGTATTAATTTTATCAAATTCTCTCTCCATTAAAGTCTTTAATTCTCGCCTCGATTAACTACACTACATACAAGCTGAACACAACGAACGTCACATTTTGTCTTTTTATGTATGATTGTATTCCAGTTTTGTTTATATGCACTGTGAAATAGTTAAGATATAACACACACCAGTCGACTTTGACTTTTTTTTTTTGCCCTATGATATCTCAACATCGTAACTGTTTTACATTTTTCCTTTTGCTGCTGCATTGTGATATTCTGTGTACATTTTTGCATCTGAACACTGTCAATGTCTGACATATTACGTTTTCTGTCATGTTATGCTGTATGCTTAAGTATGTTACCATAAACCAGTCCTTATTTAGTGGGTATATGATTTAAATGCAGGACATTAATCTTTGTTCATCAATTTCAGTAAGAAATGGTGCGTGTAAGAAATAAATTCAACTGAAATGGGAATTTCACCTACGGAATAAACGAAAGAAGATGCAATAACTTTATGAGGAAGAGTAAATGGATCAGGATTAACAAGCATTAACAAGAATATACTATACTCATCATAGAATAGCAGCCTTAGCTAATTTTTTCTTTCAGAATACAAGGTGATTGATGCAGGCTGTCAGAGAGAACTACACATCTTAGTTTTAGTGATGAAATATGCTAGAGATAAGGAATAGTTATGTAATGAGTAATGAAGTGATTTTTTGCAGATGATAATGAATACTGATGAATAATGATGAAGGATATGATGTTATGAATAATGAAGTTTTTCTTTACAGATGATGATAATAGTGAAGTTATGATGATATGGATAATGAAGTTTTCTTTACAGATGAAGATAATGTTGAAGTTATGTATTTATGTTATGTAGTTATTTAAGTATTTGTTGCAGTTTGCTTTGACAGCAGGTGTTATATTGCATAGTAGGATGACGGAAAGTTTTGGAAAGGACAGCTATGGAACACATTTTTATACACATTTCACTACCTGTTAATTCGAAGTTCACTACTTTTCAGCATAGTATGCGTTTCTTCTTTCAGGTCAATAATCCATTTTGTAATTTTTCCAGGAGAAGTTTTTCATGATACTTACTAAACCTGTTACTTATTATACCTGTTCTAGTACTTGCATTTTTTTTGTATTTTACCCATTTGTGTTTATCATTTATAAATGTGATCACACATACTGCCTTGTTACATAATCTTGCTACAGCTGACTCATGACGAATGACGTTACCTATCCTCATTTGCAGCAATAGGTCAAAAGCAAATAGTGTTATGCCTCACCAATTAATTATCGATCCCAACGCAATGCATTGCTAAAAGAGGTATTACCAGTCCCACATAATGTCACTAGTTTATGATAATTCTGAATAATACTGATCAACTCTGAATAGTATGTCACTTGAGTAATGACTTCCTAATGAGACAAAAAAAAATATATATATATAAAATAATGCTTTGTCACTAGCTAATAACTGCCACTGCTTATTGTAATGAGACTACTTATAATGCCCACGATTATTAATGCTATGATTGTAATTAACTGATTTTAATAATGACTTTGTAATGATCTGAATACTACTGAATGAGGAACAATGTTTTATTGTAATGAGACTACTTATAATGCCCATGATTATTAATGCTATGACTAATTAGCTGATTTTTAATAATGACTTCGTAATGATCTGAATAATACTGAATGATGAACTATGTTTTATTTTATTCAATACTTGCTGGGCACTGAGTGCCACTAATTAATGTCACTTAATGAATTGTTATTAATTATGCCATTAATTAGTTCTTGTTTTCTATGTTCATACTTTGTAATTTGAAATGAATGTGACTGTTTAATAATGCTTTGTAATTAGGAGAAGGCTAATAATTCTTACTATATTGGAATTTCAAATGATTAATTAACGATGCCATACTTTGTTATTGGAAATGAATGTGACTGTTTCATAATGCTTTGTAATTAGGAAAAGACTAATGATTCTTACTAGATTGGAATGACACATAATTAATTAACTATGCTACTGTTTAATTATGCTTTGTAATTAGGAGAAAACTAATGATTCTTACTATTGGTATGACAAATGATTAATTAACGACAAATGATTAATTAATTATAATTAGACAAATGATTAATTAACGACAAATGATTAACTGTAATTAGGAAAAGGCTAATGATTATTATTGGAATGACAAATGATTAACTGTAATTAGGAGAAGGTTAATGATTCTTAATTATACTCTGTAACTGGAAAAGAATGTGATTGTTTCATAATGCTTTGTAATCAGGAGAAGGCTAATGATTCTTACTACATTGGAAAGACAAATAACTAATTAATGATGCCATACTTTGTAATTGGAAATTAATGTGACTGTTTAATAATGCTTTGTAATTAGGAGAAGGCTAATAATTCTTACTAGATTGGAATGACACATAATTAATTAACTATGCTATTGTTTCATAACGCTTTGTGGTTAGGAAAAAGATAATGATTATTACTATTGGAATGACAAATGAGTAATTAATTATGCTATGCTTTATAATTGGGAAAGAATGTGGTTGTTTAATAATGCTTTGTAATTAGGAGAAGGTTAATGATTAATACTATTATTACTATTGAAATGACAAATGATTAATTAACTATGCCATACTTTGTAACTGGACAAGAATGCGATTGTTTCATGATGCTTTGTAATTAGGAGAAGGTTAATGATTAATACTATATTGGAATGACAAATGATTAATTAACTATGCTATACTTTGTAACTGGAAAAGAATGCGATTATTTAATAATGCTTTGTAACTAGGAAAAGAAGATTACTGATTCTATGTAAAACAATTAATGAACATTTTTCTGTAATACTACATACATGGTACAGAAATGTTCAATAACTGGGCTATGAATGCCGCAAACTACTACTGTAATTGACAATATTATGTGACTTAATGTCCTTCACCTCATGAGCTGACTACCCTGAATTACTGCCATGTCCATTTGTCCTGTTTATCCCAGTGATCATGGAGCACTATCTTTGGTTTTGCACTAATTCTACGTTGGTGTGCCTTGTAAGAGCGTGGTGTTGACACGACATGCTGTCCACCACCGTGAGCGATGAAGACGTTATTATGGTCCCACTGTTTGGTGTACCTAATGTACAGCCAAAATGAAAACATGGAATATTACTACGACAGTTCAGTGTCTTGGCTACACTGATAAATTCTGATGGGAAAAGAACTTCAAGTTGTGTCACTTGGTGTTGTACTTCTGTGGAAAGATATACTTTCAGAACAGCTGTGTGCAATCTAAAGTGCTACAACCATGATGCAATCCTTCCCTTTCCTATCCTAATTCTTGTCGCATAATGAAAATCATTTTTTTGGTAACATCATTTCTGTTCGTAGGTTATACATTTTTTTCGATTCGCTGAACTCCAGTGCGAGTACACTTATGTCACTGGTCGACATGATGTTTGCCATTATGTTTATTTGTTGTGAAAATGCTAAAGACATTTTTCAGTGCATGTGCACTTTGGACATGATTTTCTTGCCATTATGTTTATTTATTGCGAAAATGCTAAAGACATTTTTCGATTTGTTCTGAAGTACAGTATATGTACACTCTTGTCTTTTATATTGTATATACATTTTTTTATTTTCTGAACTACAGTGCATGTGCACTCATGTCACTTGTCAACATAATATTTTTTGCCAGTCTGTTTATTTGTTCTGAATATGCTAAAGAATTTTTTCAGTGCCTGTGCACTTTGTTATCTGTCAAAAAATTTGTATATACATTTTTCTGATTTGCTACTATGTTTTGTATTCACATTTTGTCTTTGATATATTTTGTACTTAGTGCGTGTGCACAACATTTAAATATTCTGTAAGTTGTAGAATTTTGTTAATTAAAGAAAAATTTTGCCGCGCGTGGCAAGTCCAAATGACTCACCATCGCTGCCAAATTTTTGCCCCCCCAGTGGAGGGTTATGAAACACGTATGTAACATAGCAGCGATGGCGAGGCATTGTAGCATCTGTGACCAGAGAGTATGCGCTTGACCGCGCGAGTGTTGCGAGCAGTTCGCTAGTTGTCGCTATGCAGAGCAGTACTCTGTCTGTAGTCGTTGCGAGTCTGTCAGTAGTCGTTGCGAGTCTGTAGCTCTGTTTAGTTGCAGAGCAGTACGCTAGTAGTCGTCATGCAGAGCGGTCGGTCAGTAGTAGCAGCCCAGTGCGGTTGTGCGATGTAGGCGGTCGGCAACACTGGTCAAGATGCTGAATGAGGTACACTGTTAAATAATATAATCATTAGATAAGGTAAAAATTTATTTATTGTAATTATTCTCCAACAAGTGCCCCAATAATAATTTTTAATTTCAAAAGCATTTTTTCAAAAATTTTATTTTTTATTGAACTAAAGATTTCGTTGCACTTCCCATTTCATTCCACTTCTTTTGAAGAAAAATTTCAGTAAAATCACAAAAAAAAAATATTATTATTTGCAATGCAGTTCCTCCAAGCCGTGCGCACAAAAAAGAGCAGAAATTTGACATCCAGTTATTCTGAGGTAAGACTCTAATTCTGATTGTTTTACACAGGGCCAAAGACCGATATTTCGGTTTAATTGAATTTTCTTATCACTGAATGGACTTTAATTTTTTTGTGAAGAATTTATATTTGAGTCAGATTGCGAATTTCACATTTTTGTTGCCATTGTCAGTACATTTCATTGTGGGCAGGTTACGCATAGAGCAATGTCCATTAGGATTCATAATTAAATATTGTCGTATTTCTTCCTTTAAAAATTACGGTGGGGAGGTTACAACTATTAGTGACTTCTTGTAGGTCTCGCTCCGAACGTACGATGACACTTACGTCATCCGCGTATGCCACACATTTGACAGTCGTAGAATACAAGGTTAAGCCCTGAAGTGTACGGTTCAGCAAACGGACAAATGGCTCAATGGCAATGACAAAAAGAGGCATTGACATGGGGCACCCTTGTCGTACAAATCGCTCAATAGTTATTTGCCGGGAGAGTTGCCCATTGATGACGATCCTAGAGCAAGCAGAGGTGTACAAATTTTTACCATCTTAATAAAACCGTCACCAAAACCTAAATGGTTCATAATTTGAAAAAGGTAGCTGTGCGAGATCCTGTCAAAGGCTTTGCATTGATCTAGAGCTAAAATTGCGGCCTCCGGTTGGGTAATAGCACTAAAGGAGATGATCTCCCTATAATCTGCGAGACTTTTGAAGATCGTTCGACCAGGGACGGCTGCTGTCTGGCTGTCATGTATGATTTTCTGTAAAACATGTTTAATTCTCGCTGCTAGAACGCGGGCCACAATTTTATACTCTGAGTTGAGGAGGGAAATGGGACGATATTTATTGACATCTGGTGGGTATTCCTTGGGGACGAGTACAATTAGACTATCACTGAATCCTGCTGGTAGTTGCCGACCTGCTTTAATTTCATTACATATGTTCAGAAAGCAATTTTCGAGTAAGTACCAGAATTGTTTGTAGAATTCAATGGGTAGTCCATCTTCCCCGGGTGATTTATTACCCTGGGCCTTCCTGAAAGCCTCCCGAAGTTCTTCCTCAGTGACATCACTCAGTAATAGTTGTCTGTCCGTATCGTCGAGGGTCGCTGTAAGGTAGTTTTTCATGGTCGCAATTGCCTCGTCATTCGTGGGCTCTTGACATGTACAGCCGTCGGTAATAGTCGGTTATATATTCCTTTATCTCATTCTGGGCTGTAGCGACACTGCCATCTTCTGTTTTTAATCTGTGAATCAATTTCTGTCTTGCGCGGCGTTTCTCTTTCGCAAGATGGAAGGAGGATGGGCTTTCGTCATAGGCGCTGTTACCATCGCGAGAACGTATTTTAATTCCTTCCAGTTGTCTTCGTTTCAATAGTGTTAACTTCGCCTTAATCCTTTTGATCTGTACAAAGTTCTCCTGTGTGACATGAGTAGCAGAATACAGCTCACGGAGACATCGAAAATAAAATTTGGAAAGCTCTTTCTGCTGCCGGCTCCTTTCATAGCTGTAACCTTTCAGGCAATTAATAAGTTTTGGCTTTGCGCGGCGGCACCACCACAGCGTGACCGACGGGAAAGTATGTTGGCGCCGTGAGCACAGATCCCATACTTCGTGCACCCGTTCTCTTAAACCTTGATCATTGAGAACTGAAACATTCAGCTTCCAACCCGCTCTGCCACGGTACGTTCCCTGCCGTACCATTCGGATTGTACAGTGATATGCCTCGTGGTCGGAGAAGTACAGCGGCCACGTCTCCGTTGCAGAGATCTTGTCCCTCAGGCGTTTTCCTACATAAATTCTGTCTAATCTGCTGGCAGTTCGAGCGGTAAAGTACGTAAAACACTGTCGGTCCCCGTTCAGGATTTCCCAGGTGTCTTCTAGGTCCATCAGTCGAACAGTTTCGGCAAGTGTCGCACAACCGTTAAAATTCGGCCATTGGTCTTTGGGCTTTAAAACACAAAGTCCCCGCCGACGACCACGTCCTCCTCATTCCTCCGTAAAAGATACAATAAGTCATTAGCGTAAAAATGTGCTCTGGCAGCTCAATTTTGATTCCCTGAGGGAGCATATATGTTTATCAATCGAACTCCATTAATAAGGCACGAAATTCCTCTGCCAGACTCTAGTCTTTTGACGTCCGATACAATAATACCCTCTTTCAATAACAGAGCTGTGCCTGAGGAGCTATCTGGGATGGTATTTGTCAGTACGTCATACCCAGGGAAGTCAGGTAGAAAATTGTGAGCCACCCCTTGCAGCATCGCGATGTCTGCATCACAGCCATACAAATAATCGCGGGACTGTATCTTCTGCTGTGAAGTTATTTTGTTTATGTTTACAGTGACTATCTTGTAGTCCTGAAAAGGAGGCATGAAATTCTCTGTGTTAAAAGTCGCGGACCACAGTCAGTACAAGCATGATGTCGGTGAGGAAATTAATACGTATCCGAATCATCATCTTTTCTCAGGTTCGTTGAAAGCTGTCATGTCACAATTCCGCTCTCCCCGGCTGGCATAGCCTCCTTTGATGTTTCAGATGTAGTCATTCCTCGATCCGCCGACATGTCCTCGATATCAGCCCAACTGCCTGCCATGGACATGTCCACCTTCTGATCTGAGCCCTTTCCCGTTGGACACTGTTCTTTCCGCCCCTCTCTCAGAAGCTGCTGAGAGACTCGATCCTCGTGTGCTGCAGCGTGATTTCCAACCCCAGAGTTCGGCGTGGGCGCTGTTATCGCCTGGTCGTGGCCACTCGATTGCTTCGCATCTGTCCTCCCAAGAGTTGCGTCAGTTAATCCGCGGGGAATTTGCGCTCCTTTGTCGCGCAGCAGTGGAGCTGTTTTCTCAGCATCCTTGTGAGCGATCCGTCGCTTTTTGTGTTTTTTACGAGAAACGTCAGCCCTTTCATTTGCCACAGTCACTGAGGAAGAGCCGCAGATTAGTAATCCGGTGTTGTCGTCGCTTCCGATTGATTTAGAATCCGCTCCTTTGTCGGTGCGTGGATCACTCTCGACATCTTGGGTTTTCTCACGAACCTGGGCGCTAACCAAACACGTAGCCTCCGGATCGTTCAGTGTCATCGTCACGTCGGGGGTGGTGTCAGCGTTGCCCTCTGGGGTGGCAGTCTTCGTTGGTGTCTGGTCAACTTCGGTGGTTTTGACAGTCGTGTCCATGTGAGTGACCTCCGTCGCTGCCATGGTCGAACGGATTGCCGCCACATAAGTTGGAGGCACTGATGACGTCTAGTTACTAGGAACACTTTCGCCTGGTGGCAACTGTGTCACTCGTCTCTGTACGCATTGTGCGCGAACATGATCAGTTGCATCACATCCAGAGCAAGTGCGAGGCTGTCCATCGTATATAACAACGGCCCTGTATCCACAGATCGTAATATATGGTGGAATGTGTCTCTCCAGTTCTATTTTCACCTGTCGAACACCGTTCAAGACAGGAACTTTGAAGGACATCCACTTTTCCGCAATATTGCTGATAACCGTGCCATAGTTTTTCAAAACTGCATTTATTTCGTCGGCAGGAACTTCAAAAGGTAGTTCGAAAATTCTGACTGAGCGGACACTAAATCCTGCACGAGAGCCCTAAACTTCGCCAATATTACCACCGCTGTGAGTAAATTTAAGGCTACCACCGCATGACTGAACAATTTGATCGCATATTTAGCAGTTTTAAATTTTATGTGCGCAGTACTGCTAACGATTGAATGATGTACACCAATTATTTCATCAAAAGATCGTTTCAAAACATTCTCAATCCATGCTTCGAGTTCGCAAGCTTTAGGTCGTGCATATTTCGGATCGAAACTTAATTTCAAAGTATCTTTTCGTGCTAGTTCATTCATAGTCAATTCGTGAAATTTTTCACACAACCGTTAACTGTGTACGCTACAATAGCGTCATCTCACCGTAAACAGCGCTCAGCCGGCAGCAGCAGAGACGTAAACACCAGCGCGCGTCCGCTCGCCATGGCCACCGAGGGCCGACTAGAGCTACCGTGCCGGCATACTCGGCTGCTGCCGCTTCGTGGTAAAAATGGCCAAGCACACCACTACATCGGCGCTACGTCATTCGTTCTCCCTTCACTCCAGTCCTCCCTCTACTGCCTGTCGACGAATCGCGCGGTGAAATAGACTTAGAGCAACAGTTGCACTTTGCTTTCACATCACCTAAACCGACGAAGAAACCCCAAATTTCACTACTTTTAGGCGATCGTGAGTTGCTAGCCATTGTATAAGCGTGAACAGAAACAAAAACTGCTTTCCGAATAAAATAATGATGGATTTTACCTGAAATCGTACCAATGACTACAGGTGACAGTTTACGTTTTGAATTTAGAGGATTATTATTCTCAACAAAAATAAAATATACAGGAAAACTTCTGAATAATTACGTAACGTAGGTATATAGACTGTGACAGTGGTAAAAATACTCATTCCATTTTGGATTAAATTTTAAAAGGAACATAAAATTGGACTGCATTTCGTTGGTAGCCCTAGTTTTTCAGTCCATGAATAAAACAAATAAGGTTTCACTTGGCAGATGAAGACTTTTTTTGGCGCTTCATCAGAAAATGTCGAGTAAGATTAAACGTAATACCTTCTTTATATGTGACTGCTTCTCTGTTTATCTTTCCTTTGTCCCCTTCGACCATGATCTATTTAAGTCACGTCAGATGCTGTAAGACGCAAAACGTTGCGTGCACGTTACTGCATAGTTCGGCCATCTGTTGGTAAAATTATGAAGTATTACGAAGCTTTACTGTACGAGCGAGGCGAAGCGAGCGTAGCCGCGGCTAAGCGGCGAACTGGGCAACTTCGCCAGGCTTCCGTACTTCATGAATGAACTACCTCATTTGAACGCTTCACGGCAAAGAGTGAAATGAATGAAGTAGTTCACGGGAATGAACGAGTTCGACCTATCTCTTCCTCGAACTGCGCAACGCTACGCGCTGTTAACAGCCAACAGCCCAACACTACAATAGCGAATATTACAACAATGCCACCCAGCCACAGACTGCACACAGCACAGCCAGTGAATTTCATACAGAGCGCTACGTGGCGTTACCAATATAAAAACCTAAACAGCCTACTTACAATTACTGACTATTGTTGAGGAATATAAATAATGTTTTGTATCCAAGTTATTAGTGTGTTTATGTTCCTCTAAGAACCGACATTATTCGGTAAATAGCATAAATATATCGGTTAGAGGCAAGGGTCTCAATACGGAAACGAAGGAGTCGAAGCGAAAAACTGATACCTATAGAAGTGGAATACATGTACGAGTACCGCTGTTTCTAAGGTGGTAGGTAGGGTAGGTTAGGCAACTTTCAGAGGTGGTAGTGTGGACCGAAACAAGAAAAAAGTCTGATAAATATGGGGTCTAATGTGCCTACCTTAGGAGCTTTGTTCATTTGTTCACTAGAGGAGATGTTTTTCACACTAGCGGTGATGAACAAATGCTGATAGCTCCTCACGTATCTCTTTTAGGGTACATGTTTACTGGACGTTTTTTCTTGTCTTGGTCCTTACTATCTCCTCTGAAAGTTCCGCACCCTACATCCTCAGCAACAACAGTACCGGTACATGTATTCCACTGTCAGAGGTACCAGAATGATTTCCGCTAGCAAGTTTCCACTGATTCGTTTGCGAAGCTGGGAAGCTGAGATTCTTGCCTCAGATTGAGACATTTATCTATCTTCATCATCCTTGAAAGTTTGTAACATCACAACGGAATTGCCCTGCATAAACATCCATATACAGACGCCGGCGCCTGTAACACTGACGCCCTGGAGCGTCATTGGATGAAGTTTCCGGACGTGGATTCCCATGTAAAACTTGATCCACTAACCTCTAGAAGAGGGTAACAGGATCTGTCAAACACTCTGTATACACGCTGGTCCATTGATAGTGACTGGGCCAAATATCTCACGATATAAGCATCAAACGAAAAAACTACAAAGAACGAAACTCGTCTAGCTTGAAGGGGGAAACCAGATGGTTGCTATGGCTGGCCCGCTAGATGGCACTGCCATGGGTCAAACGGATATCAACTGCATTTTTTAAATAGGAACCCCCATTTTTATTACATATTCGTGTAGTACGTAAAGAAATATGAATGTTTTAGTTGGACCACTTTTTTCGCTTTGTGATAGATGGCGCTGTAGTAGTCACGTCGTATCACGTAACATTACGCCAGTGCGAACAGTATTTGCTTCGTGATACATTACCAGTGTTAAAATGGATCGTTTACCAATTGCGAAAACGGTCGACGACAGATTTTCTGCACTCGTTCTATTTACCAACAGCGGTAACGTAAACCGGCATAATTTGCACTATTGGGCAACGGAAAATCCACGATGGCTGCGACAAATGGAGCATCAGGACCTTGGCGGGTTAATGTATGGTGCGGCATTATGGGAGGAAGGATAATTGACCCCCATTTTATCGATGACAATCTAAATGGGGCAATGTATGCAGATTTCCTACGTAATGTTCTATCGATGTTACTACAAGATGTTTCACTGCATGACAGAATGGCGATGTACTTCCATGATGGATGTCCGGCACATAGCTCGCGTGCGGTTGAAGTGGTATTCAATAGCATATTTCATGACAGGTCCGATCTGACGTCCCCGGATTTCTTTCTGTGATCCACCGACAACGCCGGACAACATGCGTCAGCGCATAGTTAATGTATGTGCGAACATTAAGGAAGGCGCATTGCTCACTGTTGAGAGGAATGTCGTTACACGTATTGCCAAATGCATTGAGGTTGACGGACATCATTTTGAGCATTTGTTGCGTTAATGTAGTATTTACAGGTAATCACGCTGTAACAGCATGCGTTCTCAGAAATGGTAAGTTCACAAAGGTACATGTATCATATTGGAAACAACAGAAATAAGATTTTCAGACGTACCTACGTTCTGTATTTTAATTTAAAAACCTACCTGTTACGAACTGTTCGTCTAAAACTGTGAGCCATATGTTTGTGACTATTACAGCGCAATCTATCAGAAATCGAAAAAAGTGGTCCAACTAAAACATTCATATTTATTTACGTACTACACAAATAATAAAAATGGGGTTCTTATTTTTAAAAAACGTAGTTGGTATCTGTTTGACCTATGGCAGTGCCATCTAGCAGGCCAACCATAGCGCTATCTGGTTTTCCACTTTGAAGCTAGAGAAGTTTCGTTCTTTGTAGTTTTTTCGTTTGACGCTTCTTTTGTGAGATATTTGGCCTGGTCACGATCAATGGATCACCCTGTATACAGACTGCAGCGATGAATAAAAATTTATACCAATCTGGGATTTCAACACTGTTTTCCTGCTCACTATGCAGATGCCATAACCACTACATCCCAGCACTCAGGCTTTGCGTAACTGCACGTACTACCCTATCACGCCCCCTTCCTCAGTCCAAACAGTCCAGTGGGCGGAGGCGGGAAAGAGAAATGGACGGAGGGAGGCATGATGGGGTAGTATAAAGCCGCTTTGTGAGGGTGACATAGTGGTTAGCGCATCTGCCTAATGAGCAGGATACCAAGGTCCGAATCCCGGCCTTGGTACAAATTTTTATTCGTCGCTTCAGTCTGCATACATAGATCATACGTAACCATGAAATGTGTAAGTGAATACGTAAGAGTAACGTGCTCGCAATCTCGCTAAAAATACTTGACGTGGTTTGTTCATTCAGAAAATTACGAGATATTTGGCCATCGAATTGTGATATTCCTGTAGCAAACATTTGAACATCTCAGACGACAGCCTAGGATCATGCATTTATCCTGAGCCACTGCACGGCACTTTTTTTTATTCCCTTACCAGTGGAAAGGCGGGGCTGTTGGAGAACGTTCGTTTATCTTAAGACGAATCTCATCATGCGAGAGTGAGAAAGAATGATTTTCAGTTGAGAATATTTTGGAAGTGACTTGCTATTGCAGCCTGTTTCTAGTCAACGAACACCTTCAATTAAACTTTGTCAGAATCGAGATATTGTTTCTTCTTTCCAGTCTATACCCCAAGATACGGTCCGTTGCACAGCCCTGCTACTTTTAGTCGTAATCCAGTGAACGGGAAATGAGGACCGTCTTGTTCTTCATCGTTAATGTTTGTAAGGGGGGCCACCTATTCCCGCACATGCCTTACAAACGAAGATAACTTCCAGAAAATGCGTCTTTGAACAAGGATGTTGGAGCTAATAAGTTTCCGAGGTAACAGGTGCCACACAGAAATGCTGTGGAACAGTTTTCGCCCAAGCGAATAATGCAAAATTCTGACAATCGGTAGAGAGACTCTCGCTTCGAGATGTATGGGAGCTGATTCCCAGCCCCTTTATATCCCTGCAAAGCAATTGATAACATCCCGAAGATACTTGACCAGTGCATCAAGAATAGATACATTTAATTTCTTTGTGGGATAGTATTCCCAACGGTCCGAGGTGAAAACTGAAAATCTGTGCCTGTTTATATGTGTATGGTTGTTTACATGCTTGTGTGAGAGCGTCTGCGAGCGTCTGCGAGCGTCTGCGAGCGTCTGCGAGCGTCTGCGAGCGTCTGCGAGCGTCTGCGAGCGTCTGCGAGCGTCTGCGAGCGTCTGCGAGCGTCTGCGAGCGTCTGCGAGCGTCTGCGAGCGTCTGCGAGCGTCTGCGAGCGTCTGCGAGCGTCTGCGAGCGTCTGCGAGCGTCTGCGAGCGTCTGCGAGCGTCTGCGAGCGTCTGCGAGCGTCTGCGAGCGTCTGCGAGCGTCTGCGAGCGTCTGCGAGCGTCTGCGAGCGTCTGCGAGCGTCTGCGAGCGTCTGCGAGCGTCTGCGAGCGTCTGCGAGCGTCTGCGAGCGTCTGCGAGCGTCTGCGAGCGTCTGCGAGCGTCTGCGAGCGTCTGCGAGCGTCTGCGAGCGTCTGCGAGCGTCTGCGAGCGTCTGCGAGCGTCTGCGAGCGTCTGCGAGCGTCTGCGAGCGTCTGCGAGCGTCTGCGAGCGTCTGCGAGCGTCTGCGAGCGTCTGCGAGCGTCTGCGAGCGTCTGCGAGCGTGTGCGAGCGTCTGCGAGTGAGTGTGCGAGTGAGTGTGCGAGTGAGTGTGCGAGTGAGTGTGCGAGTGAGTGTGCGAGTGAGTGTGCGAGTGAGTGTGCGAGTGAGTGTGCGAGTGAGTGTGCGAGTGAGTGTGCGAGTGAGTGTGCGAGTGAGTGTGCGAGTGAGTGTGCGAGTGAGTGTGCGAGTGAGTGCGCGAGTGAGTGCGCGAGTGAGTGCGCGAGTGAGTGCGCGAGTGAGTGCGCGAGTGAGTGCGCGAGTGAGTGCGCGAGTGAGTGCGCGAGTGAGTGCGCGAGTGAGTGCGCGAGTGAGTGCGCGAGTGAGTGCGCGAGTGAGTGCGCGAGTGAGTGCGCGAGTGAGTGCGCGAGTGAGTGCGCGAGTGAGTGCGCGAGTGAGTGCGCGAGTGAGTGCGCGAGTGAGTGCGCGAGTGAGTGCGCGAGTGAGTGCGCGAGTGAGTGCGCGAGTGAGTGCGCGAGTGAGTGCGCGAGTGAGTGCGCGAGTGAGTGCGCGAGTGAGTGCGCGAGTGAGTGCGCGAGTGAGTGCGCGAGTGAGTGCGCGAGTGAGTGCGCGAGTGAGTGCGCGAGTGAGTGCGCGAGTGAGTGCGCGAGTGAGTGCGCGAGTGAGTGCGCGAGTGAGTGCGCGAGTGAGTGCGCGAGTGAGTGCGCGAGTGAGTGCGCGAGTGAGTGCGCGAGTGAGTGCGCGAGTGAGTGCGCGAGTGAGTGCGCGAGTGAGTGCGCGAGTGAGTGCGCGAGTGAGTGCGCGAGTGAGTGCGCGAGTGAGTGCGCGAGTGAGTGCGCGAGTGAGTGCGCGAGTGAGTGCGCGAGTGAGTGCGCGAGTGAGTGCGCGAGTGAGTGCGCGAGTGAGTGCGCGAGTGAGTGCGCGAGTGAGTGCGCGAGTGAGTGCGCGAGTGAGTGCGCGAGTGAGTGCGCGAGTGAGTGCGCGAGTGAGTGCGCGAGTGAGTGCGCGAGTGAGTGCGCGAGTGAGTGCGCGAGTGAGTGCGCGAGTGAGTGCGCGAGTGAGTGCGCGAGTGAGTGCGCGAGTGAGTGCGCGAGTGAGTGCGCGAGTGAGTGCGCGAGTGAGTGCGCGAGTGAGTGCGCGAGTGAGTGCGCGAGTGAGTGCGCGAGTGAGTGCGCGAGTGAGTGCGCGAGTGAGTGCGCGAGTGAGTGCGCGAGTGAGTGCGCGAGTGAGTGCGCGAGTGAGTGCGCGAGTGAGTGCGCGAGTGAGTGCGCGAGTGAGTGCGCGAGTGAGTGCGCGAGTGAGTGCGCGAGTGAGTGCGCGAGTGAGTGCGCGAGTGAGTGCGCGAGTGAGTGCGCGAGTGAGTGCGCGAGTGAGTGCGCGAGTGAGTGCGCGAGTGAGTGCGCGAGTGAGTGCGCGAGTGAGTGCGCGAGTGAGTGCGCGAGTGAGTGCGCGAGTGAGTGCGCGAGTGAGTGCGCGAGTGAGTGCGCGAGTGAGTGCGCGAGTGAGTGTGCGAGTGAGTGTGCGAGTGAGTGTGCGAGTGAGTGTGCGAGTGAGTGTGCGAGTGAGTGTGCGAGTGAGTGTGCGAGTGAGTGTGCGAGTGAGTGTGCGAGTGAGTGTGCGAGTGAGTGTGCGAGTGAGTGTGCGAGTGAGTGTGCGAGTGAGTGTGCGAGTGAGTGTGCGAGTGAGTGTGCGAGTGAGTGTGCGAGTGAGTGTGCGAGTGAGTGTGCGAGTGAGTGTGCGAGTGAGTGTGCGAGTGAGTGTGCGAGTGAGTGTGCGAGTGAGTGTGCGAGTGAGTGTGCGAGTGAGTGTGCGAGTGAGTGTGCGAGTGAGTGTGCGAGTGAGTGTGCGAGTGAGTGTGCGAGTGAGTGTGCGAGTGAGTGTGCGAGTGAGTGTGCGAGTGAGTGTGCGAGTGAGTGTGCGAGTGAGTGTGCGAGTGAGTGTGCGAGTGAGTGTGCGAGTGAGTGTGCGAGTGAGTGTGCGAGTGAGTGTGCGAGTGAGTGTGCGAGTGAGTGTGCGAGTGAGTGTGCGAGTGAGTGTGCGAGTGAGTGTGCGAGTGAGTGTGCGAGTGAGTGTGCGAGTGAGTGTGCGAGTGAGTGTGCGAGTGAGTGTGCGAGTGAGTGTGCGAGTGAGTGTGCGAGTGAGTGTGCGAGTGAGTGTGCGAGTGAGTGTGCGAGTGAGTGTGCGAGTGAGTGTGCGAGTGAGTGTGCGAGTGAGTGTGCGAGTGAGTGTGCGAGTGAGTGTGCGAGTGAGTGTGCGAGTGAGTGTGCGAGTGAGTGTGCGAGTGTGTGAGTGTGCGAGTGTGCGAGTGTGCGAGTGTGCGAGTGTGTGAGTGTGTGAGTGTGTGAGTGTGTGAGTGTGTGAGTGTGTGAGTGTGTGAGTGTGTGAGTGTGTGAGTGTGTGAGTGTGTGAGTGTGTGTGTATCAGTGTAAGATACCATCGGAAAGGAAGCAGAAGAGTTTGCAATCGGGAATTCGTGGGGCATCATTATGAGGTCCGTCATTTGTTCTAGAACCACGGCAAGGGAAACCTCCCAAAAACGATGGTAGCAACCTGGGAATTGGGTCTTTTTATTTATTTTTTACTTGAACAGTATGTCCCAATGACAAAAGGAGTGGAAAATGTTTATATATTTACGTGACTAGAAAAGTCTATGACTGTTAAGATGTGCAGTGTATGTACCCAAGAAGTGTGGTAACCGTTGCCAACACAGTAATATTTGCTTTCGAACTATTCGCCTTCCACCTGCACTGATAATTGACTTGCATCAATCGATTGACAGTACATGAGACACAATAAGATGTGATTTCATCACTGGTCTCGTTTTACACTGATGTGACAGTCGCCGAATATTGAACATAATACGTCAGCAAATTTTCATTTCGAAAAAAATTATAAATTTCAGTCTCCACGAAAGTTTATTCTAAAATAAAAAATCGTTGCTGGAATTTCTCTTTGCACAAATCAAGACTGAAGACTAGATTCCTAACAAGATAACGCACGTGGTATTTTATCAATGACATCTCCTGGATTTAACGAAATTAGTCCATTTGTAGCTCTGTTTCATTTTCAGTACAATAAATACAATGACTCACTAACAATGGTTAATGCTACGAAATGTTTCCTGTTATTCAACAGAGTGGAAAAATATCCTGTTACAAGGTTATGTCAAACAATCCGCATATACTCGTATAAGACGCCTCGAGCTAAACCTTCAGAGTAATGCTGCTGCTAGCAGGACAGTAAATGCAAATTACTTGACCTATCTCTCTACAGACATCTTTCATGTGACTACCGGCTCAATACCAGCATCTTGTACTGCTTCGACAATGTGTGTTGCTGTGTCCAATCCTCAAACAAATGTAAAATGGGCAATGGCGCATGGCTCCTCTCGGCAGCAAACTCCATGAATATAAACGAACGCTGGGAGCCGCCGTGATATGAATGTCGAAACACGAAGAGGTAACAGCTTTCCTACTTTCTCCTTTTTCACACTTATGTTCAGTGTGCTACGTAAGTGCAATAACATCGAAGTATAACAGTATTTAAGTGAACGGCGCGCCCTTCGTTATCGAGATCATTGCATCCTTTACACAGCGCCGCTTACAAATAAAGATCTCCTTTCTCACTTCTGTGAAAGAACAGTTTTGGGTAAAAATCTTTTCAGTTAATCGAGAAAAATGTAAATGGTGAATGTCCAGTCGACGACGAGATTATTAGCGGTGGAGAGCAAGTTCGATTTGTCAAGGATGCTGAAGGTAATCAGCCTCGTCAGTTTCAAGGAAACTAACCGAGCATGTGACTTAATGGGTTAGGAAAACCACGCGAAACCTGAATGTGGGTTGCAAGACAGGGATTTGAACGGTTTCCCTAATCGCTGACCTATGTTGCTCGCTTTCAGTTAGTCCTGACACACTCTTGATTTTCTAGAATTTTTGACTGCTGCAATAATTCTAATTGTTTCTTTGATTGGCGAATCACTGTCTTCTCAAACGAACCAAGAGCCACGGAATATAAACAAATTCTGGTCTTTTCTTCCGGCAAATTGAATGAAAGAAAATTTTCTCTCAGTGTTTACAACTCGAAATGTTCTGGTGCCTCTTTCTGTAGCCTCTCATTGGTCGTTTATTCCTTTCTCCATCGCGGTGTCTGTCCCCTTCGATACCTCTTCAAGTCTGCTGCAAACGATTGTGAACCTGCTGAATGTTTGTTGTGATATCGGTACGCAAGTGACGGAACGCACTATCTAATGTACTCCACAACGGCACGCATATAAACGGAATTATTCCGGGACTCATATATAGGGTTCCATCGGTGGCAGAAAGGTTAGACATCCCGTGAGCTAGTGACCGTCTGTATATCCAAAAGGAGGACTATGTTAGTATCACTATCCTACAGTTCTGGGTGAAAGAATGATTATTACACAATTGTTCCAGCTTGGCAAATGGGGCAAATGGGTTGACTTTGCATTTTGTGTGTCTACGATGGGCCTTAATGGGCTTACGAAGGCACCCTTAGCTCATGGACGTTTCCTTAGCAAACCCCAAAAAGTATTTTTTTTACCATTTTTCCGTACCTAAGCGAGCCGCGGGTTCCTAAACGGCCATGCAAATAAAATGGCTGAAATTCGTACCATACGTTACTAATATCCCGATCCCGAAGAGCCTTGAAATTTTATTTTTTCTTGCAAGTTTTTCCGTCTCAGAGATACACAGACTCATAGTTACCTTATTTCTTATTTCTACACGTAAAATATGTTGAGAGACAAAATCTACAAATGACAACAGAAAATTTTTCATGTTTTAACTATATACTTATCTAGAAGTTCGAATAGTGGCAACAACTTATTCACAACCGATACAAAAGAGATGTGGAAGGCGTAGTATACCGTTAGCAGAGCCTGTTCTGTTGATGGTGCGAATGGAGCCGCCTACTGCCTGTCGAATCTCTGGAACGGTTCTGATGCTAATGCCACGAAGTGGTTCCTTCAACTTCGGAATCAAATAAAAGTCACAAGAACTTAAGTCCGGGAAGTATGGTGAATTGTACAATACTTCCCAGTCCCATCGAGCGAACAGAGCACCCACAGCTTGCGTTGTAGGCGTCCGTGCATTGCCATGTAGAATGGTGAGTGGGTTGCGCAGAAAGTGTCGCCGCTTCTTACGCAAAGCTGGTCGTAGGTGATGCTCCAAAAAACGAACAGTAATACTGTGCATTGACAGTTTGTCGTGGAGGAACGTAATGCTTGAGAACATCACAGTTGTACACGAGAATCACCATAACTTTAGACCGCTCTATTCGCACCAACAACAGAACAAGCTCTAAAAATGGTATACTACGCCTTCCACATCGCTGGCAACGGGCTCTACACAACGCTGGTGACTACTTTGAAGGAGAGTAAAAGGCGCAACCATGTAACTCTTTTGTATCGGTTGTGAATAAATAGTTGCCACTAAAGTTCCAACCCTCGTATTCGGGCTTTTTTATTTTGAGAGAGAAGTAGACAGTGGCAGTGGGAAAGAGACGGAAAAGCAATACCGGAAGATATTACATGGCGGTTGTGGTATAGGAAGTGCGAAGGCGACAGTGGCGGTGTGAGAGAAAGACAGTAGCAGTGGGATATAATTGTGACATAACATTGCTAGGAAAATAGTGAAGAAGACAGAGGCAATGGGGGAGGAATAAAGAGATGGATAATCTGGCAGTAGATGAGAACGAGTGAAATGCCAGACGTATTTTATGACAGTGACAGAGAGGAACAGAGTGATAGTAACAGTGAGGAAACAGCAGCAATGGGAAGGAATGAATGAATGAGGTAGAAACAGTATGAACGAGCAAGTGAGAGACAGTGAGACTGAGGCGAGTCAGTAGTAGTAGGACAGAACGAAGGAGACTGTGGCTGTGAGACAGGAGAGAGTGACAGATACACAGACACAAAGAGATAATGACAATGACTAGGGCTTAACGAGGGAGAGTGTATGGGCAACTGGGACTGGGTAGATAGGAGCGACTTACAGCGATGGTCTACTGACAGAGTTACAATTACGGGAGCTTATTGGAAAGAGCACGAATGTGTTCGAACGCCAAATATTTGCGAAGATTTTTAAAGGTGTTGAGACAGGTTGAATGAGGCCGCTGGTACCCCACTTTCAGTCAGTCTTTTGAGCAGGAGCATGTTCCCTTTTTTGTTCTCTGATAGTAGTATTTTCCGCTGGTTTCTCCATTTTCTTGACAAATTTCGTTGGGTTCATTTTGCATTAGACTGTGTTATACTTTCCTCCATGGGTGGTAGAGCGCGACACAAGTTTTAATGTTGGTGATCAACTGAATACTTGAGAAATTAATTTATGTGGTATTGGAGTTGTTATACTGTTCATCGTCACAAGCTACTGTCACGGTGAATCGCGGGCATTGGAGCAGATGAGATGTGTTCCCAGTCATGTTCATCTGTTCTGACTCCCTGAGTGCCCTTCAGACCATGCAACGCTTGTACCCAGCGGATATGGTCGTCCAGAACATCCATGATGCCTTACTCCACCTGCAACGGCAGGGGAAGGAGGTTTCGTTCTGCTGGGTGCCGGGACACGTGGGTATTAGGGGAAACGAACTGGCGGATGTGGCTGCCTAAGAAGCATGTTCCCTCCCTCACGTTGTTGAATGTGCCGTCCCCCTCCATGCTGTTACATCCCTCCTGCGTTTTCGTGTTATGCGTCAGTGGGAAGAGGAGTGGCTGGCAGTCGGTGAAAATAAGCTACGGCTGGTCAAGGCCACCACGCGGCCATGGCGTACGTCCTACCAGTCATGCAGGCGGGATGAGGTTCTCCTCACTCGCCTCCGCATGGGGCACAGTCCCCTAACGCATGGTTTTTTACTCCGGCGGGAGGACCCCCCCGATCTGCAGTGCTTGTGGCGTCCAGATTACTGTCCGCCACATTCTACTTGACTGTCTTTTATTCTCTGACCAGAGGGCGGTGGTTTCGTTGCCACCGGATTTGCCCTCTATTTTGCAAGACGACGCAACGACTGTGGTTAAGGTCTTATGGTTTTGTGTCCTGTCCAATTTGTTGCCTCGGATTATAGGGAGAGGGTTTTAATGTGCTGCTGGGTGACTGGCTCACCCAGGTTTTAGGTAAGAGGTCCGCCAGTTACGGTTACCTCCTTTTTTCCCTTCGATTTCTGTTCTCTTTTCCTTGTGTTTCCTTTCCTTTTTTAGTGCGTTTCTTCTCCTCTTGTTTTGCCTCTGTATGTGAAGATTTGCAATTGCTTCAGGTCTGTGTCTTTTAGCCATTCTCCTTGTGCGCTGTCCGTCTTAGTCCCTTCATTGCATGTGTTCCTGTTTTTATGCGTTTGGGCGCTGATGACCATGCTGTTTAGCGCCCGTAAACCTCACACACACTCACTCACTCTCACACACTCACACACACACACACACACACACACACACACACACACACACACACACACACACACACAGCTCTTCAAGTACAATTACAGCAGCAGAATAATTAATTTTATTTCCGTAGAACGTAATGGCCAGGTCGTCGATGCGCTGCTGCGACGTAGGAACGAGGAATGCAAGGCGTAGGTCATCAGGATAGTTCCTTATGTGTTCCCAATTTGCATAGAAAAACGCCAACGCAGACATAGACTGTAATAAAATAAACTTTATTCAGAACGTGACCGTTCCTTTACGCTTACAAAAGGTCATATATACACGGTTCCGTACATTAAAAGTAACATATTTAACTTCGCTCTGTACAAGATCATTTTTTTCTGGTTCATCACCTGCCACTTGAATACCTATATAATATGGGTTAGTCCCTTGAAACATTTTGTTTTTACATTTACACTGATTCTCCAGATCTACCCATGACTTGACTTTACCAATATCAGCGGCAGTTTCTGGTTTACAATACGTAACATATTTATACGCAAGACGTCTACTGTACTTCCTCCAAGGTACACCTGCAGATCTATCTGGTTTAAGACTAAATGCTCCAAGCTTATTACTACATGCAATCCTAACCCTTTCCAGAGCTCCTTGATCTTCAAATATTTTTTTGTTA